>NC_141154.1:40676790-40986109 GCF_053477565.2 Lygodium microphyllum | reverse complement strand
CACTATATATTTTGTACTGTACATTGAAACACTCAAATTAGATGTCGCATATAAAATATAGATAGGACAAATCCTAAACACCTCATCACCTTTGGACTACATCCCCTCGAGAATTTCCACTCCTCCATTGAGACCTCTGCCCCTTCGCGAGACGCTACGGTCAAAGCTCCATGCAACCATCGCGTTGACATGAACCATGGCATCTTCTCCATGCCCTCGGGATATCGAATCGGTCGATGATGCATACTATGTCGGAATTCAGATCGCGCTTCCTCTCGATCTTGCCTAGCGATTTATGCATGATGCAACATACAAAAGCGATTCACCTTCTCCTCCATTGTAGCATCCATTCTTTTTTCTATCCCGTTTCCAACCACCACATCTTCAGTGAGTCTATCATCATTCTTCAATGACCATAGCATTTTGTTGTCTGGATCCACCGTTGGTAGCCTTTGTGAAATATGCACTAGCGTCTCAGACATCGACCAACCTTCAGCCATGCTACCTTCTCGCCGAGCTCATTGTCGCACAAAGCCTTTCAGGGTTTTCATGAAGCGCTCCAAGAAGAACATTCATCGCGTATGGACAGGTCCAACAATCTCCACTTAATCTACAAGATGCACAAGAAGGTGGATTTGTATCGTGAGCATGCTGGTGGGCAGGTATTTCTCAAAGAGACAGACCGTCTCCACTGCTCCCCGCCTAGCGGACTCAATAGAGGATGTCTGAATCTCCTTCTGTGAGATCCATTGCACGAAAGTCGACAACCTGTAAATGGCCCTACGTATTTCTACAATAAGACATCCTGCGATCGCGATCAGTAGTATAAACTGCCACAAATGAGAAACCAGTATGAATAATGGCTACACTCCAAATAACAAAATGCGCACACCAATTACAATCCATTCGTAGTACAAACCTGACATATCTTATGCCAGTCATGGGATTTTGGGCCTGATAATTGGTCGTCTTTAGAAAATGCAGACTTGAGAGAACGTATCATATTCGTGTTGGAGTGCGGATAGACTTGACTACTTGCTTCACAATGTGCTCTTCTTTGGTGGACAAAACCCAAGGAGCATGAGGTAGCTGCACATGACCATCAGTACCACTCGACTGCGGCCAAAGTGCCTCCATCTTACCTATCTCCTTCAAATCCATTCATGCCCCTATACTGTCTCTCTTTCCTGTGATGTGGTTCCATAGCAAGCTGCCCACATTCTTGAAAATATGCATGGGATCCAACAAGTGGTTGACCTGTAAGTGGGTGCAATATGGCAACTCATAGAAAACTGAGAACCGTTGCATTCTGTTTGGATGTGACTCCGCGTGGACCATTTTTAGCTCGTATCAACTTGCGGTGTTCATACATATTGGAGGTCGTCCAAGAAAACCTTTCCTGAGTTCATGATCCTCTAGCAAGAAAGCGGCGTATCCTTGATATACCATCTTCTTCATGGTTCGTGACCTTCGGGAGTCCAACTGTGGCCTACACAATGGACATGAATGATAACCTGAGGTAACCAGACCTGTTCCAACACCACGACCCAGTGAATACAAGCTTGAACGAGATAAAATATAGATATTACAAATGAGAACTGAGACATATTCACTTGAGCACTCTCCGAATCCCGGAAAGTCATGCATAATCCACATGAGAATGGCTCGAATATTGGCAAACCGCCGACCATTGCGCTTGCTCATATCTTACATGGTGGCCCCCTCCTCCCACAAAATCTTAAGCTCATTGACTAATGGATGAAGATACACGTCTATATTTTTTACTTTGTAGCGGCCGGGAACAAGTAAGCTAAGGATGAGATGTCCTTTCTTCGTAGAAAGCCATGGAGGGATATTGTAGTTGACAATGACTATAGGCCACACACTGTAAGAAGTTGAGCGTAGACCGAATGGGTTCACACCATCCATTGCAAGACCGAGCCAAAGATTCCTTGGCTCTTGGGCAAAGCCTGGGAAGGTTGAGTCAATGTGGCTCCATGCGCATGAATACGCTGATATTTTGTTGAACTCCATCCGTGGACTTATTCTGCGTATGCCACAACTAGTAGGATCACAACCCAAGTAGTGATGAAAATTTTTGTTTGAAAACATTTGTTGCAATTTTGACACACCTTTAGAAATTATCTCTAATTGGGGTCCTAGTTTTAGGGCTAATCTAGAGGGGGAGCTAATGGAAAAGCTAAAAATCAAGCACAGGTATTCTACTCCCTACTATCCACAGTGTAATGGTTTGGTTGAAAAGGTGAATGGGCTGATTTGTAAGACAATTACCAAGCAAGTACACATTCACCCCAAGCACTGGAATAAAAAATTGAGTGTAGCTCTTTGGGCCTACAAGACTTCATTCAGAACTTCACTTGGCTATACTCCATTTCACCTCATTTATGGCCAAGAGGCTTTGCTTCCTATAGAAGTAGAACTGGTCAGCTTACGTGTTTTTGTAGCCAGTCGAGAGAAGAATCAAGATAAGAAGTTAGAGGAAAGAATCTTGGATCTAAAGAGGCTATAGTTAGACAGAGAAGCATCAATCGAACACTATTCCATGCAAGCTGAAGAGAGGAGGAAGACATTTAATAAGAATCTGGCTAGCAAACACATAAGGGAATGATCACTTGTGCTATATTATGATAACCACTTTGACAACAAAAAGGATGCTAAACTTGTGTTCAAGTGAGAAGGGCCATTCATGGTCATAAGGAGATATCCAAATGGCAGCTATAATATAGGTGACATGGATGGCAGGGTTCACAAGACAAGGGTAAATGGATAGTACCTCAAGCCTTGTTTTTAAAGAATTAGGGACACCATAGAGTAGTCATTCAACAAACAGCCACCAAGGAGAGGGTGCAGTCCTCTGTGCTCTATTGGACCATCATTAGTAAGCTAGAGGCATAAATGCCTCTATTCTAAGGGGAGGGCTAATGATCTGAGTTTTTTACAAACCGAATTTCTACCACAAAATTTGGCCAAAACCCCTATCAAGTGCCTTACCCATAGCTTAAACCCTACATCTTATCACTTTCGATTTACTCTTCAAGCACTAGGTATGCTACATTGCTTCTTGGTTATGATAATGTAACGTGTCCACTTGTTATCTTCAGGACACGTCTTAGCAATCCATCAGAAAGGATGTCTAGAAAGCTCCACCCTGCACTCCCATGGAATGTTACGGGGTTTGCGATCTAGGACTTTCCACGTCTGCCACGTAGCGGAAGTATTCCGACCGTTCCCACTTAGGACCGACCTGAATTAGGGTTTTTCCTATTGGTCATTTCCTAACGGCAACTAGCGTTGAACCCGAGCGAACTACTTTACGCAGAAACGTCAGGTCCGAAGCGGATTTATGCTGAACTTGGTTCAAGGAGAATGGGAAATGAGAGGGATGCGAAGCTCAACCTCTCTGCCATAAGGCATAGTCCCAATCCGTTCCCCTAAAAGAGTGTAAATCGAGATCATTTATAACTTAGACTCTAGGTCAACGCTCTTGCTATTCGTGTCCTTTGAACGATCCTCCTGCTGTCCATTGTGATTTGAGAAAAGTTCCCGGCCAACTGGGACCACCCATCCGTAGGACGGACCTATGGCCACATCCTCCGCACTTTCCTCAGGTTGTTTTAGTTATTTAATTACCTAACACATTTAGTTGGACATGTGTCAATCAACTTCCTTAATTAACACGTTAGGCATTGGTTCCATCACGTAATCATAGCACTTGACATAGAAAAGCAATGTCAAACAAGTTCCTTTTCAACACGCTGTCCTATTTATCTTTGAAATACATAAAGTCCAGCTCGTAGGCTTTATCCATAATCCACCCGAAGGCTATCCAGCAATCCACAGGGATCGCTAATCCAAGATTCCGCCTGTAGACTAGTATGTGGGCCTCGATATCCAATCCCGAGTCATGTTAGCCTCTTGTGCAGGGCCCGGAAGGCGAGGGATTTACGGCCAGAGCCCCTCCTCGCTTCCAAGCATCCTCCTGCTCCAAGTAGGGCTAAACGGAGAGACCTCTCGCAACGAGTTTGGTCCACCTTCCCGGTGCGGTTAACAACCCCCTTGGTTAGGGTCAGGCAGGCAGTCGAGGGTAACTGAAGCTGTCTCTTCCTTCAGGCCTTCAACTTGAAGCATTAGATATCCATTTATCCTTTAATTATTTGATCAAACAAAGAAAAACAGTGCTCTTAAATCTATAACAAGCACAATCATTTCCATTGGTCGTTGTTGTTGGCCAACTGCTAAGGAGTGAATCCTTCTTTCCGAATGCATCTAGCACTCGATCCGGGATGAATTTTGACTTGGCAAGATCCCCTATATCCTGGGTTAGGGCGTACCCTATTAACCCGACTTGATCAATACTTAAGTTCATATGTTATTCCAATTTATTGGCTTGTCCTTTGCTTCTAAGCAATTATCTTTACCCTAGAAAGATACTATATTATGACGATTATTCATCCTCTTGCAAGATAACTTGCGTAAGAATCTGCGAACCTCATTCCGAGGAATTGGCCATTCCCTTGTGATCCAATCACAAGATCATGTGACTCTGCAACTTGTTGCACAAGTGTCGCATCAAACTATGGGACTATTCTATCCATCAACGGTGTCTTCTAATCACGGTGTCATGATTAGATATAACAACCCATTCCTGATTGCATTAGGCCGACATTGTCGGTCCTAGGGTTTTGAGTTTTCATATTTTTTTAGCGAGAGATTCTTAGGAATAAACCCTAGATCTTTTCTCACAAGTATGTCCTACTGTCTCTACATTCCGTGAATGTGGGTAAGTATTTAGGGTATAGGAGTTTCAGTTTTGGCAATTACGTGCGACTAGGTAAATGTCTTCACTGTGCTAACCCTAATCAGTTCCTTGGGATTACGTTGCATTGAATTAACCCTTTTCTAAACGAGTACTCTGCGGTTCTAGGTGTTTAGGTTTATGCCAATTTAACCTATCTATTCTTGAAGATAATTACGCTATCATTTCCATAACCACATGACTTATTATCTACGCATAAGTTGATTTTCAAACCCTAACTTTTCAATTTAAGATCAAGCATAGGTTAGGTTATAGCCTAATTCTAATTAATCATCCTATAACATGCGAACAAGATTCATGCTAAAACATGCAGTCTTTTACTACTTTCATTTCCTAATGAATTTGTCGTATGCATAACTTTCATACTCTTTCGTTGATTTAAGTTTTTAGGCCACTTGCCTGGAGTAAAATCTTCTTCATGCAACCCTAGCAATTTCCTACGGTTTCTAGCAACTTTCTTTAGGAATTATTTCGAAAAAGATGATCAATAATGCAATATGTGGTTTATTTCTTCGATGTGTACTATCATAATTCTGGTTTGTAAAAATGGACATTAATCAAATTTTAATTTATTGCAATGCATAAAACTACTTGCTAGAAATGCATATCAATTTTTTTTTCACTTTATTTTGTTTGTTTTATTGAAAATACTAATGGCCGAACTCTTCCATCGTGAGCTAATTCTTTCAAAATTAACCAAAGTGTTTAAGAAGAAAAATGCATCCTATCTCCAAAAATCATCCACGCACGATTGAATTATAACAATGTAAAATAAAAATTAGGAAGGAAAACCTCGACATGTGGTAGGATGTCCACGTGGATGCTAGGAGATGATCCTCTTGCGGTTGCGCTTTGGGCTTTCTTAGGAGCCATCGCGAATGTGGCCTTTCCGTCTTGGATGCAGATTTATGACTTGGTTGTCTCATTTTGCACGCGTAGCTCCCCTTTGTGACAACTTGCACTGTCTTTCAAAAATGATTTTTGTAGAAGGTTTTCTCCTATGAATTTGAGTGAGGAATTTCCTACGGAAAGGGTCTTTAAACCCCTCCTAAAGCGTGAAAAAGGCCTTGATTTCAACAGGGTAACTGGGCTTTTAGAACCCCACTTGCGAGGGCAATAAGAAGGCTCACGAAAAGGGCTTTTGAATCCCAAGGAATAAAACTCTTGGTGGAAAAGAAAGGGGGAAACAAGGGGGAAGGAAGGGTATATGAAACCTTTGAATCCCGAGGGGAAGAGGAAAAAGGTGTGAAAGCTGCTTGGGAGGAGACTTTCTTTGTGTGGGGAAAACGGGTATGAAAGGGGATTAGGAAGGAATTTTGTATGGGGGGGAAATAGGGGCTTAAGGATACCACATGGAAACCCTTCAAGGCAAATTCAAGGGGGGAAAAGGGGCTTATAGAGACCTTAGGAGGGAATTTGTGGAGGGGGTGAGTAGTCTTAAAGAGCCACAGGAAGGGGGGCTTCTTAGGAGGCTTTTAGAAGCTTCCTAAGAAGCTTTTGAAGCTTCTGGTGGAAGCCCACATGATGAATACGGCAACAGTAGGGACTGGTGCAGATGGCGGTGACCTACGGCAGATGGCGGTGATCTCCTGGCGTCCTTTAGCCCTTTCCTGGCCAGCATCAACCCTCGAACTTCACCAAACTGCTGAGAGGGAGAGGAGGAGTGGAACGTTGCCGCCGTGGGCCAGCATCAACCCTCGCACTGCACGGCAGTGATCAACGTAGCGTCAAAATTCTCGATTCTCCCTCCCTCACTCATCCATAGCTGTATCAATGTATCGGCTTCTCTCTTGACGGTCGTGTATCCTCTCAGCGTGCACCCCCTAGATCGCCCCCCATGGCATAGACTTAAATAGGGGAGGGGAGGGGATCCTCCCTCCCCCACGCGTCATTTGGCATGAGTTCTACCCCCCTACAAGCTCCATCGAGGAACTTGATCATACCTGCTATTCCCTTCCTCTCCAGCACGATAGTGGGCTGGGGGGATAAGGGGAATAATAATTTAAAAAAATTATCATTATCCTAACCTTTTAGCCTCCTAAGAGGAGATTTGTATGGAAAATGTGTGGTTTAGATTCGTCAATGTTACATTCTCTCCCCCTTGGAGGAATCGAGATGTCCTCATCTCGAGATAAACTTGGGATATTGATGGTTGAGAGTGCTTTCATCTATCCAAGTGGCATCCTCTTTGGGATAATCTTTCCACTGGACGAGGCATTCTCTCAAGGTTCTGGATCTCAGTTGTCTCTCCCTAACATCTAAGATCCTGTCAGGCCTTAGTTCAAGGACTCCTTGACTAGGCATTACAATTTGTTGGTCATCAAGTAGATGGTTAGGATTAGGTACATACTTCTTCAATAGGCTGATATGGAATACATTATGAACCTTTAGGTTCTCAGGGAGTTGCAATCTATAAGCATTAGGTCCTAGGCACTAGAGGATCTTGTATGGTCCACAATACCTTGGACTTAGCTTCTTGCAATCTCCTAAGGATAGGGAACTCTTCTTTGGACGTAGGCAAATGAAGACCATATCTCCTTCCTCGAAGATTCTATCTTGATGCTTCAAATCCGCGTATGCCTTCTTTCTATCCTTGGCGGCTTGGATGTCCTATCTTATTGACTTTATTTGGTCATCCATCTCTTCCAACATGTGCCTTGAAGCTTCAACCCTCAAGGTTGGATCTGAGAAGTTTAGGGGACTTCGACAGTCATGACCGTACAATGCTTGGAAAGGGGTCATCTGAGTGCTTTGTTGGTAAGAAGCATTGTAGGCAAATTCAACCAAAGGCAAGTATTGAATCCACCTTTTTGGCTCACGACAGCAGTATGTGATAAGCATATCCTCGATGACTTGATTGATTCGTTCTGTTTGGCCATCTGTTTGGGGATGGTAAGCTGTACAAAAACAGAGTTGAGTCCCAATGGCTTCAAAGATAGCTCTTGAGAAGTGTGATGTGAAGAGAGAATCACGATCACTAATGATTCTTCTGGGTAGCCCATGTAGCTTGAATATCTCTTTGATAAACATTCTTGCAATGTATGAGGCTTTATAGTTTGTCTTTACTAGAATAAGGTGTGCAACCTTAGTTAGCATGTCGACCACAACCATGATGGAGTCGTATCCACCCCGAACTTAGGATAGCCCAACAACAAAATCCATACTGATGAATTCCCATTTCATTTGGGGAATGTCAAGCGGTTGCAATTTGCATGGCATCTTGACATGTTCGGATTTGATACATTGACAAGATAAACACTCGGTGATATATTTGAGAATGTCATTTTTAAGCCTCTCCCAATGGTAGCTCTTCCTAACTGCATTGAGAGTCTTGGCATAGCCAGGATGTCCTGAGAAAGGAGAATCATGAGCTTCCCACAATATCTTCTGCTTAAGTGACTGGCTTGCCGGTATATATAGCCTCGTTTTTTAGTAGACAAGTCCACTATTAATAGAGAATTCATGATACTTAGCCTGTAGCTTTTGGACCTGATCCTTGATAGCGATCTCCCTTAGCATCATTTGGTAGGCTGGATCATGGCATGCTTCCTCTCTAGCTAACTCAAGTATTGGGTTGTTTGGCACGGATACCTTTGTGGCTAGAGATCTAGCTGTTGATGGATTTTGCAAGATTAGAGAATTAAGGAATGCCTTGTGACTGAGTGCATCGGCAACTACATTCTCTTTTCCTGGTCGGTACTTGATTTCAAAGTCATACTCTTCCAGTACTTCAATCCACCGACGTTGCCTCACGTTGAGCTCGTTCTGGGTAAAGATCCACTTGAGACTCTTATGATCAGTCACTAGAGTAAACTTGTTACCCAACAAGTAGTGTCTCCAAAGCTTTAGAGCATGGATGACACCTAACAATTCCAGATCTTGCGTAGCATAATTCTTCTCATCAATTTCCTTGAAAAGTATGCTACATGATGACTTTCCTGCATGAGCACACATCCTAAGGAAAGCGTGCTAGCATCTGTTACTACCTCAAAGTCCTTATTGAGGTCAGGAAGTTTTAGGATAGGTGCTGATACCGAACTTTGCTTCAATCTATCAAAGATGGTTTGTTCGAGAGTTGACCCTGCAATGGATGTTTGCTTCTTTAGTAAGTCTGTTAGAGGTGCTACAATCAAAGCATAGTTTTTTATGAAGACGCTATACCATCCTGTCAATCCAAGAAAGCTGCGTATTTCTTTTATAGTTGTTGGTATTGGCCATTCTAGCACATCTCTGACCTTGGCTGGGTCAACTGAGATTCCTTCCGCTGATATGATGAATCCCAGATATTCAATCTAACGCTTGAAGAATGCGTATTTCTTCATCTTAGCATACAGATTATGTGACCTCATTGTCTCAAGGACAATCTGAAGTTGGGTTTTATGATCTTCTTTCTATTTAGAATAGACTAGAGTGTCATCAAAGAAGACGAGCACGAAATCATCAAGATATGGCCTAAAGATATCCTGCATTAACCTGTTCAAGGTGGCAGGTGCATTCGTAAGCCCGAATGACATAACTAGGAACTCAAAGTGTCCATATCTTATATTGAAGGCCATCTTGTGATCCTTATCTGATAGTAACCCGACCTGAGATTAATCTTGGAGAAGATCTTTGCACCCTGAAGACGATCAAGAAGCTCATCTATTCTAGGAATAGGATACTTGTTTTTGACAGTTGATTGATTCAACCCTCGGTAATCAATACATAGTCGAAGTGTTCCATCTTTCTTTTTCTGGAATAGTACTGGAGCTCCCCATGGTGAACTGCTAGGACGGATGTAGCCTTGATCTAGTAGTTGCTTGAGTTGTTCCTTCAGCTCAATTGCTTTAGGTATGGACATTCTATAAGGTCTCTTTGCAATTGGCGTAGCTCCTGGTACTAGGTTGATCTCATGATCTACTTCTCTTTGAGGCGGAAGTTCTGTCAACTCTTCAGGGAAAACGTCCGTGTATTCCTTTAGCCAAGAAGGTCCTTCACTAGAATCCTGATTCTGATCTAACTTTTTGAGCTTAATTAAGTAGACAAGTAGTCCTTTTCTCACTCCCTTTATAATCCGAGATGCCTTGGCCAATTGGATTTCTGGATTTCCAGCCTCTCCTTGAGTTGTGACCAATTCCCTTTTCAGAGTTTCAAAAGGAAACTTGGCCCTTTCCACAATGAATGTGGGTGTCATTAGGTTTAAGTCAATCCATTCTGAGTAGACACTCATGGATACCTAGGCTCATGAGTCTGAATTTGACCAAAGTTGTCTTTCCTCCCAGAAAGAATTCCACCTTAGCAGTTTGCCTAGTACAAGTAGCCTCACAACCATTTGCCAATTCCACAAGCAAGGTAGGTGCTTCGACTGTGGCTATTCCTAATATTTTTGCACAAGCTGGTGAGATAAAGGAATGTGTATTGCCACAATCAATCAAGGTCTTGAAACTTTTACCTTGATAGTCCAATGGTGTCTGAATCACCGAGAACTGGCGATTCGGGCCTTTCTTGTGTAGAGCGGCATGGATTGTCACCCTTTCAAATTTTACTTCCATGGTTGGATCTTCTTCTTCTTCACACATTTTCCTATTGGCAACGCAGGCGGTTCTTCCTCTGCCTCGGGTAGCCGCTCCCTGTTCATTGGAAAGGTGCTTGGTGATGTTCTCCTCCAAGCTTGGGACATTGCCTCTTGAAATGACTGGGCTCGTTGTAGTGGAAAGAATGGAGGTTTCGGCCATTGCTTTGAGTAGGAACAAAGTTGTTGACATTATTAGTCCTTGCTTTCTTTCTTTGTCCTTGATTCTGACCTTGAACTCTCTTCATTTGAGGCCTGAATGCTCCTCTATTCGGGTCATTATAAGACCAAGTTTTGTTACCTCTTGGTCTAGCCTGTACCTCCTGAATTATAGGGGCAGTTCGAATGAGTGTGTCTTGAAGATCTGATGGGCGCATCGATTCGAGACGGGTATTTATTAGTGGATTTAAACCAGCACAAAATTTTGACACCTACTGTGTCATGTCCATCTGTGGCGCATGCTTAAGAAGTGAGACAAATTTGGAGTAGTATGTGTCAAGAGTGAGTCCCAGTTGTTTTAGCTCATAGAACTCATTCATTTTCTGCGTGCGATATGCAGGTGGTACTAGCGACGAACCCCAACGAACTACTTTACGCAGAAACTCGAGGTCTGAAGCAAATTCATGCTACACTTGGTTCAAGGAGAATGGGAAACGAGAGGGATGTGAAGCTCAACCTCTCTGCCATAAGGCATAGTCCCATTTCGTTCCCCTAAAACAGTGTAAATCAGGATCAATTATAACTCTACATCAACGCTTTTGTTGTTTGTGTTTGTTGACAATCTTCTGGCTGTCCATCGTGATTTGAAAAAAGTTCCAGGCCAACCGAGACCACCCATCTGTAGGACGGACCTATGGCCACATCCATTGCACTTTCCTCAGGTTGTTTTAGTTATTTAATTACCTAACACATTTAGTTGGACATGTATCAATCAACTTCCTTAATTAGCCCGTTTTGCACTGGTTCCTTCACGTAATCATATCACTTGACATAGAAAAGCAATGTCAAACAAGTTCCTTGTAGATAGCTTATCATATTTATCTTTGAAATACAAAAAGTCCAGCCCGTAGGCTTATTCACAATCCGCCCGAAGGCTATCCAGCAATCCACAGGGATCACTAATCCAAGTTTCCGCCCATAGACTAGTATGCGAGTCTCAAGATCCAATCCTGAGTCACATTAGCCTCTTGTGCAGGGCACGAAAGGCGAGGGATTTACGGCCAGAGCCCCCCCCAAGCGTCCTCCTGCTCCAAGTAGCGCTCAACAGAGAGACCTCTCGCAGCGGGTTCGGTCCACCTTCCCGGCGTGGTTAACAAACCCCTTGGTTAGGGTCATGCAGGCAGTCGGGGGTAACTGAAGCTACCTCTCCCTTCAGGCCTTCAACCTGAAGCATTAGATATCCATTTATCCTTTAATTCATTGAATAAACAAAGCAAAACAGTGCTCTTAAATCTGTAACAAGCATAAACATTTCCATTGGTCGTTTATTGTTGACCAACTGCAAAGGAATGAATCCTTCTTTTCGAATGCATCCAGCACTCAATCCGGGATGACTTGCGACTTGGCAAGATCCCCTATATACTGGGTTAGGGTTGTACCCTATTAACCCGACTTGGTCAATACCTTAAGTTCATATGTTATTCCACTTTATTGGTTTATCCTTTGCTCTAAGCAATTATCTTTTCCCAGAAAGATACTATAATAGGACGATTATTCATCCCCTTGCAAGATAACTTGCGTAAGAATCTACCAACCTCATTCCGAGAATTGGCCATTCCCTTGTGATCCAATCACAAGAATCATACGACTCTGCACTTGTTGCACATGTGTCGCATCGAACTATGGGACTATTCTACCCATCAAATGGAGTCACGAAACAATCTGTTCCTGATTACATTAGGCTGACATTGTCAGTCCTAGGGTTCCAAGTTCCATCTTTTTAGCGAAAGATTCTTAGGGACAAACCGTAGATCACTTCTCAAATATGTTCCGCTGTCCCTACATTCGGTGAATGTGGGCAAGTATTTAGGGTATAGGAGTTTCAGTTTTAGCAATACGTGCGACTAGGTCCGTATTAAATCCTAGTGAGATCTTTGGAATTGAATTAACTCCTTCTAAAATTACTACTACGCGGGTTTAGGTGTTTAGGTTTATGCCAATTTGTTTAATTCTTGAAGATAATTACGCTATCATTTACATAAACACATGACTCATTGTCTACGTGTAAATTGATTTTCAATCCTAACTTATCAATTTAAGATCAAGCATAGGTTAGTTTATAACCTAATTCCAATTTATCATCGAAACTGAAATATTTGATAATTTCTTTTTCGAGGACTTGCGAACAAGATTCATGCTAAAACAGGCAACCTTTTACTAATAATTATGAAGTTGAAAAATGATAATTGACTAGAGTTATGCAACGTAAGAATCATTTCATGCTTTGCAATTTCCTATGGGTTATTAGCACTTTCCATAATGACTCATTTCGAGGAAGATATGTCCTAATAATGCGACATGCAATTTATACTTCCATGCCTAAACGGAGTGCACAATCTTAATTCCGTTTTGTAAATATGGACATTAATCTAAGTTCAGTACATTGAAATGCACAAAAACTAAATGCATATCAATTTTTCGCTCACTTTATTTTTGTTCATTTTATTGAAAATACTAATGACCGAACTTCTCCATCGTATCAAACTATGGGACTATTCTACCCATCAAATGGAGTCACGAAACAATCTGTTCCTGATTACATTAGGCTGACATTGTCAGTCCTAGGATTCCAAGTTCCATCTTTTTAGCGAAATATTCTTAAGGACAAACCCTAGATCACTTCTCAAATATGTTCCGATGTCCCTACATTCGGTGAATGTGGACAAGTATTTAGGGTATAGGAGTTTTAGTTTTAGCAATACGTGCAACTAGGTCCGTATTAAATCCTAGTAAGATCTTTGGAATTGAATTAACTCCTTCTAAAATGAGTACTCCGTGGGTTTAGGTGTTTAGGTTTATGTCAATTTGTTTAATTCTTGAAGATAATTACGCTATCATTCCCATAAAGACATAACTCATTGTCTACGCGTAAATTGATTTTCAATCCTAACTTATCGATTTAAGATCAAGCATAGGTTAGGTTATAACATAATTCCAATTTATCATCGAAACTGAAATATTTGATAATTTCTTTTTCGAGGACTTGCGAATAAGATTCATGCTAAAACAAGCAAGCTTTTACTAATAATTATGCAGTTGAAAAATGATAATTGACTAGAGTTATGCAATGTAAGAATCATTTCATGCTTTGCAATTTCCGATGGGTTATTAGCACTTTCCATAATGACTCATTTCGAGGAAGATATGTCCTAATAATGCGACATGCAATTTATACTTCCATGCCTAAACAAAGTGCACAATCTTAATTCCGTTTTGTAAATATGGACATTAATCTAAGTTTAGTTCATTGAAATGCACAAAAACTAAATGCATATCAATTTTCTGCTCACTTTATTTTTGTTCGTTTTATTGAAAATACTAATGACCGAACTTGTCCGTCGTAAGCTAATTCTTTTAAATTAATCAAAGTATTCCAGATGGAAATTGCATCCTATCTCAAAAATTATCTACGCATGATTGAATTATAACAACGAAAAATAAAAATTAGGAAGAAGAACCTGGACTTGTGGTGAGATCCACGTGGATGCTAGGAGACGATCCTCCTACAACGGCTGTGCCTTGCGCTTTCTTAGGAGCCATCACGAATGTAGCCTTTCTGTCTTGGATGCGGCTTTGCGAACTCCTTTTTGAAATTCCACCGTAGCTCCCTTCCTGATAACTTGCATCGTCTGTCTAAAACGGTTTTAGAAGGCTTCGTTCTTGAAGTAGGGATTTCATGAAAAAGGGGTGCTTAAACCTCAGGAGGGTTTTAAACACTCTTAGTGGATCGAAAAAGGAAGGAAGGAGAATGCATAATCTACTAGTGAGGGGTTAAATCACGGAGTAGTTGGGTTTTCAACCCACTTGAAAGATATTATGAATGGGCATGAGAAGGGGCTTCGAATCCCGAGGGGGGGGGAAGGGGGCTTATAAGGCCCTTAGGAGGGCCTCTCGTGTGTGGGGGGGAAAAATAGGGGGTATTATAGAAAAGGGTATGAAAGGGCTAAAAAAGGGAATTTTTGCATAGGGAGGGGAGGAAAGGCTTAAGGGCCACTTGGAAGCCCTTTAATGGCAAATCCGGTGGGGGGGAAGGCCTAAGGGAGCCCTTAGGGGAGAATTTTGAGGAGGTGGGAGAAAAAGGGCTTATGGAGGTCTTAGGAGGGAAGTCATGGGGGGGGTAGTCTTAAGCCACAGGAAAGGGGGCTTAGGAGGCCCAATCCTTGGAAGCTTCTAAGAAGCTTCCAAGGCTTCTGAAAGTTGCAGAGCCACGTGGACATTGGAGAGAGACAGCGAGTTTAGTGTCGACTGATGGCGATGACAGCGGCGACCTGAGACGGCGTTGGTGGCAGCACTTGGCGACAAAGCTCCTCTCCCTCTCAGCAATGGCATCATGCAGTACTTGGCGGTGTGAGCAGCTACTTCTCAGCAACACCAGCGTGAGGGCATCTTCAATCCCTTCCTCACAGAGCCTCACTCTCTCCCTCTCTGAAATTCGACGGCGTTTCCCTTTAGGCATTCACGGCAGTGCCTCCGTCCCCATTCCGCTTGCCCCCCCCCCCCCCAATTTATATAGGTAAGGGGAGGGGGATCCTCCCTCCCCTGCGTGGCAGCAGCCATGGCCATTTCTCTCCAGCGAGCTTCACCGAGGAGCTTAGTCACTCCTTCTATTCCCCTCCCCCTCCAGCTCGACAGTCGGCTGGGGGGAATAAGGGGAATAATTAAAAAAATTTTGTCATTATCCTATCCTTAGAGGCCATTCATATGCAAAAGGTGTAATTAGATTGAGAATATTACATTCTCTCCCCTTGGAGGAATCGAGATTGTCCTCATCTTGAGACAAACTAGGGATATTGATGGTTGGGAGTGCTTTCATCTATCCAAGTGGCACCCTCTTTGGGATAATCTTTCCACTGGACGAGGCATTCTCTCAAGGTTCTTGATCTCAGTTGTATCTCCCTAATATCTAAGATCCTCTCAAGCCTTAGTTCAAGGACTCCTTGACTAGGGATTACAACTTGTTGGTCATGAAGTACATGGTTAGGATTAGGTACATACTTCTTCAATAGGCTGATATGGAATACATTTTGAACCTTTAGGTTCTCAGGGAGTTGCAGTTTATAAGCATTAGGTCCTAGGAAGTTGAGGATCTTGTACGGTCCAAAATACCTTGGACTTAGCTTCTTGCAATCTCCTAAGGATAGGGAACGTCTCTTCTTTGGGCGTATGCGAATGAAGACCATATCTCTTTCCTCGAAGATTCTATCTTGATGCTTCAAATCCGCATATGCCTTGTGTCTATCCTTGGCAGCTTGGATGTCCTATCTTATTGACTTTATTTGGTCATCCATCTCTTCTTACATCTGCCTTGAAGCTTCAACCCTCAAGGTTGGATCTGAGAAGTTTAGGGGACTTCGACAGCCATGACCATACAATGCTTGGAAAGGGGTCATCTGAGTGCTTTGTTGGTAAGAAGCATTGTGGGCAAATTCAACCAAAGGCAAGTATTGAATCCACCTTTTCGGCTCACGACAGCAGTATGCCCTAAGCATATCCTCGATGACTTGATTTACTCGCTCTGTTTGGCCATTCGTTTGGGGATGATAAGTTGTGCTAAAACTGAGTTGAGTTCCAATGGCTTCAAAGATGGCTCTCCAGAAGTGTGATGTGAAGAGAGAATCACAATCACTAACGATTCTCCTTGGTAGTCCATGTAGCTTGAATATCTCCTTGATAAATAATCTTGCAATGTGTGAGGCTTTATAGTTTGTCTTTACTGGAATAAGGTGTGCAACCTTAGTTAGCATGTCAACCACAACCATGATGGAGTTGTATCCTCCCTGAACTTGGGGTAGGCCAACAACAAAATCCATACTGATAAATTCCCATTTCATTTGGGGAATATCAAGCGGTTGCTACTTCCCTGGCATCATGACATGTTCGGCTTTGATACGTTGACAAGACAAACACTCGATGACATATTTGAGAACGTCACCTTTAAGCCTCTCCCAATGTAGCTCTTCCTAACTGCATTGAGAGCCTTGGCATAGCCAGGATGTCTTGAGAAAGGGGAATCATGAGCTTCCCACAATATCTTCTGCTTAAGTGACTAGCTAGCTTAAGTATTGGATTGTTTGGCATAGATACTTTTGTAGCTAGAGATCTAGCTGTTGATGGATTCTGCAAGATTAGAGAATTTAGGAATGCCTTGCGACTAAGTGCATCAGCAACTACATTCTGAATTGTCCATTCCCTTGTGATCCAATCACAAGATCATGCGACTCTGCAACTTGTTGCACAAGTGTCGCATCAAACTATGGGACTATTCTATCCATCAGCGGTGTCTTATAATCACGGTGTCATGACTAGATATAACAACCCGTTCCTGATTGCATTAGGCTGACATTGTCGGTCCTAGGGTTTCGAATTTTCATCTTTTTTTAGCGAGAGATTATTAGGAAAAAACCCTAGATCTTTTCTCACAAGTATGTCCTACTGTCTCTACATTCCGTGAATGTGGGTAAGTATTTAGGGTATAGGAGTTTCAATTTTGGCAATTACATGCGACTAGGTAAATGTCTTCACTGTGCTAACCCTAGTCAGTTCCTTGGGATACATTGCATTGAATTAACCCTTTTCTAAACGAGTACTCAGTGGTTCTAGGCGTTTAGGTTTATGACAATTTAACCTGTCTATTCTTGAAGATAATTACGCTATCATTTCCATAACCACATGACTTATTATCTACGCGTAAGTTGATTTTCAAACCCTAACTTTACAATTTAAGATCAAGCATAGGTTATGTTATAGCCTAATTCCAATTGATCATCCTATAACATGAGAACAAGATTCATGCTAAAACATGCAGTCTTTTACTACTTTCATTTCCTAATGAATTTGTCGTATGCATAACTTACATACTCTTTTGTTGATTTAAGTTTTTAGGCTACTTGCCTGGAGTAAAATCTTCTTCATGCAACCCTAGCAATTTCCTACGGTTTCTAGCAACTTTCTTTAGGAATTATTTCGAAAAAGATGATCAATAATGCAATATGTGGTTTATTTCTTCGACGTGTACTATCATAATTTTGGTTTGTAAAAATGGACATTAA
Source organism: Lygodium microphyllum (assembly GCF_053477565.2). Lineage (NCBI taxonomy): Eukaryota > Viridiplantae > Streptophyta > Polypodiopsida > Schizaeales > Lygodiaceae > Lygodium > Lygodium microphyllum. The sequence continues at coordinate 40,968,453 of NC_141154.1, read as the reverse complement.
TCAAATTTCAATTTATTGCAATGCATAAAACTACTTGCTAGAAATGCATATCAATTTTTTGCTCACTTTATTTGTTTTATTGAAAATACTAATGGCCAAACTCTTCCGTCGTGAGCTAATTCTTTCAAAATTAACCAAAGTATTTAAGATGAAAAATGCATCCTATCTCCAAAAATCATCCACGCACGATTGAATTATAACAACGTAAAATAAAAATTAGGAAGGAAAACCTGGACTTGTGGTGAGATGTCCACGTGAATGCTAGGAGACGATCCTCATGCGGTTGCGCCTTTTTTGGATAAATATCTAGATATGGCATCCAGAGACATATGCGTGGACACATTTCAATTAGACCTCTTATGAGCATATCAAGAAAAACATCAAAGCAAGGGAGCAAATGGCAAACTTTCTTATTACAGTATGCATATCTATCCTTCATGTTGGGAATCCTACATGCGAGTAGAGGCACACATGCAACCATACATAGCCAGCCTTCTCTTAGTGGTATCTAGACGAAGTATTGCATGACTTTGAACTCGATCACACACTTTATTGATCGAGATAGGTACATGGAGTGGATAGGCAAGAGAGATGAGGTTATGCAAGTTGGGTGGACTACAGAGTGTAGAATCAGAGGAGCACATGATTATGACATGCCCAGTATATGCACACATATGGGTTAACTTTGATATCCCTTTACAGGGGCCACTTCACCAATTTATGACCACTACTCCTATATCAAAGTTAGGGGCTCTCATCACCCGCATGTTTCGCTTTCAGGAAAAGCACGCTATATAGATCGTTCTTTCACTGTATCTACCATTTCCTACCATGGGGGAGGAGAATCATTGTATTTTTGGAAAGGTCCCATGGGTCATAATTTTCCCTTCTGTGGATGATAATAAACTACTCTACTCTCTATTCTATCATATGGACAATGTGCCCAATCTATGTTGGTATATCCCATGAGAATAAAGTGCTTATCCTTCTCATAAAAGAGTCCATAGTCTACTACAGCCTTCATAGCCAAGATTCGGCCTCGTAATGGTAAGGTAGATGAGACTTTCTACCATCTTCCTATACATAATAACATTTGAAATTTTAGCTCTAGTATTCACATCTAGCTTAGTATTCTGATTCAGTGGAGTATCCAAATGTTTGCAATTAGTCATACCACATTTTTTCAGCATGTCAAGTGCATTATGTCTTTGCATTAGCAAAAGTACATTGGTTGATTTTAAAATCTCAATCCCTAGAAATAAGTTCAATTCTCCTAAATCCTTCATATAAAATTTAGTTTTTAGTGCAGCCATAATATTCTAGGTCTAGTTTCATCATCTACTGTAATTATCAAATGATCAACATAAATAACTAATTCCACAAGACCTGCATCTATCTTCTTTCTAAAGAGACTATGATAATCCTTTCCAAGTACAAATCTAAGACTTTGCAAGTAAGTACTAATCTACACATGCCAAGATCTTGGAGCCTGTTTCAGACCATAAAGTGCTTTATTTAACTTGTAGACATAATTTGGATAGTAAGGGTGCACACATCCTTTTGCATGATCCATAAACACCTATTCTTCCAAGTCTCCATTCAAAAAATCATTCTTCACATCCATTTGGTGTCATTTCTAGCCGTTTACTCCTAGCCAAAGCAATCGATGTCTTGATAGTTGCCATTTGGCAACACGCAATGAATGTCTCTTCATAATCTAAGCCATACTGTTGGGTATATCTTAAATTTATAAAGCCATGTAAGACAATGGACTTCTTACCATCAGGCAATGCAACCAATTTCCAAGTTTGTTTTCAACTAGTGCATTCATCTCCTGATCCATTTTCTTGTATCAATTTTTATCCATGACAGCTTCATTGAATGTAGCAAGCTCTTTGCATCCCATGACCTTTGTCATATATGCATAATGATTTGGTGAAAAATCACTATATGTAAGCCTATCGGTAGGGTATCTCACCATCTACAACCATCTCAATTAAGGTAGATTCCTTGATTCTCCTCTCTTATCAGGCAATATATATCTAGTTTGTTTATCTAACCCCAAGTGTGTAAACATACAGAATACCAAATTCATTATCAAAGATGGTAGTTGAGTCATATCCTAAAGTCATCATCCCAAGAGCATCATCAAAAGATTTCCCTTTGCCTTTGCGTTTTGCTTCATTTCTCCCTCTAACTAACATAGGGCTCTCAATGGATGGTGATGCATGACTGTGTAACATGCTATTCCAAGGAAAAATACTTAGAGATACATCACATGTAGGTCTAGACATAGTAGTACTTTGCTGTGAAATAGCAGTATATATATATCTCAAGGATGATCATGAGGAACAAGAGGTAGATGACCCATACCACAAAGCCAACTTATCAAAGATAATATATTTGCTAACTAGCATTTCCTTAGTAGACAAATCAAAACATTTGTTAGCCTTTTTCTCCTGAGCATAGCCAATAAACACACTTTTGTTCCTTACGATCCAAATTTTTCCTCTTCTCATCTAGAATCATAAATCCATACAATAGGAGTATAATTCGGCACATATATAGGTGTCACTATAGCTTCAACCCAATAATATAGTGGCATATTATTTTGATTAAACATCACACGAGCACTCTTCATAAGAACCCTATTCTTTCTTTTTGCAACTCCATTCTACTATGGAGTGTAGTTGCAAGTAAGCTTCTTGTGAATGCCATTATTTGCCAAGAATCTATCAAATTCATTGGATAGATATTCACCACCATTGTCAGATAAGAGATAGAGAAATTAAATTCTTTCTCAACATAGCTCTTAAATTTCTTAAAACAACTAAGCGTCAAGATATACACGCATGTATATCTACTAAAATCATCAATGAATGTTACATCTGAGTGAATCAACTGCATTGGCCTAAGGCTATTCCGAGCATCCTTCATAAATGGAAATCGAGGCTCCTTGTCAAAACTAACATGCAACACAAACATGACCTAAATCTGAATATGCAAATTTTGGCAAGCCTATAACAAACTACTTTCATTGCATAATCTGTAGCCTTTGAGCATTCACATATCCAATCCTCTTATCTAAACCAGTGGTACATACCTTTCATTAATACTTCATATCCTCTCGTTTCATTTTCTTCACCTTGTGAGAGCCCATGCAAGATGGAAACATGGTAACCCAATTGTTTATACTAAACATTTTGGGCTCCCGTTTTCCATCTACACTTTTGTTTAAGAAGGTTGAATAGTTTATGGAATGAGAAGGACACCTTGTGAAAGCCATGGAAAAAAGAAAGCACAACCAATGTGAAAAGAAGGAAAGTTAGAGGGAAAGGTTGATGAAACCCAATATTCAAATGTGTCTAAAAAGTTACAAAACTGATAGTATTAATTACATCTCATTTTTATCTCATCTTTTATTAGTCTCTATTAGCTTTATGAGCTTTGGAACTACTAAAGGATGTCAAATATCAAAGATTTTAGGCAAAATAGAGAGAAAATACAAAAAATGTTGTCTAATATATTCAAAGAAGAGGAGACAAGAATACCATATTTTTGCACATGTAGCAAACTCTCATTGGCTCTTTTCTTAATCCAGTTTAACAAAAGTGTGGTTTTTGAAGTGTTTTATCCCTAATGCTTTTGTGCATAGCAAAAAGGAGGCAAATACACCATTGTAGAAGGCCTCAAGATTATCAAAGCTAAACATATCTTGGTCTCATTCCTAAACTTGAAAATATTTTATGGATGAAGTGTTGTAAGTAGTATAGCCTTGTTCAAGTATCCAATTTAAAATTTGTAGAATACCTCCTAAAACTATATGCATATGGGCCATAAAATTGTAAATTGATCTTGTTGTAGGTTATTTAAAAAATCATATTCTACCATCAACAAATGTAATCCATAACTCTCATAATGAGACAAGAAATATTTTATAGTCATTGGGCATATACTAATGAATGGATACTCTTTAGAAGTGAATATAATAAGTTGATTGCATGCCAGAAATATGGTGTAGAATGATATTACACTAAGTTAAGGATGAGAAAATTATTATTAAAGAGCTACATCATTTTCCTCTTTTGCCATGAATCCAACAAATATTTAGGCCTTGCCATGGATGGAGTCAACCATTTGGCCAATGGGCAACCTCATACAGGGTTTATCCCATGTTCTTGGTCAATTAGAATACCCTCCATGACTCGCAACCAAGAAGGGCTATCTCATTCTTAGTTTCTTGATTCTTTATCATGACAAGGTAATGAATATGGATGCCTATCTCTAGCCCTTGATTGAGGAGCTATAACCTATATGGATAGGTGTTCTAATTGATATCCCTAGGTGTGTTGATCAACATAGAGATATACTGGCTCAAGACATCTTAATATGGACCATACATGAATTTTGTGGGTATACAAAATACTCACATATATGTCACGTGCCTTATAGATGCTTGGTGAGCAATTCATGCCAATTAGCCATAGTATTTTAATTGTTTAGAATGTGACATGCTAAGATTCTAAGTTGTCTAGGTCTTGCGATAAGTAGCTATCGTGGCTACCCTATGTGTAGACCAATAAGATTGTGATCTTTGAAGAAGATGATCTATGAATGACATCAATTTTTCATTCTAGAGGAGCATGAGATTCACTCTAGGTTTCTTGGAAAACACATTGCCAAAAAAGAATGAAAGGTTCTCAATTTTCTACACATTTTCATATAGGGATTCTTGGTTAATCAATCATACTCTGCATCCAATGCACATATTTAAGAACTTTGGAAGCCTCTCATGGTAGAATCTCATAGGTTCAATGGAGTCATTAGGATGCTTGCAATGACCTACTGGAGGCTAATAGCACGCAGGCATACTGGCCACATAGGTGCATGGGATGTACATATTCATCTCCCATGGCCCCATGGATGATATGAAGAGTAGAGGAATAGAAGAAAAAGGACATTATCATAAAGAGTTTCATGTCTATCAATCCCATGCATGATTTGCATGGGGCCTTCACGAAAGAAAATTGGTAGGTGGTTGGAAGTCTCATAACTTACAAAAGATGTTTTAATTTCTATTGTTTTATATTTCTAGTTTATTCTACAATTGGGATTGTAGGATTTCTTACTTCAAAGGCCCAATTTAGTGATATACAAGCAACCTATGCAATCAATATAATGGAAGGAGATCCATATAGCCTTCATAGATATAGCAAAGAAAAGCTCCATTGAGATAATTGTGCTATTAGAGAATTACTTTCCTACCTCTATATTGATAATTCAAGTGCATTTACTAACTCACCTGATGGATGAGACATCTATAGTGGACGTGGTACACAATGAGAGTATTTTCTTCTTAGAATTCTTCATTAAGACACTAATAGGTCTGTATGGCAAAAGGCAAGGCTTAAGGGATGTATAGCGAAAGGTTTGTTAATCTAAAAGTCATAAGGCAAGACATGAGAGCTCTATGCTGAAAGGGTTGTTGATCTAAGAGTCATCCGTTTATATCATAAAATATTTAGGGAATCAAGATGTTCATATGTAATCCCTATGGCATCTACTGGACAATCCTCAAAATATTGGAGAGGTTGCCAAAGGCAAAAAATAGGAAATGACAATGGTTAACTCTATTGCAAAGAAAACAAGTTTTGTATGATACATCATCCAATGATAGAGAACTGGCTAAATTTATATGATATTTGTGAAGGAGGTATAAATATTGGAAAGACAGGCCTTTAGGGCATCTCAAAGAGCTTGGCATGTGCATTATCTAGAGAGTTTGCAAGTGTTTCCTACATTCATGACGCCTGGTGGTTGCACAAAGAGTTATGAAGAGCTACAAAGGAGGGAGTTAATGTAAGCATAGAGAAATCGGAGTTCTCTAGAGGTTGCACATTCGAGGTATACAATCACTACAAGAAAATTGGGGCAAAGATGTGAAGGTGTGACACGCATTAGGAAGCACATCTAATTTTCTTGAAAATTCACATATAATCACATGGGACACCTCTGATTTAAAACAAGTGTATACACAAAAAAATTGGCATGCTTTTTAAGAGTTAGTTTTTTGACCCTATAAACACCTATTTTGATGCACTTCCAAATTTAAAATCATGCAACCTCTCTTCTCAACTTTTTTTTTGAATGAAAAGATGGAAGCTAACAAAAGCACTCACATAAACAAACACAAACATCCATACATACAGAGAGAGAGAGAGAGAGAGAGAGAGAGAGAGAGAGAGAGAGAGAGAGAGAGAGAGAGAGAGAGAGAGAGAGAGAGAGAGAGAGAGAGAGAGAGAGAGAGAGAGAGAGAGAGAGAGAGAGAGAGAGCTTTGAAGAGCAGTTGTGGTGAAGAGAAATGACTCTTCAATCATTCAAGCTTATCCCAGGCAAGCCAATCATAAATATATGTATTTATCACATGGGTTCAATATAAGGGATTTTTAAAATATTATTTTTACATAATTTTTTATATATAAAAGGGTCCCATATAAAGGGATTACTTACAGATTGAATAGAAAATGGTTATGTTTTATTAGGGAAAAATTCACAGACAATGATATTTATAAATTGACCTTGAACACACGTGATATAGAGGGTATACATATAGTGAATTCGCCAAGGATCTTATAAGGTAAATTTTCTATTTGCTACTATGAGTCTTTTCCTTTACTATATCTATGAATGTGTATGGATCCATGATCATGAGGGTTTGTAGTAGGTTTTTATAGAGAAAACACCCAGTTTGTAGTCTCTATTAACACATATATTTTTGCCACTATGGATGGGTCTGGTTCCATACATGAATATATTATGGCATAATAAAACATACTTTTAGATGTGATTTCCCCTAACTAGTTTAACGTGTATACTATATTTAACTATAACATTTGAATAAATGCTATCAAATGGAACATATAGAAGATAACGTTTGTGGATAATTGAGAAGTTGTAAAAGTTTCTGATAAAGGATCCGATTTTGGTTGGAGAATATGCCAAAAATCCCCTATTTAGATCTAGGTCAATGCTAGGAATAGAAGCAACAATCATTACACATCAAGGATAATGTCAAGCCATCTTCAAAGAGGCCACAAGTAGAGAAGTTAAAGATTATAACACTACCATAGTTCTCTAAAATGTTAAGTTCTGCAATGAGAAGTATTTTACTAGTAATGGTCTCTATAAAAATTAACAAGTCTTTATTTATGTCTAGATTTCTAGAAAAAAATTCATGTATTTTAGTATGTACAGGCTTGTGATGAGGACATGTTAGTTGTGGATACTTAAGCATTTCCATATATTTGTCTAACTTGTGTCCAGATAGCATGTTTAATTATTGCATTAGAATTTTGCCAAGATCTCTTTCTTCTTTGTCTCTTTAAATGCTACATTGCTTTGAAAAATTTTAAACATTATTAGGGCCTGTTATTAGTTATTGGAACAAGCTTTATGTGTAATTTTGCTAAACTATAAACTTCTTACACACCTTTTTCATGTCTTGTATGGATGAGATAACTAGAATGAGCTTAATAATGGGTTTCTCCATTCCTTGGACTCACCAAACTAAGAGACTATAATAACCAAAGATCTATCACAAGTTTCAAGATTCTAAAAAGGGGAGTAAGTTCTCTTATAATTTCTTATAAGTATTCATAGAAATCCCCACAATTTTATGGAATGTTCTAAAGAAAATGAAAAGTATATATAGATGAGTGTTTAGAAATAGTTATTAAAAAATTAAAAGTTTGTTAAACTCTTTATTACTCATTTTAGCTACCTAGATTTTAATACATAATTTTTTGTGAAAGAAAAGCTTGTAATCATGGAATTAATGTTGTTTTATTATAGAAATTAAACATCTACCTCCAATATATTTTATAATAAAAAATAAATCAATTATAATAAAAATTACTCTAGAGTGGGGAAAAAGGTAATTGTAATACAATGATCCTTTTAGATAATGCATCTCGGCTTGCTTAACTCAAATGTGATTGTTGAAATGCATCATCAGTATATAATGCTCCTTTTTAGGAAGGACTATCCTTCTAGCTAGCACAAAGCCATGGTGAGAATGGCTAAACTCATCAAACTCCTCTCTCAGCTCCTCTCAAATCAATGTGACTTCATGAATGCATTTCTCATTCCAACTCCACTCTCTCCTTCATGGCAGCCATAGCCACTCTACACCTACCCTGCTTGGAGCTCTCATATCTCTTCATACAAGCCAAATATCATTAAACTTCTTTTTGTGGACCTCTTGTTCTTCTTAGTAGCAACTTCTCATCACCTTATATCTCAAAATTGAGCATTGTAGAGGTCAACATTGTAGAGACTAGACATCCCTGCCAAATCTATGTTGTCATGGCAGGTCATATGACTAATGGTGTGCGAAAACTCCACCATTTACCCTATGACCATAGGGCTTTTGAAGCCCACCTCATAGGCTTTCCATTCACCATATATCTCCTACAATGATTGCCTTTGAACATTGTTATGAGCAGAAAACCAGTTGCTTTTCTTGCAAACCCTAATACACCATAGCTCCTTCAACCTCAAGCTAAAAAATCCCGTCATTTTCTCATTCCTCCAAACCTACTGAAGTTCCTATCACTTTGTTCAGAGGTCCTACTCAATTCCTAGCAAACATTTGGCATCAAATCAACAAAGGAGGGGAATATTTGTGAAGATCTGAGGCATTAAAGCAACCACAATCAAGTTCAGTATCTCTTGATACTATTTATCATTGCCATTGCTCGCGTCTCTTGATACATCTAAACTCAACTCATTTTTTAGATTTGTTGTAACGTGTCCACCTGTTCTCTTCAGGACACGTCTTAGCAGTCCATCGGAAAGGAGATCTAGAAAGCTCCGCCCGGCACTCCCATGGAATGTTACGAGGTTTGCGATCCAGGACTTTCCACATCTGCCACGTAGTGGAAGTGTTCTTGCCATTCCCACTTAGGACCAACCTAAATCAGGGTTTTCCCCAATGGTCATTTCCTAAATGGCCACTAACGTCGAACCTTGAGCGAACTACTTTATGTAGAAATGCCAGGGCCGAAGCGGATTCATGCTGCACTTCGTTCAAGAAGAATGTGAAACGAGAGGGATGCAAAGCTCAACCTCTTTGCCATAAGGCATAGTCCCATTCCATTCCCCTAAAACAGCATAAACCAGGATTATCATAACCTAGACTCTAGGTCAGCGCCCTTTTGCTATTCATTTCCTTTGAAACGATCTTCTTGCTATCCATCATGATTGAGAAAAGTTCCCGGCCAAGCGGGACCACCCATCCGTAGGACGGATCCATGGCCACATCCATCGCACTTTCCTCAAGTTGTTTTAGTTATCTAATTACCTACCACATTTAGTTGGACATGCATCAAGCAGCTTCCTTAATTAGCCCATTAGGCACCGATTCCTTCACGTAATCTTAGCATTTGACATAGAAAAGCAGTGTCAAACAAGTTCCTTTGTAAGAGGTTATCATATTTATCTTTGGAATACATTCATAAAGTCCAGCCCCTTCCATAATCCGCCCGAAGGCTATCCAACAATCCATAGGGATTACTAATCCAAGATTTCGCTCGTAGACTAGTATGCGGGCCTGGAGATCCAATCCCGAGTCACATTGGCCTCTTGTTCCAAGCCCGGGAAGGCGAGGGATTTACGGCCAAAGCCCCCCCTAGCACCCAAGCATCCTCCTACTCCAAGTAGCGCTCAACGGAGAGACCTCTTGCGGTGGGTTCGGTCCACCTTCCCGGCGTGGTTAACAACCCCCTTGGTTAGGGTCATGCAGACAGTCAGGGGTAACTGAGGCTGCCTCTCCCTTCAGGCCTTCAACCTAAAGCATTAGATATCTTTTCATCCTTTAATTCCTTGAGCAAACAAAGCAAACAGTGCTCTCTAAATTGTTACAAGCACAATCATTTCCAGTGGTCGTTATTTTGGCCAACTGCTAAGGAGTGAATCCTTCTCTCCGAATGCATCCAGCACTCGATCCAGGATCAATTGCGACTCGGCAAGATCTCCAAGGTTTTGTTTGTTAACCTGTATGTCCTTGGGTTAGGGCTATACCCTATTGACCCAACTTAACCAATACCTTAAGTTCTATTAACAGAAAATATGTTGCTTCAAATTATTGGTTGGTCCTTTGCTTCCAAGCAAATATCTATTTCCCTTAACTTGGTCACTTTTTCCAAGAAAGGTACTATATCAGGATGACTACTCATCCTCTTGCAAGATAAACTTGCGCAAGAATCTGCCAATCTTATTCTGAGGAATTGGCCATTCTCTTGTGATCAAACCACAAGATCATGCGACTTTGCAACTTGTTGCACAAGTGCCGCATCTAATCCATGGGACTATTTTACCCATTGAACGGTGTCTTCTAATCATGGAATCACAATTAGATAGAAAATCGGGTTAGGGTGTCTTCATAACCAATATGTTCCTAATTGCACTAGGCCGACATTGTCAGTCCTAGGGTTCCAATTCAAATCGAGATTCATCCTTTTAGCGAGCAATCCTTAGGGTAAAAACCCTAGATCATTTCTTGCAAGTATGTCCTATTGTCCCTACATTCCGTGAATGTGGGCAGGTCTTTAGGATATGAGAGTTTCAGCTTGGCAATAAGAGCAACTAGGTCACGTCCTCAACGTGCTAAACTCTAGTTAGAATTTGGGATATGTTGCATCGATTTAACCATTCCTGAGTGAGTCCTTTGCGGTTTAGGTGTTTAGGGTAAACCAATTTACTTGTCTATTCTTGAAGATATTTACGATACCATTTTCGTAATCACATGATTCATTGCCTACGTATGATTAGATTTACAAACCCTAACTTTTCGGGTTAAGATCAAAGCATGCATTAAGTTACGGCATAATTTCCATTGATGCATTCACGATTCATGATGCTAAGCTTTTAGGGTTTATGTTAAAATGAACCATGCAGCCTTTTCCTAAATTCATTTCTGAATGAATTATTCATATGCTGAATGAGCATTACACAACCTTTTGTAACTACTTACGTAATTGATTGAGATTTATGACTACTGACTAGAGTTTAATCTACTTCATGCAGCCCTAGAATCATTTCCATGCCTTGCAAATTCCTACTGTTGTTAGCAATCCTCTTCAATGAATCCTTGCGAAGAAAGAGATGTCTAATAATGCAACATGCGATTTTATCTTTCCATGCATAATCGAAGTGTACAACAATAATTTTGACTTTGTAAAGATGATCATTAGTTGATCTTAATTTGTTACTTTGCAATGCCTCAAAACAACTTGCTAAGAATTCCTAGACGTCTTATGTCCTTCTTTCATTCGTTTCTTTGAAAAATACAAATGACCGATTCTTTGATTGTGAGTTATTTCCTTTAAAATAGCCAAAAGTGCACTCTAATTCCATAAATTATCCATGCACAATTTCAATATTTCGACGTAAACCAAAATTAGGAAGAAAACCTAGATGGGGCTTTCGGAGGGTTCAAAAGGGAAGGGCCTTTTTAATTCGGTTAGAAAAATAGGCTTGTGGGAGTTGAAATGGGAAAGGATTTAAAACCCGGCTAATATGGCTTTTGGAGATTGTAAGGGAAAGGAAACTTAGAAATTCCAGATATAATAGGCCTTCATGAAAAATGATACAATGGATTTAAAAGACTTGTGTGGGAAGGGTATGCTATGAAAAAGGGCTTAAAAACCCGACTAGTATGAGCTTTATGGGGGATGCAAGGGAAAGGGTTAATTCCCAAGGATGCAAGGGGAGGGAAGGGGGCTTAAATTCCAGGGGGAAAGAGGGGTGTAAAGATCGCTTGGGAAGGGCCAATGGAAAAGGGTTTTTAAGAAACTCAGGAGTAATATGAGCTTGAGTGAGGATTTCCACGGGAGGGGTTGCTTAAATCCCAGGGAAATAATAAGTCCTTGTGTAAGAGTGAAATGGAAAGAGGGGTTTTAAAGAGACCCCGGGGTAATAAAAAAACCCGCTTGATGAGGCAATAGAAAAGGGGGCTTAGAGAGCCCTCCCCCCTTAGAAGCTTCTAAGAAGCTTCTAAGGCTTTAGTTACAGTAGTACATGGCATGGAGGGAAGGGGATAGGAGCTTGATGGCGGCCCGATCTTCAAGCGGCACAAATGGAGACAGCCCTGGCGACGTACTCGGCTTCAGGCAGCGGCAGGGCTTGCAGCACATACTTCTCCTCCCTCCTTCAGCCTCACGACTACCTTCAGCCTCGACTACTCAGCTTCTCCTCATGATTTCGAATACTCTCTCCTTCTCTCATGATCAACCTATTCTCTTCTCTCCACTCAGATAGACTGGTGCAGTATTTCTTTCCTCGGGCCTTCCACGTTTTTTCACGCCCTCTTCCTCTTTGCTCCCCCTCCCCCCATAGGGGGTTTTTATAGGTGAAGGGAGGGGACCTCCCCCCCCCCCACGCGGCCTATTTCATGGCCATATCCCCCCCGGACCTCCAGCACTGCGCTTAGTCATCCGTGCCTACTCCCTCTCCTCCAGCACAGCCCTCGACTAGGGGAAAGAAGGTTAAAAAATAAAAACAATTTCCATATATCCATCAATTATCCTTTTGACCCCCTCCCAAGAGGAGGTTCACATGTAGATAAGCGGGTTCTTTTACTTTTGTCTTGTTTATGCCAATGGAGATTAGGATAGGTCGTGTACTATTTAAAGATTGCACTGTCTGTATCTTCAATGCCGGCATTGTCATTGCGTGAGACTCAAGCGTGCTCATAATATTTTTCAGCAGAAATATTACATTTGTGGTGCTAATTTGTTGATGTTCCAGTCACTTTAGCAACATGAGAAAAAACTCTTCGACATGTGGCTTCAAAGGAGTCATGTTTCATATGTTGCAAACATGCATAAAGCTTATCTTGATGAAGCAAGGCCTATGCGACATCACTAGTGGACACAAGAGGAAGCCCGAGGATGCAACTCTTGTAGTTCTCTAGCAAAAAAGTAACAACAAGACTCAATCCATCATAAAGCTTGAGCTTGAGGATAGCTATATCCACCATGTGGATACTTGTGACACATCCCATGACACTTGGAAAAGATTGGATACCATGTTTGGTGCACAATCAAAGTCTTCAAAGTATGGTTTAAAAATTGAAATTTTCAGACTGGACAAGAAACCTAACACAATATCTCTTGCAAAATATCTGAATTACATGGAAAGTCTCCTAACCCAACTTGCAGGGATCAACATTAAAGTGGATGAAGATGTATGCGTTGGTGTTTTGTTAAAAAGTCTTCCTCTAGATTGTGATAATGTCTCCACTACTTTAATCAACATTCCAAATCCTAGAAGTATTGACATTGAAGCTTCCTTGTTAGAAGAAGAAAAGAATATCAAAACTAAAGAAGAGCCAAGTACCTCTAAGGATGAATGAGTTTGTTATTTTTACGAGCTTTCAATTTCATTCTTTTAAAATTGAAATTGATTTTTTGAGCTTTTTCAAGCTTGCAATAAGACATTGTCATGTTGTTACGCGCACATCCTGTAATTGTTTTAAAAAAAAACCTAGAGTGTGGCTTTCTTATTGATTTAGAGAGCCAATGCCATTTTAGACATTAGTGTTAGTGTCCATGGTTCAAAAATATTAGATTTTTTGGCAAGTTTTAGCCAATTTTTGATATTTTAGATATTATCTCTTGTAAAAATCCATAAAACTGTAGACAACTTCTAGATTAGGATGTCATGTAAAATAAAGCATGTAGCTTTCAGCCAATTTGAGAGGATTTTATGTAAGAAGAGAGATTGAAGAAATCGCGCAACGCGCAATCGCTGTTTTCACGCAGTGAATATCACTCCGAAGAGGGAGATGAAGGAGTGATCTGGCAGAATTCTAGTCAGGTGTGCTGGTATTTTACCCCCCTTTCGGAGCCAATGGAAGCATCAAATTGGTGATCTGAGCAGCATAGAAGAATGTATTATTTTATATATATTTTTATCCATTAGAGTTATATCTTCTCGTAATGTTGAAAAAAAGTGACATGCTTTATCTATGTTAGTATTCTTCTTCATTTTCTATTTCTTTTTGAGAGTATTCTTCTACGTCTTCAATTTCTTTGAGTCCCTTCTCTCTTGTCTACTCCTCTCCTTGAATCTACCTTCACCCTGCTGTCTCTTACCCCCGCTGTGGTGGACTTTCAACACCAAATGCTCCGACACCGTGTTAGGGAAAGTTTATGCTATCATCAAATCTGAATTTCGTAAGATATTTGGGCTAATTTGGGATTGATATCTTCAGCCATATTCAAAGAATTCGCTACAATAGTGTTCTTTTAATTCATTTCTTACTCTACAGAAGATATATTGTCAAAATATGCAAGTATTATGTGCCCCTATGGCAGGGCAATGTTTGTAGATCATTCATAGATGCTTTGAGTTGAATTAACAGGAGTTTTTTCTCTTATTTCCTGGCTCTGGTAACTTATCCTTATCAAGAACTCAATTTGAAGCTCTCTTGAAGCAAGTCTTTTTGCCCTACAAGCCTTGTAATTGACTCATGAGCTTTTGTCCCTAACAATTTACATTGAATGTAATCATGCAAAGTTGATTCATGCTATGCATCATGTATGAATGATGGGATGTAGAGTTGTTTATGATGCATGATAGCATATTGTACTTAATTTTATAATTTGTGATTACTCTTACAATCAAGAAAAAAAGCTATTTGAGTTAGAACTTATGAGATAATACTCTTGTGATCTTTGCTAAGAACATGCAGTTGGAAGCTCTATCAACATCTTCAAGAACTTGGCTTGAAACCTTCAACCCTTCTCTTATCTCTACCATCTCCGAAGTCTAAGCTCTTGAACCTCCATACACTCTTCTCTCTCAAACCCCTGTGATCGACCATGATCGTGATGTATCTCTTGAGCCTTTAAACATTAATTGTAATCTACTTATCTCTTGAAGACACATCTCCATCTATCTTGTCCAGTTTTCTTGCCAAACCCATGTGGTGACCTTCAACCCTGCGCACTGTGACATTGGTCAACTTGACATGAAGGTCGGTGTAAGAGAACTCCAAGATGGGGGATTCTTCAGGAGATACTCTACAACAATTGGTGTGCATACTGCAGTAGACTCAGCAACAAAAAATTCAAATGTTAGAGCAACAACAACAAAGGCAAGATGAAGAGAAGATTGATTCCATAGCTATCAAGGCCCTAGAGGAAGTTGGGCGGGAATTAAAACAATTTAATGGTCGAAATGTCTCTATTTTCATTCGCTTGTATGTTGAGAAAATGCTCTTCTCTGGTGTACCGCAACATGCATCGAGTTGCTATTTTTCCAGACTAGCCAAGCATGGTCTTCAAGAAAGAATCCATGGTCTTTTTCAGCGAGATGCGGATTGGGCTACATTCAAACAAGCCCTACCCGAAGAATTCTTCTTAGAAGACTCTGGCCTAATGACGAAGAAAAGTTTCACAGATTGGGTTAAGAAACCCAACTAAGGTTTAGCTGTAATAGATTTATACCATGAGTTTGAAAGTAAATTTGGGAAACTTGATGCTAAAGACCAACAAAGTATGGAAGGTCAAAAGATTGAATTATTCCTTAAGACTGCAGATCCCATTCTGCAAGAGAAGCTTGTTGATCACCTAGAAGATGCTACCTTTGAATCAAGAGTCAAGACTACATGGAGAGATGTTACTAATGCAATTAACATGATTGCTTGAAGAGAGCGGATGTGACATCAATCATAAATAAGTTTTGATTGAAGAAAAGAGAAGAAGAGAAGATGAACCAGGGCCTTTCTCTTGTAGCCCTCTAAAACAGGTAACTAGAATAGCATCTGAACAACCAAAGCTTGCTGCAAATATAACCCCAAATCAAGAGATGGAATATGCGCCACAAACAAAGAAGACCGAAGGAAAGAAGAAAGGCAAGTATCTAGGCTACAAATTGCAGTCTGACATAGAATCTGCAAGTGATCTCCAACGAGTCCTAGAAAACACAATATTAGGGAGTTTGGGAATCTCCTAATTCCCATTTTTTAAATACTAAAAAGGTGGCACACGGATAACATGCCCATAAGTTTCTCAAAACCATATGATGTGACCTATCATTGGAAAGCACTTGAAAAATGGAATCTATTGAGCTATAGAGCACTAGATTTGGAGTTATTGTGTTCAAGTTATGACAAATCCAAAGATTTGACCATGTGTCCCAAACTTATGGGAAATTCCCATATTCCCCAATATGGTGTTAGAAGAAAAAATTCTGGGAAGAAAAATTGAATTCACCTTAGGCGAAATTCTTGAAATTGCGAAACATGAATTACATGATGTAATTATTAATGTAATCAAAAGGAAAAGACAATATGTTGGCGATGAAGTTGAAGAAACAGTGCATGCTTTTTTGCAAGTTCTTCGAGTTTTTGTGCAGGATGAAGAGAAGCTTACTTCACAAGGAACTCATCTTGAAGTAGTTAAAGAATTAATTATAGCAATTGAAGCTGAAGATAAAGAAAGCATGAATGCAAAAATTAAAGAAGTGAAAGTTGAAAATTTAATGGTTGGCTAGTCCAAACTAGTTGGGCAGCCCACCTCTCAAAAAGAAGGTCGTCTATAACAAATGCATGAGGAGGAAGAGGCTCGGTTCATTCCAAGCAGTCACTACTCCCGTACACATTGGGCAAGAGAAACAACGGAGACAGTTGTCAAATTTGGAGAAAAAGAAACACCATGTATTGCACTCTTAGACCATGGTTCTGAGATAAACATCATGGCAAGGAGTCTCTATGAAAGCGGCGGATGGCCCATAGATGTTGATCTAGGTTGGTGAATGAGAGCTGCAAACAACTCTTCTGGAGAGTTATATGCTACATGTCCTAATGTGCATGTAGCTATTGGAGACATAAAGCTCAAATCTGAAGCAAGGATAATGAACGAGCTGTCCAATTTCTTATTGTGTGTGGTAACCATCATCAAAACATCGACTGCGTGATTATCCTGTGCCTCCTAATGCCCGAGAATTCAAGGGTTTTCGAGCTACACTGCTATAAAAGGAGGTTATGGTAGTGCATCATGTAAAAAGATTAAACCTCCTTATGCTACAAAAGCTGTGTCTCTAGTAAATCTGTATGTATGTACAACCAGTAGTATGGGTTGTTATAACTCTCTTCCAGCCATGACTAAAGATGAAAGAAAATATTTATGTCGTGTAAAAAGGGAGCTGAAAACTTATGACATGATGGCTGAAAATGAAGATACTCTCACTATACACAAACTAAATAAGTTGTTAATTTTAGCACCCACTCTCAAAAGGGCTAATTATTAAAATTATCAACCCATCATCCTTACTGTGGATACAAGTCCCACTGGGATAGGATGGGCTATTGGCCAAGAAGACCTTGAAGGTAACAGGTATGCAATTTGTTTTGGAGCAAAGGTTCTCAATGAACATCAAAGAAGGTATGTACAAGTAAAAAGGGAATTCTGGGGAGTTGTAACAACATTAAAGTGTGATCATGAATACTTTATAGGTGCTTCGGTAGTGCTAGAAATTGATTGTCTTCCACTCTTGGGCATGATTACCAACCTGCTCTACACTCGATATTTCTATGCTAAGATGGATTGCATATATTAAACCTCTCAACCCCAAATTAAAGCATATTGATAGGAAAGGCAAACACTACAACAAAAAGGCCTCTTAGACGCACTTTTAGACGTGATTTTTAAATTGAGAGAAAATCTTACGGGTGCGTCTATAAGCCTGTCTATTTGTGCGTCTACCATTTCGTGTCTATAGTCTCATGTATAAGGAAATCCACATGCACCAATAGACGCGCTTTAGACACGCATCAATACAAGCGCATACGAAAACCAAAATTGCTATTTATTTAATTTCTTTTGTGCATCTACAAGCGCGTCTACATGGAAAATTAGACAGGCACATAGACACGTGCATAGATGCGCTTTTACATGCAGCAGTAGATGCAATTACAAAACCAAAAATCTCCTTTTTTTAAAAAAGATATTTAATTTATTTTTATTAATTTAAATTATATAGTGCATGTATGAGCACGTGTATTCTGCATTTTAGACGCAAGTATAGACGCGCGTTTTTTGCAATTTAGATGTGCAAATAGATGCGAAGCACAGAATTGGAAAAAAAAAACCAGAGAGCATGCAACCACATGCTCTCTGGTTTTTTTTCCCCCCTCCCATACATCAAATTGTGCATTTAGGAAGGATCTGAAGGCATGAGAATTGAAAACAAAAATCCATGTATTCATTATATATAAAACGCATTTACATGGGGAGTTTAAGTGCTTGCGACCTAAAGCGTGTCCACAAGCAGTAGGCTCAAAGATGGATAATAGATATACAAGGAAACAAGGCCATAGAGGAGGTATGGTACTCCTCTACAAAGCTGAAGAAGAAACATCTTCGCTAGCACCACCATCGCTACTAGCGTCGCTATCCCCCTCCTCACTATGCTCCACATCGGGTGTCTACACACACAAAAGATCAAGGTTGCTTACGTACAATTTCAAAGAAAAGTTATAATTAGCTATACTTTTAATAGGAAAGTAAGAAAAACATACCTCCTCTGGCTGTCGAATCCTCATAGCCCGATTGTATTGCTCCTCGTGATGAGACCCTCCTCATAGAAGTGAAGCCATATGGCTGCGCGGTTATGGCCTCGATGGTAACCTACCTCTCTAGGAGTATGTATCCTACCAATGATAGTAGTCTGCAAAACAATTATGATATATACAAACAATTATGAGACACAATGTATTAGAACAAATTATATAAAGAATTGAAAAAAATATAAATTTTAAAAAACTGGAAATCAAAATATACTTATAAACTTTGCCTCCCACGACTCTCTGCCGCCCGATCCGTAATGCGACGATCCCATGGTTTCCATTTGGATATGTCGTGCCTTTGTCTGCTGGCGACTCTTCACTTTCTCTGCTGCTTTCTTCTTGACTTTCTTCCACTCTATGCGGTGGCACATAGGTGGTTGGCTATAGGCTCCACGCCCCTCCTCTTGTCTCCATAGTGACTCCCTGGTGCGTGTCATGAGGTGGGATCTTTTGTTGTGAAGCAAATCCCTCACTTTTGTGCATCCCCAATCATCCGAGAATCGCTGACCCTAGGATTTGGGTACCTCCTATGGACTACCCTCAACACCTCCTACCACAAGCCGCTTTTCTAATTCTTGAAGTAAACGAAACAATCTTTATAGGTCACATACACGAGGCTCCTCATGTACGCCACTACATCCCTTCCTTCATCATCATGGAAGATGCCACCAGTATCTGTAACTCTATAGTACTAGCGTACAGGCTCCTCTACATGATCTTCTGGTGAGGGTGATCGCTCGCCACCTCCTAGGCAACCCCCACACAAGCCTTGTCCTCCCCCTCGACTCTCCCTCCTCCCTCTCTGTCGGCTATCCTCTGCCTCGCTGGATGCACGTGCTTCCGCAAATGCACGTGCATCGGCTGACGCTTGTGCTTCAGTCGATGCATGTACAGGCGCTGCACGTGGAGTACCTGCAATTGGAGTTTGGACATTTGGTGTTTGGGAAGCAGTGCTATGTAAAGGCGTCAGAGGCATTCCAGACATGACGCTGAACACCTCGTCTGTGTGGAAGAGCGGCCAAGGTATCTAGTCATCTCTCCCATGAAGTCTTCCTTACTAGGAAAACCTCCAAAAAAAGCATTGACCCCTCTGCTGAACAAGCCCAATGTATCATTCATGCGGTCCAAATCTGGGTCATTGGTAGATGAACGGGGATGCGACATCTGCAAACAAAACATAGAAATAAGACAAATTTGCTAAGCTGCAATATTGTGTAAACTGTACTATTGTGTAACATATTCGTACAATTCCAGAAATAAAAAATTGTTTTTTTATCAGAGCTGGCGCGTGTATAATCGCGTCTGAGATGCAGAATAGACGCGCTCTAAGTTTCCCTGAAGTCAAACCTTCTGGTCAGAGCGCATGTATATTCGTGTCTGAGATGCAAAATAGACACGCTCTCAGACGCTTCCTAGAAGTCAAAGCTTCTAGGCAAGCGCGTGTATATTTGCGTCTGAGATATAGAATAGATGCGCTTGGAGACGCCTCTCTAAAGTCAAAGCTTTTGGACAGTGTGCATGTATTCTCGCATCTGAGATGTAGAATACACGCGCTTGGAGATGCAACTGCAGATGCGATGACATCAAACATAGTTGTGCATCTATGTCTACGTCTGCACTGGAATCTACACATGCTGTCAAACACGCTAAGTCGACTGCTCTCAATCCAACACCGCCATCCATGATTTATTTGTGATATAAGAACTTCAATCATAGATCCTAATACAGAAAGAGAGAGAGAGGGAGGGAGAGAGAGAGAGAGAGAGAGAGAGAGAGAGAGAGAGAGAGAGAGGACTCACCTTGGGTCTTTGGTGTGGACAAGTAGTGGCGCTGCTTCCTTCCCCTTCTTTCTCTCCTTGGTGAGTTGTTCTCCCTTGATGCTTGCTGCTTGTTGTCTCCTCTCTTTGCCTCTTGTTCCTCTTGTTCTCCTCTCTTTTGTTCTCTCTTTCTTCCTCTCCTTGGCTTTCTTCTTTCCCCTCTTGTCTCTTTGAAGTGAAAAAAGAGGTGAGTCATGAGGAGGTGAGTCATGAAGAGACTAGTGGAGGTAGACTGCATGTCGGCTGAACTCAAGCTTCAGAACGCACAAAAAACACAGGAAAGGCGCAGTTTGAAAAGAAATGATTCAAGTATCTTTTGAATTTTGACGTTTGCGTCTATTTTTGCATATATATACGCGTCTAAGTTTATGTAAACGCGCTAATAGACGCGGATTTAGATATGTAGATAGACACAGATTTAGACGCGTATAGACACGCATTTAGCGTGCTTGCATTTTTATCATAAGTTTTTGTATTTAAGATAAGTTTTGATAGTGAGTTTTGATGGTAAGTTCTTATCATAAGTTTTTATGTATTTATGATAAGTTTTGTGTATTTAAAATTGAGATCTTAGAATAATTAATATGCCTTGAAGTTTTTATATAAACATATTAATAAAAAATTTGATGTTGCCATGAATTAGGTTTAATCATGTCATCGTCATCAGCTAGTGCGGTGCATGCTGATGAGTCAATGAGCATATCCTCAAGTGAGGATGAAACATTACGTCTTCATAATCAAGACGCATGGCTACGACAAAAAATTAAATGCATGTGTGATCGTTGTTGAGGGTGTATTTTTCGAGCACGTCCAGTTGCAATGTCACACCTCAGCATGTATGGAGAATGGGACCAAGAAAAATCACCGGTATTCATTGTTTTTAACACTAAGATTGCTAGTCTATGTTACTCAATATATATCAACGTACATGTAACTCTCTTTTGTGGTTGAGTAGGATGCGGTGCCACATCCTCAGATGCTCCCTCTCGGGCGTCGAGAGGCTACAAAACGTTGACACAAGGAGGCAGAGTCTTCAAGAAGAGTGGAGACTGACGACCATGATAGTAGCCCTCATGAAATGCCCCATCAAGTTGTAGAGGATGAGATTTTGGACAACATGGTACATGATCTATTTTCGCAACCGGTTCAGGGAGAAGGTCACTCTACGAAGCCAGATGACCCACTATACGTAGTGTCATCTACTCCTTTGTATAAAGGTTGTACGTACTCTGTTCTTCGTGCATCCCTCAAGATACTTAACTTGCAAAACAATTTATGGATGGAGTAATGTCAGTTTGAATGCATTATTGAAGTAGGTATCAGTTTAGTTTGGCTTATGAATAATAATATTAATTGTTCTATTTTGAAATCAGACACAAATATATGTTGGTGGTTTTTAAACTCACTTTTAAAAATATATGTAGGTTATTATCACAAATGCTTCCAAAAGGAAACAAATTGCCAACTAAGAGAGAGTAAGCAAGACATTACTTGACATATCTAGGAGGCCTCGATTATGTCAAGATCCATGCATGTGTCAATGATTATGTCTTATTTCGTGAGATTCATGAGTTCGCACGAGAGTGTCCTGTTTGTGATGAATCAAGATACGATGTGGATATGAAGTCAATGGATGTGCCTCGTAAGGTTTTGCGACATTTTTCGATTGTTCCACGTATTCAACTTATGTTAAAGTGTAAGTCTATTGGAAAGCTCATGTCATGGCATGCTAGTCATCGTTCAAGTGATGGAAAATGGAGGATCCCTGCAGACACACCGACATGGCAACATATAGACAATTTGTGGCCCGTTTTCAAAGAAGAGCCAAGAAATTTGATATTTGGTTTAGGTATGGATGGAATCAATCCATTTGGCATCAAAAGCATATCATACAGTGTATGGCCAATGGTATTGGTGAACTATAATATTCCTCCATCCATGGCAATTAAAAAGGGACATGTAATGTTATCCCTTTTGATTCCTGGAAAGCACAAGGTAAAAAACATGGACATTTACTTAGAGCCTTTGATTGAAGAGTTAGAAATGTTATGGGAAGGTATTGAGGTGCAAGATACAAGCGCATCTGCATCCTCTAGAGATTTCATGTTGAAGGCCATGTTGTTGTGGACCATGCATGACTTTCCAGGATATGGAGAGTGTTCAGATACATGTATATAACTCTATATTTGAAATTCAAGACTTGAATCAATTGCATGCTATTAATTCACTTCTTTGTTCAGGTTTAACCACATCACAATATCATACATGTCCTATTTGCAGTCCCTCTCTAGTTTCCTCTAGGCCGGCATGTTTAAAGAAGGTTATCTATGACAATCATCATCGATTTATTCCTATTGACCATCCCAAATATGTTCTCCCTACTAATGGAATGACTCCACAATCTCTAACCATTCGAGATTGGAAGGAGAGATGGATTAATGCCGACAGCCACCCTCCACTCGGCATGAGTCAGTAAGAAGTATATTTCTCTCGATTGACTTTAAAGTATTTAGCATGATGAATTATTTACATAATATATTGTTTGTTTGTTAGGTTCTCTATATTTTTTCGTCTTTCGTATTGGACTGAACTCAAGATCAATCACCTGTTGGACCCCATGCACATATTTAAAAATGTTTTATCTACATTATGGGATCACTTGATAGGGGCTCATGATTCAATCAATGTAAGGGAGGATTTACGCAACATTGGTCGCATGAGATGAGCCTGGCCACGCATTGGACCCAGAGGAAAGATTGAGCTACCCCATGCACCTTGGATGTTGTCAAAGAATGAGGAAAAAATAGTGAAGGAACAAATATGTACCTTTCGAAAACCCACAGGATGTATGAGATGTCTCAAGGGAGCCTTCATAAAGAAAAATAAAAGAGGTGTGGAGCAACTATTTGGTTTTAAGTCCCACAATTGGCACAAAATGATTCAAGTAAGGGTATCTCTAACCATGAATATAGTAATTAGTGGAGTAACTATGTGTAAACTTTGGGATATGATGACTTTTTCCTCAACTAATCATTTGATCTATGAATATTATTTACATTCAGTTCGTACTTCCTACTAGCATATCCCATTGTGTATCCAAAGATGTACGTGATATCATTTACAAGATGGGAGAGCTTGTGAGGTGTGTATAAATTGTATTTTTTTATTATATATTGCATACATCATGTAGTGAACCTCTTTGAATTTCTACACAAAAATAAACAATCATCAAATACGTCCTGACAGATACGTGAGCTCGAAGGAAATTGATCCAAACACATTGTAAGATGCTCGAATATTATCTATTGAGGTGGTTTGTTTAGTGGAGGAAATTTTTTCTCACTCCATTTTGACTACTCAATTACATTTACTTATACATTTGATTGATGAGATCGCACTTTGTAGGGCAGTTCATGCAAGGTGGATGTTTTTTCTTGAGCGCTTCATGAAAACCTTGAAAGATTTTGTGAGGCAAAAAGCACGGCCTGAGGAGGCATGGCTTAGAGTTGGTTAGTGCAATCGACCCTTGTTTATATCTCAGAATGTCTTACTGAAGTGGACCTCTCTTAACCACGACTATGGAAAGACGATGAAGACTTGAGGATGACCTCTATAATACCTCAAGGAAAAGAAATGAGTAAAGTTCTAACAAAAGAATAACTTTGTAAGTTAAATAGTTTTTGTGTGCTCAATAGTGATGTAATGAGCAAATGGGTGACACTATATAATGAAGCAAGGGCAAGAAGAAAAAGCGAAAGAGAAGCATTTCGCACCAGATATGGACGTAATGTCTCATTTCAAGATCATCTAAATGCACTCCCACATCATATTAATATAGATTGGTTACATGAGGAAATGGAGAGAATGGAAAAAGAGGAGAAAATTAATATATCTCAAGAAGAGTGGGAATACGTGCGAGGTTGCTTATCAAAGGTGAGACATACTATTAATTAATTTATTTCTAGTTATATTTTATATTATAAATTGACATGTTTGATCTTAATCTTTTACTACTAGTGCACATTATTCAATGCTATTTGGTGTGAGGGTACACATCTTCGAACTCAACGTATAGATGAAAAGAGAAATACCCAAGATTGTGGTGTCCTTGCTCACTTCAAGGATGCCAATGGTACCATGGAAGGTTATTGTGGCTTGATCCAAGATATTCTGAAGCTTGACTTCAGATGATTCTTTATATATGCACTGGATGTGAAGTGGTTTAAAGAAGTGGTAATAAATGGTGAGCATTGCACAATCAGACATCATCCAAGTGGTTTTGTAATCATTGACTCTACAAAATTTCACCAAAACAAGAATGACACATTAGTACTACCTCAACAATGTGAGTAGGTATATATGTAAAAGCTAATTTTTTTATATGTATACATGTGATACATATACACAATATAATAAGTTTTTAAGTTTCTTGCTTTTGTTTTTCAAATACAGGTTGTGTATCATCCAATGGTAAACAATAACCGATGGTGGTATATCATCCCTATATCTAGTCGTTCAAAACCAATATACCGACATAGAGATAGCAGACGACAATCCAACAATTAATGATG
Source organism: Lygodium microphyllum (assembly GCF_053477565.2). NCBI lineage: Eukaryota > Viridiplantae > Streptophyta > Polypodiopsida > Schizaeales > Lygodiaceae > Lygodium > Lygodium microphyllum. Next base: position 40,943,431 of record NC_141154.1, on the reverse strand, counting down.
ATGTACATGATGACACCATAATGGATGATATGCGTGATATAGTACAAGATGAACCTCGTGAGGATGTTCAAGGAAATGCAGAAGAGGAAAATAATGTGGTTGATGATGATGAAGTTATTGAGGAATATAGCAACACATCTGATAGTGGGATAGACTTATTTGTTTCGTTACCTCTTGGTAACATAGACCTAGAAATAGATAGTTTACCAAGGGCTGATCTCATTGAAGATGAGATGGATCATTCACTGTAACATACTTAATTCGCTTAATGATTCAATGTGTGTTCTTAATTCTATGGAAAATATCATACACACATGTGCATACTCAAGAATCAATAGTCAAGTTTAAAGCTAAATTGAATTTTCCATAATAAAAATGAAGTATTTTTTATCATCTTCAAGTAGAGAAATTACGAGATACATGCAATTCTTGCTACTAATTGTATAATAAGGTTTGTGTTGCTTGCTGCTAATTACTTATATCAGGCTTGTCAATTGGAGGAACTGCCATTCATTAGAGAGTAATGCAAAAATAATTAGTAACTCTGGTTTTTTGTAACGTGTCCGCTTGTATTTTCAGGACACGTCTTAGCATTCCATCGGAAAGGATGTCTAGAAAGCTCCGCCCGGCACTCCCATGGAATGTTACGGGGTTTGCGATCTAGGGCTTTCCGCGTCTGCCACGTAGCGAAAGTATTCCGACCATTCCCACTTAGGATCGACCTGAATTAGGGTTAGCCTTATTGGTCATTTCCTAACAGCAACTAGCGTCGGACCCAGGCGAACTACTTTACACAGAAATGCTAGGTCCGAAGTGGATTCACGCTGCACTTGGTTCAAGGAGAATGGGAAATGAGGGGGATGCAAAGCTCAACCTCTTTGCCATAAGGCATAGTCCCATTCCATTCCCCTAAAACAGCGTAAATTGGATTCAATCATAACTCTAGGTCAACGCTTTTTTTGTTCGCAAACTACTAAGGAATGAATCCTTCCTTTCAAATGCAACCAGCTCTCGATCCGAGATGACTTGCAAATTGGCAAGATCCCCTATATCCTGGGTTAGGGTGTACCCTATTAACCCAACTTGGTCAAACTTTTAGTTCAGTTGGTACTTCAGTTTATCAGCTGGTCTTTAGTTTCCAATCAATCTTCTTTACTCAAGAAAGACCACTAAATTAGAATGATTATTCATCCTCTTGCAAGATAACTTGCATAAGGACATGCCAACTTTATTGCGAGAACTTGGCCATTCCCTTGTGATCCAATCACAAGATCATATGACTCCACACTTGTTGCGCAAGTTCTGCATTGAACTATGAGACTATGGAGTCACGAAACAATCTATTTGAGGTTCTTTAGGCCGATGTTGTTAGAGCTAGGGTTTCCAAGTTTCATCTTTGTAAGTTTCTCAGGGACAAACCCTAGTTCACTTTACGATTACAATTCACTGTCCCTACAATCAGTGAATGTGGGCAAGTATTTTAAGGTATAGGCATTTCTTGGAATTTAACTTATTCCAAATGAGTACTCCTCGGCTTAGGTGTTTTAGGTTCATGCCAATTTGGTTAACTCTAGAAGATGATTTCGAGATTACTTCCACATGATTCGTTGACTATGCGTAAACTGATTTTTTTAACCCTAACTTATCGGTTTGAGGTCCACCATAGGTTAGGTTAATTTCAACTAATCTTCCAGCATAGGTTAGGTTAATTTCAACTAATCTTTCCTTTTCTTTGCAAACAAAATTCATGCTAAATTAGGAACTTTTTTCTTGCTAATTTATGCAGTTGACAACGATAATTTCATAAAGTTTATGCATCGTAAGAATCGTTTCATCCTTTGCACTTTCCATGATGATTCATTGCGATATGAGTTAATAGTGCGAGATGCAGTTTATACTTCTAGGCTTAATCGAAGTATACTATTTTAATGGATAATAATCTAGTCTTATAATTCATTTCAATGCATAAGCTATTTGCTAGAAATGCGTTTATGCTTTCTTAATTTGCATGTTTCATTTAAAAGTATTGATGACTAAGTTCCTTTGATGTGAACAACTAGGATGAAAATATATCCTATTTCTAACAATTAACCTTGAAAGATTGAATTACAACAATATCAAATAATAATTAGGAAGAAAAACCTGGGCTTGGGGCGAGATGTCCACATGGATGCCAGGAGACGACCCTCCCGTAGCACCGCCTTGGGCTTTCTTCGGAGGTATCGCGATTACAGTCTTTCGGACATGGAAGCAGCTTTACAACTCTTCTTGGAATTCCACCGTCGCTCCCTTGCACTGTCCGTCAAAAGTAGTTTTAGAAGGCTCCCTCCCTGAAGTAGGGGTGCTTCAAAATTTCTCACGACTGAGACTCATCGAAGCCATGGGGGAAGGCTTAATGGCCTTTATAAACTCGCACGTATGGGAATAGAAAGGTGTGGAAAAGACACAAGGTGCGTGAGAGCTCCAAGGGAAAATAATAACCATAAAGGTTATAAGTAAGGGTCTAAGGACCCTTAGGAAAATTAGGAGAAAAGGGGCTTATGAGGGTTTACACACGGAGGGGGGGAAATGATTCCGAGGCTAACGAGGAAGGGCTAAAGGAAAATTAAAAAAAACACGGGGGTTGGGTTCCAACTATGGGAAGGGGCATATAATGCTTTAAACACGGGGGGGATGAGGGGTTTAAAACTTAAGGGAAAGGGGCTTATAGGGGTTAAAACCAGGGGGGGGTGACTCCAAAGCGAAGGGAAAGGGGTTTTAGCATGGGGGTGAAAGGGGGCTTAAGGGTTAAACATGGGGGAGGGGGAAAAAAGGGTTTTTAAAAGGGCACAAGAAGGGGGGGTGAAAGGGGGCTTATCTAGGCCCCTTAGAAGCTTTCCCTCAGAAGCTTCTATGGCTTCTTACGTGGCAGGAGGGGGGAAATTCAATGCCGTATTTGCGTTCTGTCGGCTGGCGCGGGCACAGCAACGCGACGTCGTCCAGGCCCGGCATACATTAACGCCTCGTTCCCTCCCTCTCACAGCGATGCCCACTCGGCTCACCACTTGCCGCGTAATAGATTCTTCCTTCCCTCATGGCTAGCAGCAGCCCTCTCTTCACGATCTCTCCTCACAGCTAGCAGCAGCCCTCTCTTCACGATCTCTCCACACGGTTCAACTACTCCCTATGGCAGCACCTCTTCCTGTTTAAATAGGGGAGGGGAGGGGGATCTTCCCTCTCCAATGTGTCGCATTGCCATGGAAGCTAGAAGCATGGAGCTCCACCGAGGAGCTTCTGTGACCTTTCTATTCCCCTCCCCTTCCAGCACAACAGTCGGTTGGGGAGGGGAATAATTTTTTAAAAAAATTTGCATTATCCTTAGGCAATTATCAAAATTGATATATCATTATTCCTATTATCTAAAAGGGTTAGTTTACGCAAAGAAGAAATTTAGAACTTTACATTCTCTCCCCCTTAGAGAAATCGAGATGTCCTCATCTCGAGATAAACTGGGGATATTGATGGTTGAGAGTGCCTTCATCTACCCAAGTGGCATCCTCTTCGAGATAATCTTTCCACTGGACGAGGCATTCTCTCAAGGTACTGGATCTTAATTGTCACTCCCTAACATCTAAGATCTTGTCAGGCCTTAGTTCAAGGACTCCTTGACTAGGCATTACAACTTGTTGGTCATCGAGTACATGGTTAGGATTAGGTACATATTTCTTCAATAAGCTGATATGGAATACATTGTGAACTTTTAGGTTCTCAGGGTGTTGCAATCTATAAGCATTAGGTCCTAGGCATTTGAGGATCTTATACGGCCCACAATACCTTGGACTTAGCTTCTTGCAATCTCCTAAGGATAGGGAACTCTTCTTAGGGCGTACGCGAATGAAGACCATGTCTCCTTCTTCGAAGATTCTATCTTGACGCTTCAAGTCCGCGTATGCCTTCTATCTATCCTTGGCAGCTTGGATGTCTTGTCTTATTGACTTTATTTGGTCATCCATCTCTTCCAACATCTGCCTTGAAGCTTCAACCCTTAAGGTTGGATCTGAGAAGTTTAGGAGACTTCGATAGTCATGACCATACAATGCTTGGAAAGGGGTCATCTGAATGCTTTGTTGGTAAGAAGCATTGCAGGCAAATTCAACCAAAGGCAAGTATTGAATCCACCTCTTCGGCTCACAACAGCAGTATGCCCTTAGCATATCCTCCATGACTTGATTTACATGCTTTTTTTGGCCATCCGTTTGGGGATGGTAAGCGGTGCTAAAGTAGAGTTGAGTCCCAATAGCTTTAAAGATAGCTCTCCAGAAGTGTGACGTGAAGAGAGAATCATGATCACTAATGATTCTTCTAGGCAAACCATGTAGGCTGAATATCTCCTTGATAAACAATCTTGCAATGTCTGAGGCCTTATAGGTTGTCTTTACTGGAATAAGGTGTGCAACCTTAGTAAGCATGTCAACCACAACTATATTGGAGTTGTATCCTCCTTGGACTTGGGGCAGGCCTACAACAAAATCCATACTGATGAATTCCCATTTCATTTGGGGAATGTCAAGCGGTTGTAGTTTCCCTGGCATCTTGACATGTTCGACTTTGATACGTTGACAAGATAAACACTCGGTGACATATTTGAGAACGTCACCTTTGAGCCTCTCCCAATGCTAGCTCTTCCTAACTGCATTGAGAGTTTTGGCATAACCAGAATGTCCTGAGAAAGGGGAATCATGAGCTTCCCACAATATCTTCTGCTTAAGTGTTTGGCTTGCTGGTATACACAGCCTTGTTCTATAATAGACAAGTCCACTATTGATAGAAAATTCATAATACTTAGCCTGCAGCTTTTGACTCTGTTCCTTGATGGAGATTTCCTTTAGCATCTTTTGATAGGCCGGATCATGGCATGCATCCTCTCTAGCTAACTCAAGTATAGAGTTGTTTGGCATAGATACTTTTGTAGCTAGAGATCTGGCTGTTGATGGATTCTGCAAGATTAGGGAATTAAGGAATGCCTTGCAACTAAGTGCATCGGCAACTACATTCTCTTTTCCTGGTCGGTACTTGATTTCAAAGTCATACTCCTCCAACACTTCAATCCACCAACGTTGCCTCATGTTGAGCTCATTCTGGGTAAAGATCCATTTGAGACTCTTATGGTCAGTTACTAGGGTAAACTTGTTACCCAACAGGTAGTGTCTCCAAAGCTTTAGAGCATGGATGACAGCTAGCAATTCCAGATCATGCGTAGCATAATTCTTTTCATGACTCTTCAATTTCCTTGAAGAGTATGCTACTGGATGTCCTTCTTGCATGAGTACACACCCCAAGGCAAGTATGCTAGCATCAGTTACTACCTCGAACTCATTATTGAGGTCTAGAAGTTTTAGAATAGGTGTTGATACCAAACTTTGCTTCAATCTATCGAAGCTATTTTTTTCGAGAATTGACCATGCAATGGAAGTTTGTTTCTTCAGTAAGTCCGTCAGAGGTGCTGCAATCAAAGCATAGTTTTTTATGAAGACCCTATACCATCCTATCAAACCAAGAAAGCTGTGTATCTCCTTTACAGATGTTGGTATTGGCCATTGAAGCACATCTCTGACCTTGGCTGGGTCCACTTAGATTCCTTCTGCTGATACTATGAATCCCAGATATTCAATCTGGCGTTTGAAGAATGCACACTTCTTCATCTTAGCATACAGCTTATGCAACCTCATTGTCTCAAGGACAATCCGAAGTTGGGGTTCATGATCTTCTTCCTATTCAGAATAGACTAAAGTGTCATCGAAGAAGACAAGCACAAAGTCATCAAGATATGGCCTAAAGATATCTTGCATTAACCTGTTGAAGGTGGCAGGTGCATTCGTAAGCCCGAATGACATAACTAGGAACTCAAAGTGCTTATATCTTGTATTGAAGGTCGTCTTGGAGATATCTTCTTCCTTGATCCTTATCTGATAGTAACCTGATTTGAGATCAATTTTGGAGAAGATCTTTGCACCCTGAAGACGATCAAGAAGCTCATCTATTCTAGGAATAGGGTACTTGTTCTTGACCGTTGATTGATTCAATCCATGGTAATCAATACATAGTCAAAGTGTCCCATCTTTCTTTTTCTGGAACAGTACTAGAGCTCCCCATGGTGAACTGCTAGGCCGGATGTAGCCCTGATCTAGTAGTTGCTTGAGTTATTCCTTTAGCTTAATTGCTTCTGGTATGGACATTCTATAAGGTCTCTTTGTAATTGGCGCAGCTCCTAGTACTAACCTAATCTCATGATCCACTTCTCTTTGAGGTGGAAGTTTAGTCAACTCCTCAGGGAATACGTCTGCGTATTCCTTTAGCCAAGAAGGTCCTTCATTAGACTCTTGTTTCTGATTAACTTGTTGAGTTTGATCAAGTAAACACGTAATCCTTTTTTGACTCCTTTTATGATCCGAGATACTTTGGCCAATTGGATTCTTGGTACTCCAGCCTCACCTTGGGTTGTGACTAATTCCCTTTCAGAGTTTCGAAAGGAAACTTGACCCTTTCCACAGTGAATCTAGGCATCATTAGGCTTAAGCCAATCCATTCCGAGTAGACACTCATGGATACCTAATTTCATGACTCTGAATTTGACCAAAGTCTTCTTTCCTCCTAGAAAGAATTCCACCTTAGCAGTTTGCCTGGTACAAGTAACCTCACGACCATTTGCCAATTCCACAAGCAAGGTAGGTGCTTCTATTCTGGCTATTCCTAATCTTTTTGCACATGCTAGTGAGATAAAGGAATGTGTACTGCCACAATCAATCAAGGTCTTGAAACTTTTACCTTGATAGTCCGACGGTGTCTGAATCACCGAGAACTGGCGATTCAGCCCTTTCTTGTGTAGAGCGGCATGGACTGTCACCCTTTCAAACTCTGATTCCATGGTCGGATCTTCTTCTTCTTCTTCTTCTTCTTACATTTTCCTATTGGCAACGCAGGCGGTTCTTCCTCTGCCTCGGGAAGCGGCTCCTTGACCATGACCCGTTTCTTGGAAAGGTGCTTGGCAATGTCCTCCACTGAGCTTGGGACATTGCCTCTTGAAGTGACCGGGCTCATTGCAGTGGAAACAACGGAGGTTTCGGCCATTGCCTTGGGTAGGAACAAAGTTGTTGACGTTGTTAGTCCTTGCTTTCTTTCTTTGTCCCTGATTATGACCTTGAACTCTCTTCATTTGAGGTCTGAATGCTCCTCTGTTCGGGTCACTATAAGACCAAGTTTTGTTACCCCTTGGTCTATACTGCACTTCCTGAATTATAGGTGCCGCTCGAATGAGTGCGTCTTGAAGATCTGATGGATCATAGATTCGAGACGGGTATTGACTAGTGGATTTAAACCCGCGCAAAATTTGGACACCTGCTGTGTCATGTCCATCTGCGGTGCATACTTAAGAAGTGAGACAAATTTAGAATAGTATGCATCAAGCGTGAGCCCCAGCTGTTTTAGCTCATAGAACTCATTCATTTTCTGCGTGCGATAAGCAGGTGGTAAATATCTTTCTTGCATGGCTTTCTTTAGCTTCTCCCAGGTAACGGATCCCTCTGCGATCCCTTGATCCCTGTACCATTGCTTCCACCAAAGCCTTGCTTCGCTGGTGAGCTTTAACTTGGCGAGCATAGCCTGATTGCGGGTGCAATACCAGCTGCTTCGAAGTAATCCTCCATGGATTCAATCCAAATTTCAGTGTCCGCCTGGACGTACCTGCCTCTCCCGTCAAACTCGGGTGGCTTAATCTGCTTGAGAAGGAACTTCTTCTCCTGGATTACAACAGTACTTGATGTAGGAGGCGAATTAGGAACCTGTACCTGGGGTTGTGCCTGGATAAAGGTTTCTTAATGTTATTATATGATAATCATTATTGATTTATATTACATCTTCAATTCTGCTATCACGTAAGCAATGTAGCTACTTAACTTTTTATCAATTCTCATGCAAGAAGTCTTATTTGTATTTATATGGGCATAGCACTTTCGGAATACAACATTTCTTGCGATGATAAGCCAACTGTTACATTTAGTTTTGGGAGAACAATGTTGTATTACATTTATCTACAGGAATTGTATAGTAGTATGGTTTTGGGTCATGGATTTTCAGGAATCGGTAAATCATTGGAAGTTCAGGATATCCTTTCCGTTGGAATCCATACTTCTCATGGCGGCCCAACACTTTAATCCTGTCGGCGGGGATTACATGGGTTACTTCCTCATATACATATGAGTTCATCTCAACCCTCCGACCTCGAATATGTAAAGTTGAGTTTACGTCAGCTTCCACAAAAATGACCAACTTCACGACTTTCAAATCTTCCAACCACTTGATCCTTTTTAGGTTGGTTTGTAGGTAAGTAAACCGATGGGCGACTATATAGTAGATTCCTAAAGCACCCGTCCATCTTCGTTCCAGGTACAAGGGTGATGGATTATAGATTTGCTTTAGGATGTTCATCATCTCAACCCTTTGTCGATAATGCAGAGAATGCATTGCAGTCTCATAAACATGACTCAAAATACTAAGAACTTGTTCCACGCTTCGGAATTCTGCAAGACAGCATTGAAGGTAAGGAAATGTTTGGAACATCAACATTTTCTTTACTTCTTATTAATATTTCATAAACAATTCCGTTGTTGGTTTGCTCTGATACCAACTATAACGTGTCCACTTGTATTTTCAGGACACGTCCTAGCAGTCCATCCGAAAGGATGTCTAGAAAGCTCCGTATGGGGTTTGCAATCTAGGGCTTTCTGCGTCTGCCACGTAGCGGAAGTATTCCAGCCGTTCCCACTTAGGATCGACCTAAATTAGGGTTTTCCTTATTGGTCATTTCCTAACAGCAACTAGCATCGGACCCAAGCAAACTACTTTATGCAGAAACGCCAGGTCCGAAGTGGATTCATGCTGCACTTGGTTCAAGGAGAATGGGAAATGAGGGGGATGCAAAACTCAACCTCCCTGCCATAAGGCATAGTCCCATTCCGTTCCCCTAAAATAGCGTAAATCGGGTTCAATCATAACTCTAGGTCAACACTTTTGTTGTTTGCAAACTGCTAAGGAATGAATCCTTCCTTTCGAATGCAACCAGCACTCGATCTGGGATGACTTGCAACTTGGCAAGATCCCCTATATCCTAGGTTAGGGCGTACCCTATTAATCCAACTTGGTCAAACTTTAAGTTCAGTTGGTACTTCAGTTTATCGGCTGGTCTTTAGTTTCCAATCAATCTTCTTTACTCAAGAAAGACCACTAAATTAGGATGATTATTCATCCTCTTGCAAGATAACTTGCGTAAGGACATGCCAACTTTATTGTGAGAACTTGGCCATTCCCTTGTGATCCAATCACGAGATCATATGACTCCGCACTTGTTGCGCAAGTGCTACATCGAACTATGAAACTATGGAGTCACGAAACAATCTATCTCAGGTTCTTTAGGCCGGCATCCTTAGACCTAGGGTTTCCAAGTTTCATCTTTGTAAGTTTCTCAGGGACAAACCCTAGTTCATTTTACGATTACAATTCACTGTCCCTACAATCAGCGAATGTGGGCAAGTATTTTAAGGTATAGGCATTTCTTGGAATTTAACTTATTCCGAACGAATACTCCACGGCTTAGGTGTTTTAGGTTCATGCCCATTTGGTTAACTCTAGAAGATGATTTCGAGATTACTTCCACATGATTCATTGACTATGCGTAAATTGATTTTTTTAACCCTAACTTATCGGTTTGAGGTCGTTTGAGGTCCAGCATAGGTTAGGTTAAACTTCAACTAATCTTCCCTTTTCTTTGCGAACAAAATTCATGCTAAATAAGCAACCTTTTTCTTGCTAATTTATGCAGTTGACAACGGTAATTTCATAAAGTTTATGCATCGTAAGAATCGTTTCATGCTTTGCACTTTCCATGATGATTCATTGCGATATGGGTTAATAGTGTGAGATGCAGTTTATACTTCTAGGCTTAACCAAAGTATACTATTTTAATGGATAATAATCTAGTCTTATAATTCATTTCAATGCATAAGCTATTTGCTAGAAATGCGTTTATGCTTTCTTAATTTGCATGTTTCATTTAAAAGTATTGATGACTAAGTTCCTTTGACGTGAACAACTAGGACAAAAATATATCCTATTTCTAACAATTTACCTTGTAAGATTGAATTACAACAATATTAAATAATAATTAGGAAGAAAAACTTGGGCTTGGGGTGAGATGTCCAGGTGGATGCTAGGAGACGACCCTCTTGCGGTAGCGCCTTGGACTTTCTTCAGAGGCATCGCGATTGTAGTCTTTCGGACGTGGAAGCAGCTTTACAACTCTTCTTGGAATTCCACTATCGCTCCCTTGCACTGTCCGTCAAAAGTAGGCTCCCTCCCTGAAGTAGGGGTGCTTCAAAATTTCTCACGACTAAGACCCATTGAAGCCATGGGGGAAGGCTTAATGGCCTTTATAAACTCTCACGAACGGGAATAGAAAGGTGTGGAAAAGACACAAGGTGCGGGAGAGCTCCAAGGGAAAATAATAACCGTAAAGGTTATAAGTAAGGGTCTAAGGACCCTTAGGCAAATTAGGAGAAAAGGGGCTTATGAGGGTTTACACACGGAGGGGGGGAAATGATTCTGAGGCCAGCGAGGAAGGGCTAAAGGAAAATTAAAAAAAACACGGGGGTTGGGTTCCAACTATGGGAAGGGGCATATAAAGCTTTAAACACGGGGGGGGGGACTCCAAAGCGAAGGGAAAGGGGTTTTAGCACGGGGGTGAAAGGGGGCTTAAGGGTTAAACATGGGGGAGGGGGAAAAAAGGGTTTTTAAAAGGGCACAAGAAGGGGGGGTGAAAGGGGGCTTATCTAGCCCCCTTAGAAGCTTCCCCTCAGAAGCTTCTATGGCTTCTTATGTGGCAGGAGGGGGAAAATTTAATGCCGTATTGGCGTTTTGTCTGCTAGCGCGGCCATAGCAAAGCGACGTCATCCAGGCCCGGTGTACATCAGCGCCTCATTCCCTCCCTCTCACAGTGACGCCCACCCGGCTCACCACTTGCCGCATAACAGATTCTTCCTTCCCTCACGGCTAGCAGCAGCCCTCTCTTCACGATCTCTCCTCACGGCTAGCAGCAGCCCTCTCTTCACAATCTCTCCACACGGCTCAACTACCCCCTATAGCAGCACCTCCTCCTGTTTAAATAGGGGAGGGGAGGGGGATCCTCCCTCTCCTATGTGTCACATCGCCATGGCAGCTAGAAGCATCGACCTCCACCGAGGAGCTTCTGCGACCTTTCTATTCCCCTCCCCTTCCAGCACAACAGTCGGCTGGGGAGGAGAATAATTTTATTTAAAAAAATGTGTTATCCTTAGGCAATTATCAAAATTGATATATCATTATCCCTATTACCTAAACGGGTTAGTTCACACAAAGAAGAAATTTAGAACTTTACATTTTTTATTACATTATATCCAATTTCAAGTGGTTAAATAATTATGTATCTGCAAAAGCGTCTATATTTGCGTCTATCTGCACGGATATATCGACGCAAAATTCGCGTCTATTTACACACTCTTTTACATGCGTATATAGACGCAATGATAGACGCACTCGACTTTGCACGTCTAACATGCACGTCTATGCCTCGTTTCTGTTGTGGTGGAATCTAGTTTCTGACATGCTATCACATGCAAGATATGACAATGAAGAAGAGCTTATGGATGAAGATGAAGCTGAAGAATCTATATTTACTGAATTTCATTCCATGGCTGTTGAAAGTACCTTTTCAGTTGTTGCATATAAAAACCCAAAGTTGAATCTTGCAAGTGAAGCTAATCTTTTTAATGTTATAGCATTAATTACAATAAGAACAAGAAAAGATACTACTGTAAATCAACATAGAGCAACAAAGATCAAAGATTTATCTATGGAATAAGGGTGGTCATCTAGAAGCCAGCATGCTCATTGCATTGCTCAAGTTCTAGTTCATTTCCTTGAAGAAGATTATGAAGAAGATTGGCTGAAGATCGGCCAAAATTTGAGCACAATCAAGAAGGAGAAGTCTTGGATTAATGAAGAGTTCAAGCATATTAAGAGGAAAGATTATGGGTTTTTTCTTAAAGAAGGGCATCGATAAAAGAATGCAAAGAAGAAGAAAGGAGCGCCTATCCAAGTTTTAGGTAACAAAAGATTGCAACAACATGTAATGAAGGAATTTCATGAAAGCATGTGGGCTTGCCATAGAGGCATATGGGGAACCTTTAGTAAAGTTAAAGACAAATATTGGTGGCAAAACATGTATCAGGACATAGCACATTTTGTTGAAACCTGTTATGTGTGTCAGATGTATTCTATGGTCAAGCATTGAGATGGGTTACAACCGACTTATCCCTTGACTATACATTATAGATGGGTTATTAATCTTGTAACCATGCCTACAGGAATATGGAATATGCACTATTCAGTGCTTGCAAGAGATGATCTAACCAATCAAGTTGAAGGCAAAGCCTAACAACCAAGACCACTCAAGTTGTTTGTCATTTTTTGCTTGAAGATGTATTTTGCATATATGGTTGTGTGGATAAAGTAACTGCAGATAGACGAGAGTTGGATGCTAATGAGGCACACAACTTCTTTGCTCAATTGGGTACTAAGTTGGATTTAACATCAGCCTACATCCCTAAAGGCAATGGAAAGAATTAGAGAGGGCACCATCCTATTCTCAAAGCTCTAGCAAAGTCTTGTAGAGGAAAGATCAAAGAATGGCCTAAAATGCTATCTTTTGCATTATGGGCTGACCGGACTCGCACGGTACAGTGATGGCTACATGCCAGTTGAACTTATACATGGACAACAATCAATTATGCAAATTGAAGAATCTATTCTCACATGGAGTCTTCTACCTTGGGAGGAAGGCATCAGTAGAGAAGAGTTGCTAACTTTGCACATATGGCAGCTAGAAAGAAGGCCTCAAGATGTTCAAGCAGCTATTGAGAAGCTAAAGAGAGCAAGACTAAATAACAAAAGAAGATTTGATAAGTGACATCGACTTCGGCCAAGAGTAATTCAAGAAAATGAATGGGTGCTTGTTTATGATGACAGCCTAGACAATCAATACAATGCTTCTAGGAAGATAGTAAAGCATTGGATTTTTGGCTCATATGTGGTAAAGGTCGTTCATGATAATGCCACATATTCATTGGCTGAATTGGATGGAAGAAGCATGAAGATACCCACATCTAGAAAAAGAATCAAGCTCTTCAAATGAAGAAAAAGTTAAACATATGAGTTAGAAGACTTGGATATAATTCAAGAGCATGAAGACATAGAGGAAGAAGAAGAGGTAGAAGATGAAGACATTGACATGGCAGAAGATACTTCTTCTAACACTGCAAATCCGTAAGACTTTGGCACATGCCCGAGGATGTGCAGGTTAGGAGGGGGTGGATGTCATGCCGCTATGCGCACACCATGTAAAAAGAAAACTAGATTGTGGCTTTCTTATTGATTTAGAGATTCAATGCCATTTAAGACATTAGTGTTCGTGTCCATGGTTCAAAAATATTAGATTTTTGGACAAGTTTTAGCCAATTTTTGATATTTTAGATATTATCTCTTGTAAAAATCCATAAAACTATAGACAAATTATAGATTCTTTAAATAATACACTCTCCACTGGCCAATCGAGACTAAGGACTAAGAAACCCGCATATTTTCGTATGAACCTCCTCTTGGGAGGAGGTCAAGAGGATAATGATATAAATATTGCAAATTTTTTAAATCCTCTTCTCCCCAGCCGAAGCATGGCTGAGGGAAGAGGATGGGGCTATGAGGGGAAATAGTAGAGGTGGAAGAAGAGGAGACATGCGGGCCACCACGTGGGGGGAGGGAGGCCTTACCCCCCCTTCCTATAAATACCCTTCTCTATGGGGTGAAGGGGGGAAGGGAAGCTGAGTCGTGACTGCGCCAAGCTATGGTGAGAGAAGGATTCGGAAGATTGTCTGAGAGGGGGAAGCTTAGGAAGTTGGTGCGTGAGGAGGAGAGCGTGCTGCCAGACTGTGGAAGGAGCCGCCAACCACCGTGCCAAGGTATGGAAGAGGAGGGCATTGCTGAATCCGACGTGAGGGAGATAATCCTGTGGCCCGTAAAGCTACCGCCTGAAGCAGGATGCCGCCAGCTGCCAAATCGATGGCCTCCTCTTCGTCCACGTGGGTACTCCACTCCCCCAAAAGCTTCTCAGAAGCTTCTTGAGAAGCTTCTAAGGGGCCCTTTTAAAGCTCCCCTTCTTGTGGGCTTTCATAAGCCCCCTTCCCAAGCGGTTTTTATAAAACCCTGCCCCCCCCCCCCCCCCCCCCCCCCCCCCCCCCCGAGGATTTAAGCACCCTTTCCCCTTGCATCCCCCATAAGCTCACATTAGCCCAGGTTTTAAACCCTCTTCCTGTGGACCCTTTTCCATTGCCCCTGCAAAGTGGTTTTTACAAATCGGGGACTTAAGAACCCTTTCCCCTTTCATCCCCCGGGAATGAAACCTTTTTTCCCCTTGCACCCCCCCAAAAAGAGTTACACTAATCGGGTTTTTTAAGACCTTTCCCTAGCATTTCCACAAAGCCGTTTTACACCCCTAGTTTCCTTTTAAATCCTTCCCACACAAGTCCTCTAGTAGCCATTTTATCCCTTCCCTTGGAGGCCATTTTATATTCGGAATTTCCAAGTCCCCTTTCCCTTACATTCCCCAAAAGCCATTTTATCGGTTGTAAAGTCCTTCCCGTGGACTCACGTAAGCCCATTATAACCGGGATTTAAAGCTTTCACATTGTACCTGTCACAAGCCCAAACTCTTTGCCGGGTTTAAGGGCTTTCCCACTGAACCCTCCTAAAGATAACTTCTCTTTCCTCCAAGCTACGAGGAGGAAGCCTATAAGGTCTTCCAAAGCCCAATTCCACAAGACGGTGCATCGGTCAAGGAAGCCGAATCTAAAAGGGAATTGCGCGTGCGAGGGAGATGGGCTAAGATCATAAGTCTGCGGCCAAGGCAAGAAGGTCAAAGTCTCGATGGCCCCTAGAAAGACACAAGGCGCAACCGCAGGAGGATCATCTCCTAACACTCATGTGGACATTTCACTGAATCCCAAGTCTAGGTTTTCTTCCTATTTCTTGATTTATGTCGAAGTATTGCAAACATGCATGGTTAATTCATGGAATTAGGTTGCGCTTATGCTTGTCAAATCCACCGAGTTTGATAAAGATGCATTTTTTCTCTTGAAATACATTGGCTAATTTAAGGAAATAACTCAAAATTGAAGAATCGGTCATTTGTATTTCTCAAAGAAACGAATGAAAGAAGAACATAAGATGTCTATGCATTCTTAGCAAGTTGTTTCTATACATTGTAAAGTATCGAATCTGGATTAACTAATGACCATCTTTACAAGTCAAAATTATTGTAGTATACTTCGATTATGCATGGAAAGATTAAATCACATGTTGCATTATTAGCATCTCTTCTTCGCAATGATTCATTAAAGAAGGTTGCTAACAACTGTAGGATTTTGCAAGGCATGGAAATGATTCTAGGGCTGCATGAAGTAGATTAAACACTATTCAATTGGCATAAATCTCAATCAACTACGTAAGTAGTTACGAAAGGTTGTGTAATGCTCATTCAGCATACGAATATTTCATTCAAAAATGAAGTTAGGGAAAAACTGCATGGTTCATTTTAAACATAAAACCCTAAAGTTTAGTAGCATGAAACTTGAATGCATGTTCTAGAAGGATCAATAGAAATTATGCCATAACTTAGCATATGCTTTGATCTTAACCAGAAAAGTTAGGGTTTGTAAATCTAATCATACGTAGGCAATGAATCATGTGATTACGAGAATGGTATCGTAAATATCTTCAAGAATAGACAAGTAAATTGGTTTATCCTAAACACCTAAAACCACGAAGGAATTGCTTAAGAATGGTTAAATCGATACAACATATCCCAAGTGCTAACTAGGGTTTGGCATGTTGAGGACGTGACCTAGACGCACGTATTGCCAAGATGAAACTCTCATACCCTAAAGAACTGCCCACATTCACGGAATGTAGGGACGATAGGGCATACTCGTAAGAAACGATCTAGGGTTTCTACCCTAAGTATCGCTCGATTAAAAAGATGAAACTCGGATTGAGTTGGAACCCTAGGACCGACGATGTTGGCCTAGTGCAATCAGGAACAGATTGGATATGAAGACACCCTAACCTTGTTTCCTATCTAATCATGATTTCGTGATTAGAAGACGTTGTTCGATGGATAAAATAGTCCCATGGATTAGATACGGCACTTGTGCAACAAGTTGCAGAGTCGCATGATCTTGTGGTTTGACCACAAGAGAATGGCCAATTCCTCGGAATAAGATTGGCAGACTCTTGGGCAAGTTTATCTTGCAAGAGGATGAGTAGTCATCCTGATATAGTACCTTTCTTGGGAAAAGTGACTAAGATAAGGGGAATACATATTTGCTTGGAAGCAAAGGACCAATCAATAATCTGGAGCAATATATTTTCTATTAATAGAACTTAAGGTATTGGTTAAGTTGGGTTAATAGGGTACGGCCCTAACCTAAGGACATAAGGGTTAACAAAAAAACCCTTGGGGATCTTGCCAAGTCGCAATTGATCCTGGATTGAGTGCTAGATGCATTCGGAGAGAAGGATTCACTCCTTAGCAGTTGGCCAAATAATGACCACTGGAAATGATTGTGCTTGTAACAGTTTAAAGAGCATTTTTTTGCTTTGTTTGCTCAAGGAATTAAAGGATGAAAAGATATCTAATGCTTCAGGTTGAAGGCCTGAAGGGAGAGGCAGCCTGAGTTACCCTCGACTGTCTACCTGACCCTAACCAATGGGGTTGTTAGCCGCACCGGGAAGGTGGACCGAGCCCACCGTGAGAGGTCTCTACGTTGAGCACTACTTGGAGCAAGAGGATGCTTGGGTGCCAGGGGGGGCTCTGGTCGTAAATCCCTCACCTTCCGGGCCCTGGACAAGAGGCCAACGTGACTCGGGATTGGATCTCGAGGCCTGCATACTAGTCTACGGGCGGAATCTTGAATTAGTAATCCCTGTGGATTGCTGGATAGCCTTTGGGCAGATTATGGATAGCATTCCGGTGGATTATGGATAAGCCTACAGGCTAGACTTTATAAATGTATTCCAAAGATAAATATGATAATCTGTTACAAAGGAACTTGTTTGACATTGCTAGAGTTTGTCGTACCTATATTTTATATGCGACAACTAATTGAGTGTTTCAATGTATAGTACAAAATATATAGTGCGGCATGGTCGCGCAGACAACATTTTCGTGTGAACCATATTGACAAAATGGGCTCCACAACAGATTGTGGTATCATGGAAAGGTAAGAGCAAGAGAGCCGACGACAAGAAATGGATCCAAACACAGTTATAGATGAGATGGAGTATGTTGGGAACTTGCAAAGTATTGTCACGGTGGATTACCGTAGCTTCTCCATGATCCTATTTGATGTGCAGTGGTTCAAAGTGGTACTTGAAGGAGCTGGAGCAACAATTTGACGAGGTCTATCTGGATTTCTCAAAATGGATTCTGAAAAAATTGGACAGATTTATGCAACATGTTTGTATTGCCGGTCCATTGTGAACTAGTGCATGAACTCTTGTGTTTTTTAATTGTATGATGCAATGGTACATGCCACAATAGTTAAATCTCTCTTGTACGTGATTGTGAACAAGTAATTTTCTATCCAAACCTCCGATAACCTCGATGGTGGTACATTATACCTTCAGCTAGTATATGATCAAAGTGATGGTCCGAGCATAGATGAGGATAGTATGCAAATAGAGGAGTCGATATTGCAAGGGGTGGAGGCCAACAAAATCTTGGAGCATGTAGAGGAGCCAGCATGGGGTAATAATGATGGAAATATAGGAGTCCAAGAATTCTTTGAGAACGAGGTAGACTCATCCTTTTGTGGTGAGATGTCTATCAACCTTCTAGTGTATGCGAAGTTGTGTCAGTAGATTGACATGGGACCATAGGGAACTTCATACTTGGAGCATCTACTTACTCAATTCGTTGACAA
The DNA here is from genome assembly GCF_053477565.2 of Lygodium microphyllum. NCBI lineage: Eukaryota > Viridiplantae > Streptophyta > Polypodiopsida > Schizaeales > Lygodiaceae > Lygodium > Lygodium microphyllum. The sequence continues at coordinate 40,925,333 of NC_141154.1, read as the reverse complement.
ATCGCTTATAAGGATACATAAGATATACATTTTAAGTAAGATATTTTTTTTAAGATTTATATTATCGTGCTTTATATGATTTATATTGATTATGCTAACATCAATTTTTGTCTGTGCAAGTGACCTTTGTGGATATTTAGATCATCACGATGTATCGAGGGAGGATGAACGACGAGGAGCTACAAGAGATTTTAACGCTTATGTCTCCAGATCAAGAGGCAAGATTCAGAGATATGGCGGACTTGGAGTTGTCTCAAACACCATTAGGCCATTCTATTAGATCTACTTGGGCGCACTCTGATGCTTTAGTTTCTAGCAGATGAGGTCGATGCTCCACGGAGGGAGTGGTTCAGGGGGATGCTACGGAGACGTGGATGTAGTGAGCCCACAGCCGGCTCGGGATACAGGTGCTACTCCTCGCTCTTGTGGTGGTTGGAGAGAGTGTGGCTCAAGTGCTTGTTGTGGAGGTACTGACACAGTGTCTCTGTCTCGTCATTCTGCTGGAGTTGTGTCACTCGTAGGATTTGTCACATCTATGGGGATGTCTGCTCCAATCACTCCAGCTTTTACTCACCCATCCACAGGTGGCACCCCTATGGGTGCTACTCCGAGAGATACTACCCTCGTAGGTACACCAGATGTACAGGGGTCTCCTAGATATGCCCAGGAGCATGGTCGCAGTGGGAGAGGACCCATCTTAGGCGTACCCTAGAGGGGTATACCTACCTTGTAGATGATAGGACAAGAGCCATCATCATGAATGATAACACTAGTTTATTAAAAGAATGCCTCTGGCCATTCTTAAGACTAGGATCTATTTCCTAATCTATACTACATTTGTATAAATCCTTTCACAATTCCCACTTTAACTTTGATTGCTTGCTAGTCATATTGCTCAGAAATCTCTTCACTTCCGTTCCACTCATTGATATTTTTAGTGCTATGTCATAAGTTAGCTGTGATGTATTTTGGTCCTTTTTAATCTTTACCTTGCCTTCATGTACACCTAATGAATTTAATAGCTCCTCAACTTTCTTAATAGTTGCTTCACATTTGGAGAGAGGCTTCATTGTGTATACATAATTGATATGTAACTTCAATAACTTGTCCAAATGTGTACATGAGGCACTGCAAAGTGTACATTCTCAATGTTAATCAAAAATATGGCTTTCCAATTCTTGTCAAGACTTGACCGATTTCGTGGTGCCTTTCTATTGCATCCTAGCGCTCCTCCCTTCTACACAAAACATTATGTACAACCTCAAAACAATTTATTGTTTTCATACAAAATGGACAAGGCAATGATGATGATGCCTTAATGTTACAATTTCTGTGAATTTTTCTTGAATAAAATATAACCCTTTTCTAGTAAAGTTGTAAATAACCCCATTATATTACATCCTTTTGTATGTAAAAAATGTATAAAAATGGCATTTTAAAAATATCTTATTTTGAACCCACATGATGCACACATATATATATGAGTAACTTACCCGAGATATGGTTTAAGTCTTGAGATCATAGGTCAAGTGCTAATTAACATTGAATTCTCTAACTTCTTCCACACATAGAGCTTCTCGCAACTTGTTTGCTTGGAAATTATGTTTGAATATGAAGTATCTTGGAAGATCCAAGAGAAAACATTATAGGTATTCTTGGACACTTCAATTGGGGCTAGCAAACAAATTTCCTTTCCTAACTTCACACTAAATGTGCTTTCTTCGTCATCATGGCTTAGTTACATCTTACATGCTAGACGACCTAAACTTTAGCTCTTCATGTTTGATCACTATGTTGCTCCAACTACTACTTCCTTCATCATCATGGGTTACTTAGTTACATGCTACCTTTGCTATACCACACTGATTATGCAGCACTCTAAAACCTTTAGATTGCCACCTTTGAATGTCTCTTAGCTTCTTTCACATGAAAGTTAAAATCACAAAATAATAACATATGCAAAACTTCAATTTATGCATCATCTCTACACATTGTTTCCTTCAACTTCACACTAAATAGTGCTACAATCCCTTCTTCTCATCCTCATTATTTTGCCAATTTAGGTTTCATATTTCATCATGAAACCAAAATGGAACGCCCAAATACAACTCTAAGAAATCACTTAATATTTGCATGTCATGAAATAGACATAAGCGTCTTTAGTTCATCCTTCTTTGCATACATACATGTTTGAGATCTTGTTGTTAAACCCAATTAGTAAGAGACTTGTAAGATAAAACCTTGAAGCCTTGTATTGCATCAAATCCATTCCACTCCAAATAGGCTATCAAAAGATACCCAAAGAAACTTCTGACAATCAAGATAGCAAAAACAATGGTGGTACTAAAAAGCATCTTGCTTCCATGATGATCTCACTGGTGATTAAGTCAACCTCATCCTTCTCATGCTAGTCCCATAATAATAGTAGCAACTCTTCATTATACCATCCATCCTTTATGATAACAATTGGAGGGATGATGGTCTTTATGATAACAATTTTAGAGATCATAGATCAAAACTATAATCAAATTCTACCCCTTGAGTTTCTTGGTGCTACTTACCTTTGGAAAAATGAGGATGTATATTTGTATTATCTTTTTCTTGCTCAAAATCTCAAAAAGAAAATGAAGAGGAAACGATCATATTTGGTGGATATATCTTTGGTAAGCATATTTATTTATCAAAAATTTCTTAGCATAGCTTATATATATATATGAAATTGGTACTAATTGGCACAACTATGTTTTTTTAATAGGAGATCGTAGCTTCAAGCACAACTTTCACCATGACATCATTAGAAAATGCACTTGCTCTTGCATGGCTGAGATTGCATGCATGTCTTAATATTATCTTCTATCATTAGTACCTTGATATGCACAGGAATTAACTAAACAAGCCAAATCTCCTTCTTGCACTAGAGAGGCATCAACATGTGACTATCCATCTATTGCCTAGAAAATTGCATGTGATTTGAGGGCTTTGTTGATTGAGGGGACTTCGTGCGCATGTAGAAAGCATTAAAGAGGAGTAGCATCTCTTCAAGGAGGAGTGAAAGTCTCAATTGTGATGTGGAGGCCCATAGGAGTAGCCTGCTCTAATACTATGTTGGAAAACCAGGAGGGTGTAGCATTCAATATATTTCTTGATTTATTATACGACATTATATAGCATGAAGATAGTTACATTAATAGTATGAAATAGCATTTGGTCATAAGGATTATTTATACAGAGAGCCTCCATTATCTCCTTCATTGTTTCTCATTACATTGACAGTCTCCCAATCATGCTCGTGACAAAACTCTCATCACCTAAGAGCTCAGATGACATCTTGCCCCCCCACCCGCAAAAAAATCATGCTCCCTTCTCTCCCATAGATATCCTTGATAAATTATTTCATTTACCTTCATTCAAGCCTTTTATAACATTTTAGGCTTAAAGGTCCCCTTGCATTATAAAAGGCTTATTGATAATAATCAATCAAGGGTTCTACATGGACTCATATGCATAGCAATAAGATGAGTCATTGCCATGCTTAGCTCTAAAGTCAAAGCCATGAAATGCCAATTTATTTGTAATCAATCCAAACAATCAAATATCTTAATGCATAGAGTTTTCATGCTCTATCTAGTGCATATGATGTATGAAAGCTAGATATGATTCTCAATGAGTAAGCCTATGTTTGTATGTGCCTTGCAGTTGCCTATCTTATCACCATGCGACATGGATCACCAACTTGAGGGTGGAGCCTAATTAGGATTGGTGGAGTATGAGTTTATGTGTGTGTCTTGTTATTGAAAGTGACAATCAAGTTTTATGGTGGTCGATTATTAGGGGATTTAATTTGTGGCTTAGAGGAGTCATTCGATTGTGAGAGGATGGATTCACATGCATGTGTGTGCACAAGGAAATCAAGTGAGAGTAGTGTTTTTTGTTGCTACCCAAATTTTTTCCAAGCTATGATTGTGAATCATGGGTGTGCCTAATTGTGAGTTGATGACTATGGATAGCCCATATTATTGTGATTGGTATTTATGCTAAAGTTGCAAGTGGTTAGAGCAATGATTTTGAGTGTGACCTTCCTACATACAAGTTGGCGATCACACAAGGCAACCACAACAATTCTATAAGTTGTGGGATGACCTATGATTGCAAGTGTGAGTGTGTGTAATCACACACAACACCCTCACAATGTTTAGATGTAGAGTTATATGATTTGAGGACCTATATGCTTGTGAGTTTCAAGCGTGTGTGATTGCGAGTTATAGTGCAAAAGGGATTATTCCTTCGAACTAGATGCAAGTACTTTCTACAAGTTCTCAAGAACTACCTATAAATCAAGATCTTGATGCCTACAAGTTGAGAGTTGTATGTTCAATTGTGCACTGATTGTAAGGTAATTATTGTTGATAGATGGCCTACATGATTCCAAGTCAAAAGCTATGTGTGCAAGTGGACAAGAGCTTGCCTAGAAAAGATCATGACAAGCATATGATTACAAAATTAAAAGCATGCAAGTGTAAGGTGGCATACATAACCATCATTTAACCTTCTCTATGATGCCTTTAAATGTAATACTTAATAAATGAGAGCTCAATCCTAGCGTATGGCCAATTTGACAATGATGCATAGAGCAAGCTAAAAGAAAATCATGACATCTAAACTAAATTAAGCACAAAGCCTATGATAAATACCTACTATGATGACGAAGTTTCAATTCTTGTCTTCTTCTTTAAGTCCATGTCCTCCTTGTGTGAAAAGTGTTCTCTTATAGGTCTCTTGCTCAACATAACATGCATTCGAGTTGACAATGAAAATGACAAGCACCCTATGCTTGATCTTAAAGCCCCATTAGAAAATTAAAGCAAAAACCAATGTGTCTCCAGCTATAAAAGGATGGCAAAGATAATGAAATGAAAAATTTTAAAAATCATATATGGGAGCTAGTTGATGGGAGAGACAATGACAAGCAAAAGAAAAATAGCCTAAATAAAAGCTAAAAGCATGTTGCTACTATTGTCACATATTTTTTCTAAAATGGAAAAAAGACTCCTAGACATTATGGATGTACTTCTCACATTTTTTTAATGGATAGACAATAGGGGGTGTGAAAGTGTGGCATTTCTAACATTTGTTTGCATGTGGTGCTAGCTTGTCTCTGAAAGTGTCCCATTCACAAGTCAAAGATCTAGGGCGATGATGAGAATTTCAATTTATCTTGAAGTGATGGGATGGAACCTTGGGGGCATAAGAGCATTTGAAAGAGATAAGGTTCGAGATAATACTAAAAAGGACTCAACTATTCGCATGGTAACTAAAATATCTATACAAATCCAAGCACACAAGATGCACGGATCACAATTGTCACAAGGAAAGGCCTATGCCATCGGCATATGAGTTCTATGTGTAGAACTATGTGAAGGAGGGACTTATAAGATTAGATACGGGCCTTTCTTAAACATCAAGTAAGGTTTTTATTATGAAGCTTGAGCCACATAACTACTTGGAAAATCAAGATAGCTTCTTGATGATCAGATCATCAATGGGATGCACCAAAATAGAAAGATTACCTTATTGGTATGTTGATAAAGCCTAAGTGAGATTAGTGTGAATGAATCTATAGCTTAGATTATAGGTTTCCTTAATTTCATGGATGAAAGGGGGAGGAACCTGAAAGGTTCTTAGAGAAGCTAGAACTAGTATGTATCATTGAAAGACTTGTAGATCCAACTGCTCCAACTTTTGAAAGAAGGTAGAAAGTGGTTAGAAGCCTATGAGAGACAATTAAGTCGAAGAGACCCTTCAATCTAGTTGGAGTATGAAGCCACAAAGAAAGATTTCCTAGACCACTTTCAAGATGCTAAGACCCCACAATAATTGTGTAAAATTATAGAGCTATGCTATAGGAAAATAGACCAATCCATTGAGTCATTTTCCTTTGATTTTGAGAGATTGTGGAACCATTGGAGCAATTCCCTAGGAGATGGGGAGAGAGTAGAGACCATGCTCAAAGTAAAGCACTTCATGGACAAGATGGAAGGGGATGCTAGGAAAAAGCTAGAAGTTTTGGAGCCTGAGACTTTGGAAGAGGTAGTAAGAATAGTAATAGAGAAGGAAAGGAAGATTGAGAAGTATAAAAAGAAAGATCAATTTTATAGGTCTAGAGAAGAGAGACCAAGAGTAGACAGCTGACTTATGTATGTATGCAATTTCTTGTATGATGTGCCATGTGAACAAGTTCAAATGTGAGCCTATCCAAAAGACTTAAAATGACAACAAATCTCTTGTGCTTGAAGAGAAGGAAGAGAAGGTGGTGCAAGGCTTGTTACTCTATCTTGATGAATAGTAAGAGTTGAGTACTATGGTGTTGGAGTTGGTGCCTTATTGGTTTGTGATTGAAGAAATGAGGTATACCTTTGACACATTAGAACCCTAGCATACTTGCAATTATGCTATAGTACTTGTTCTTTGGTTTCATGACATACTCTTGGGTTTGAATAGAGTCTTGGATTAATTGGGGTTTGGGATGGTGTGGTAGCTGAATGTTTAGAAGTTCATGATGTTGGTGAAATATTGAAAGAAGTTTCTTTTCTATTTCATGAAAAGGGAAGTATGTTCAACACTTAAATTCATTTGTGATAGTGATACTATGATTGAATAAGCATACATTTTGTATGTGGATAGTGTTTGGAGCCGGCTGATTTGCTTCTAGGATTGTTGGAAGTTTTTTGAGTTAGATACATTGTGATTTTGGCAATATGGATATATTTTATGCTCTTTATGTCTTGATAGTTTGAGAAAAAATTTGGATATAAACTCAAGGGAAGACTTGATGACACCATGGAAGACCTAAAAGAGAAAGAGGAAAAAACTATTTAGCTAATGAGAGGAGAATTACTTTCACTTTTTTCGAAAAATAATTGCTTGAGGATGTAAAAATGAGACCTAGGAGAGAGCTTCTTGGGTTTAGATTTTGACATTACAAGTTGAGAATCCATAAGGTTTTGGTGAGGCACAAGAAAATAAATAGACAAGGTTCTAAAGGTCCAAATGTTTTTATCACAAGAAGTAATGTTTAATCAAGATGTGACAAGATGAGCTTAAAAGATTGAGTGTTATAAAAGAAGAGGAAAAGCTCCTAGCATAGAGAAGCTACTACTATCTACCTCCAAGAGAAGAATGTTGTCTTCTTCAAACTTAAATTCTTGTTGTTGGTCTTCTCAAGTAGAACTCAAGGCAAACAAACCCTAGCATTAAGGTCACTCTAGCCTATGAACACTCCTTTGCATCTCTTGACCATGCATCCTTCTATGGGTTTTCCCTAAGAGCGGAGTGCATGTCTATTTGGCATAGATCTTTGATGTGGTAGTAGTAAAATAATATTATATAATATCATCAAGTTTCATTAAAAGAGAACTTTTAGTTTCAATTAAGTGTAGTAGTTATAAGGAAAGTTGTTTGAAGAAGGGATTTCCTCTATAGTTTACTAACTCACTAGCTACTAACTTACCTTCTTTACAATTTTCATTCAAATTTACTCAAGGAATGCACGAGACCAAAGTGGTTATGGGTTAGAATATCCAAGGAAGGAGATGAGGCTGATCCATAACCATTTATGCATGCAATGAGTGATTGAATACTAGTGATATAATCCTAGTTTATACGAATACAATGATCAAATATCGAAGATGGATGAATGTTTAATGTCTCTTAAGCAATTGGCATGGGCTCAACAAATTAATAACACATCGAAAAAGATTAGGATTCATCAAACATACCTCTTCCATGCATGAAGGAGTTTGATGGATTTTCCTTGATCAAGGAGCCCCAATCCTTCACCAAACTGGCCTATAGGAGCTAAATGCCTTTAATGTCTTGTAATCTTCATGCATGAGACTCATGCACTGATGTAGGGATTGACTTGAAGCTTGCGTGGACCTTAGTTTCAAGCTTTCATGGCTACCATGAGGATCCCCTTTGAACGTGAGCTTGATGTCTTCAATCCCAAGCAAGCATGACCAAAGTGGCTATATATAGGCCCTAGAATTGAAAATCCAAGTTTTTGTGAAGATTTTTAAGCTTAGGGCTAAGTCGCTATGGCTATCCTTTGTTGTCCACACCAAGCTTTGCTTCAGAAGGTGTGAAATGTTAAGAAGAGGAGAGAAGGATTCAAATTGGGCATATTGATTAGATGTTAGTAAAGATGGAAAATATATTAAACACATCCTACATTGTCTCTAAGTGTTCGAGGCAATTCAATAGTGGTAGGTAAGATACTTTCACCTTCCTTGATGTTTTAATAACCACAATAAGGAGTTGTGGAGGATTACGGCTGTAGAAATATGAGGAGAAATCAAGTTAAAGGCCAAAAGGTTGATCTTCAAATTGCTTTACAGGCTTAATGAGGAAAACCATGGGCTATCATGATTAAACACATGTGAGAGAAGGCAAATATATATGTGAAAAATGGACATCACTTACCCATAATGCAAAGTTACATGGGGAAAAGTGAACAAAACTTACATGTGTGAAAATAAACAACACTTACTTAGGAGGATAGTGCTTGCCAATGGGAAAATCTAGCTCCCAATATCTATCATGAGAAGTGCTCATTGACCAATGGAGATAAGTTGTGTCCAAGGTTCAATGACAAATTGGAAAGGAGAGTTATATGAGAGGCTAAATGTTTCTACAAAGTGTCTATATGTTTCCCAAACCTAATGCTATGACCACCCCCCATCACCTAGGACCTCAAAATGGCAACAAGGGAAAAGTGACATGTTGGATATCTAGAACACTAACATATAGGGAGTACTTGAGTTGGAGGAAATAACATTTAATTTGTAGCTTGATAAAGAAGAGTGAGAATGCTTGTTTTCACTCCTCTAAATCAAGAAGGCAAAGTGGCTACTAGACATAAAGGTTGTTCTAGAAGATATATGGTGCTCTATCATCAATACAAGGGGAAAATCAACATGCAAAACAAGCAATAAATAGGACTTATAGAAGAGAAGGGACACGCGGCTTCCCACATCAAAGAAGCATGGAAGACATGTTACCCTTACACCATTGTTGACACTTCAAGAAGAAATCTACTAAGAACTTGAAAGGTGGCACCAAGTGTTGAACTTAATGCTATGGAAAGTAGGTGCTAAAATGATACCTACTAAGGTTAAGATTTCCAAATTCATGAAAATTAATGATTGATGACTCCTCTATATTGTAAACAATGAGATAGTCACCCATCACTTTTCGCACTACCTGGGGGCAAGGAGATTGTGGGAAAGAGTGAGAGAATGGACCCATCTTGTTGGGCTAAATAATACCATTATGATGCACATAGCTTTTTTTGGTTGATTAAGGATCCCTAGATGAGGAGTGCTTTGTTTGGTTGATTAAGGATCCCTAGTGAGAGAATGGACCCATCTTGTTGGGCTAAATAATACCATTAAGGATCCCTAGATAAGGATCCCTAGATGATTAAAGCTTTGGAAAGTAGTAAGGGCCACTGTTCTAAAAATCATTTTGACCATTAGGAATAAGGTTTTTATAAAGAAGAAAAATAAATTTACAGTAGATATTATGTTTAAGAATATAAAGCAATGCTCTAGCTCTACTTAGGGCACTTAGAAAAAATGACCAAGTGTTCAAGGGTGCATTTAAGCACCTAGCTAAGAGTTGATGCATTTTGGCTTTGCTAGGTCACCGTATTTTATGTTTGTAAATATTCAATATAAATTCTATTTCATACTAAAAATAACAAATTATATGAATCTGTCTTAGTCTAAAATCTTTTAACTCACTATAATTAAGGAAGGTAAGGAGTCTTATTAAGAAATAAAGTAGACAATATACTCAATCAAAACATTTTCTATAATACAAAAAAGGAACCAAATTAAATTGACTAATAGAAAAAAAATCACTTACAACTAATCCTCATCAAAAGCTCCCTAATAATTCAATTTCATCGAGTCCATATCAAAGACAACAAATTCTTCCCTCCTACTAATCAAACTATCATGTCTACTAGTGTTTATATGTATTGAGCTACTCAAATGCTTGCTAATAGTTAGTTATTAGTTAGTCATATGTTACCTTCACATGGCTTGTTGCACCATTCAAAAAAAATTTTGAAGGAGTAAGGAGAAGAAATTCTCAAATTAACAAAGAAAAAACAAGAAGCATTGTTACACTAGATGGGTATCAAATGGACAAAATAGAGCTATGTTTAGCATAGGATTGGCAACTAACTTAAGGCTACCCATTTGTATAATATGGGGGCCATTTCCAAACATGAGATTTCTAACATTTAATGCAAGGAAAAAAGTCCACAGTTGCATCTAGATATGACTTTTTAACTAGAAGTGGAGAGAGAGAGAGAGAGAGAGAGAGAGAGAGAGAGAGAGAGAGAGAGAGAGAGAGAGTGTGTGTGTGTGTGTGTGTGTGTGTGCATGCATGTATACATGTGTACTTGGGATAGATGGCTCTTAGACACCTTCATATGGTAAATTTCAACTTTAGCAAAATTATAAAAAAATTTATAACCTAGATCTTAAATACCGAGAGCAATTCTTTATTCTCATAAATTCTCCTATATAGAGATTTTTGAGAGAATGTAGGAAAATCTTCATACATACATATAATTCCCTACTATTGGAAGTGGGGGATGGCATTCCTACATTCTCTTATGTAGGGAATTTTGAGAGAACTTATGAATTCACTAAAATGATCTATAATTTCCTACTATCAAAAGTGGGGAATTAGATTATCCTATCTCTTATATAGGGAATTTTTAAAGAATGTAGGAAATGATCTCTTTTGATGTGTAATTCCCTTCTAGTAGATATGGGAAATTTGATTCCCTAGTTATATGTAGGAAATACATGGATAAATATATAGGAAATATCAATGAATTTCCTAAATCTCATAAAATTTCCTATATAGAGAATGATTAAAAGTTTCTGGTGTATATTCCTTGTCCGAAACTTCCAAACAACTAGTCTTAACATCATAGATAAAGTCACTCTAAAATAATTCACTTTAGAAGAGAAGGGAAAGTAGAACATGGACAAGACTTATCCAATTGCAACATGTCTCCTCATTCACTTGTGGGACACGTCTTAGTAGCCCAGCGGGAAGAGAGTCTAGAAAACGCCGCGTCGCACTCTCAAGGAATGTCACAGGGTTTGCGATCTAGGTCTTCCCAAGTCTGCCCCGAGCGGAAATATCTGGCCGTTCCCACTTAGGACCAACCTGAAGTCAAGGTTCCTTCCTATCATCAAAGTCTCTAGGAAGTAGCTAGTGTGGAGCTCTAGATGACCCACTTTGAGTCAGAACAATAGAGTCGAAGCGGATTTATGCTGCACTTGGTTCATGGAGAATGGGAAACGAGAGGGATGTGAAGCTCAACCTCTCAGCCCATAAGGCATAGTCCCATTCCACTCCCCTAAAACAGCATAAATTGGGATTCTAACTCTACTAATGCTAGGTCTTCACAGTTTTATTATCACGTCTTTTGAGAAAAGTTGCCAGCTAACCGTGACCACCCTTCTGTAGGACGGACCCAAGTCACGTCCACTGCACTTTCCTCGGGTTGCTTAGTTATCTAGTTACCTACCACATGATGTTTGACATGCAAAGGCAACTTCCTTAATTAATCAATTTAAACACATGTTCCTTCATACAACTTAGGCACTGACATAAAAAACAATGTCAAGCAAGCTCCTTTTTCAAATATCTGATCTTTATTTATCATAGTCCTGGAATAAATCAAGCATCATGCCCGAAGGCCATCCCAGCAATCAACAGGATTGCTGCTCCAAGTTTTGCCCATAGACTAGTACACGGGCCTCCAGATCCCATCTCAAGTCACGTCGGCCTCTTGTGCGGGATTTGGAGGCAAGGAATTTACAGCCAGAGCCTCTCCTAGCACCCAGGCGTCCTCTCGCTCCAAGCAGTACCCACGGAGAGACCTCTCATGGCGGGCTCATCCATATACCCGGTGCAGCTAACAACCCCCTTGGATAGGGTCAGGCAGGCAGTCGGAGGTAACTGAACCTGCCTCTCCCTCCAGGCTTTTAACCTGAAGTATTAAGTGATTTACCTTGAATTAGTTCCTTGAGCAAAGAAGTTCCAACAAGGTACTTAAGTGTACAATCATGATCATTTCAATGGTCGTTCGTACGACCAACTGATAAGGTGTGATTCCTTCTTCCCGAATACTCCCAGCATTCGAACCTGGATGGTTTGTGACTTGGCGAGATTCCAGGGGCTTGGCAAGCTAGGTTGCTTGTTTTCCGTTTTTCTTTGGGTTAGGGTTTGTACCCTACAGACCCTAATTGTCCTTATCTTAGGTCATCCTTGTAAGAAAGATCATGGACAACCCTGTTGTCCTCGATTGGTAAACTTGCTGGTTGTCTCCTAGATCCCTCGAAGTACCTATATACCTTTATTTTTTATTTTAATTGATCAAGATTGTCTATCCCCTTGACCATGGTTGGTTAAGATGGTTCTGTTTAGAACATTTCCTACTCCGTCTTAAGTATAATCTTCTTAAGCCCTCTTAATAATGCTCACATGCGCTAAGCTTTTACCTATCCCTCTTGAAGTCACCAAGGACTTTGACATGGGACTCATGGATCGCAGTCCCATTTGGTAAATTACAAACAATGCTGAATTTTCCCAACAACTTTAATGCACGCAACGTAGTGCCATGCCTTGATTTCAATGCTTACAATTTTGATATAATCCATATGATATTTTATGCCACACATGCGAAGGTACTTTCTATGCATGCAATCTTAACATTATCCTCTATGTACTATTTACATGATCTATAACCTTCTTGAATGATATGATCTTTATAACTTTATGTGATTATTGTATAAGTCTAGCTGCACTTTAATCTTTTCTACATTTTATTACGTGTACCTTAGAATCCATCTTGCAATATGAAGATGCACTTTGCTTTTTTCGATGTCCTCTGAAATGTATTTTGCAAGAACTTGTGCAAGGAACAATGCACTTTATGAAAGAATTCATGTAAGATTTGTTTTTGGGTAATTTACAATGCAATTATCTAATCAATTTCACTTATTATGATGTCATCTTACAACGAAATTGATCTTGTTTGTTACAAACATCACAACTAAATTCATATCAAGGCAATTATCAATCGCGCAATTAATGTGATGCATGTGAATATGATTTTCACCATGATAATTATAACCTATGATTTGACAATAGAGCAACCTTGATTTGGAGTGATGTCTTGATTCCGATGGTATTTACGCCTAATAAACCATTCGCGGTTGTGGTGCCGTCTTGATTCGAACCTCCATCTCATCCATCTAGGTGGCATCCTCTTCTGGATAATCTTTGCACTGGATGAGGTATTCTCTCAAGGTCCTGGATCTCAAATGCCTCTCCCTAACATCTAGGATTGTATCAGGCTGTAGCTTAAGGACTCCTTGGCTAGGCATTACAATTTGCTGATCATCAAGTACATGATTCGGATTAGGTAGATACGTTTTCAATAGGCTAACGTGAAATACATTATGAATCTTTAGAGTTGCGGGTAGCTGTAGTCTGTAAGCATTAGGCCCTAGGCACTTGGTGATCTTATAAGGTCCATAATACCTCGGACTTAGCTTCTTGTACTCTCCCAAGGACAGTGAACTCTTTTTAGGGCGTACATGGATGAAGACCATATCACCTTCGACAAAGGATCTATCTTGCCATTTCAAGTCAACATAGGCCTTCTGTCTATCCTTGGCAGCCGGCAAACTCAACCAGTGGTAAGTGTTGGATCCACTTTTTGGGTTCGCAATAGCAGTATGCCCTAAGCATATCTTCAACGACTTGATTGACTCGTTCTGTTTGACCATCAGTTTGGGGATGGTATGCTGTATTGAAACAGAGTTGAGTTCCAATATCCTTAAAGATAGCCCTCTAGAAGTGTGATGTGAAAAGAGAGTCACGATCACTAATGATTCTTCTGGGTAACCCATGAAGTTTGAATATTTCCTTGATGAATAATCTTGCGATGTCTGAAGTTTTATAGTTCGTCTTGACAGGGATGAGACGTGCGACCTTGGTGAGCATATCTACTACAATCATAATAGAGTTATATCCTCCTTGAACTTGGGGTAAGCCAACAATGAAATCCATACTAATGAATTCCCATTTCATTTGGGGAATGTCAAGTGGTTGAAATTTCCTAGGCATTTTAACATGTTCTGCCTTAATGCATTGACAAGACAGACATTCCGTGACATATTTGAGTACGTATCCCTTGATCCTTTCCCAATAATAGCTCTTTCTGACTGCGTGAAGGGTCTTGGCATAACTAGGATGTCCTGAGAAAGGGAAGTTATGGGCTTCCCAAAGTATCTTCTACTTGAGAGTTTGGCTTGCAAGGATACATAATCTTGTCCTAAAGTAGACAAGTCCACTATTGATGGAGAATTCTTGATACTTCGTCTTTAGCTTCAGGTCTTTATCCTTGATGAGGATCTTCCTTAGCATTTCCTGATAGACTGGGTCATGATATGCCTCTTCTTTTGCTAGCTCAAGAATCAGATTGTTTGGCATTGGTACCTTTGTGGCTAGAGACCTTGGTGTTGATGAATCTTGAAAAATGAGAGAATTTAGAAATGCCTTGCGAGACTGAGTGCATCGCCAACCACATTCTCTTTTCTAGGCCTATATTTGATTTCAAAATCATATTCTTCTAGCACTTCGATCCATCAATGTTGCCTCATATTGAGCTCATTTTGAGTGAAAATCCATTTAAGACTCTTGTGGTCCGTTACTAAGGAAAATTTGTTACCTAGCAAGTAATGTCTCCAAAGTTTGAGAGCATGGATGACAGCCAACAGCTCCAGGTCGTGGGTAGCATAGTTCCTTTCATGGCTCTTCAATTTTCTTGAAGAAAATGCTACGGGATGACCTTCTTGCATAAGTACACATCATAAAGCAAGTGTGCTAGTATCAGTTACCACTTCAAACTCCTTAGTAAGATCAGGAAGTTTTAGGATGGGTGCTGATACTAAGCTTTGCTTTAGTTTGTCAAAGTTGGTTTGTTCAGCAGGTGACCATGCAATTGCTGCTTGCTTCTTTAGTAGGTCAATCAGAGGGGATGCAATCAAAGCATAATCTTTGATGAAAATTCTGTACCACCCTGTCAACCCAAGAAAACTATGTATTTCTTTGACAGAAGTTGGTGTTGGCCATTCTAGAACGTCTCTGACCTTAGCTGGGTCTACTGAAATTCCTTCTATTGATACAATGAATCCTAGATATTCAATCTATCGCTTGAAAAATACACACTTCTTCCTCTTGGCATAAAGCTTGTGTGCTCTCATTGTTTCAAGAACAATGCAAAGCTGGGGTTCATGATCTTTTCCCTGTTTTGAGTAGACTAGGATATCGTCAAAAAAGACGAGTATGAAGTCATCAAGATAGGGCCTAAAGATATACTGCATTAACTTGTTGAAGGTAGTAGGAGCATTCGTCAGCCCAAATGACATCACTAGAAATTCAAAGTGTCCATACCTTGTACTGAATGTAGTCTTCGGAATATCTTCTTCTTTGATCCTTATCTGATAATATCCAGATCTGAGATCTATCTTTGAGAATATCTTCGCTCCTTGAAGACGGTCAAGTAATTCATCTATTCTTGAAATGGGGTATTTATTTTTGATGGTTGCCTGATTCAACCCTCTGTAGTCAATGCATAGGCGAAGCATTCCATCTTTCTTCTTTGGGAACAGCAATGGAACTCCACATGGAGAATTTCTAGGACGGATGTAGCCTTGATCTAACAGTTGCTTGAGTTGCTCTTTTAGTTCGATAGCTTCCGGGATGGACATTTATACGGTCTCTTTGCGACCGGTGCAGCTCCTGGCACAAGTTTGATTTCATGGTCGACTTCCCTTTGGGGAGGAAGTTCCGTCAGATCTTCAAGAAATACGTCTGCGTATTCCTTTAACCATGAAGGTTCTTCTCTAGATTCTTGATTCTAATCTAGCTTATTCAGTTTAACCAGATAGATAGATAGGCCCTTTTGAACACCTTTTATTATCCATGTTGCCTTTGCCAACTGTATTTTTGGCTTACCGGCCTCACCTTGAGCCGTGACTAGTTCTCCTTCAGAATTGCGGAAGGAGACTTGTCCCTTCCCACAATGGATGTGGGCATCATTGGGTATTATCCAATCCATTCCGAGTAAACACTTGTGGTCACATAGGTTCATTACCCTGAATCTCACACAAGTTGGCTTCCCACCGAGTAGGAATTTCACCTTAACAGTTTGCCTAGTATAAGTGACCTCACGACCATTTGCTAATTCCACAAGTAAAGTAGGTGCATCTATTGTGGCTATCCCTAATCTTTTTGCACAGATTGGTAAAATAAAGGAATGTGTACTGCCACAGTCAATCAGGGTTTTGAAGCTTTTACCTTGATATTCTGATGGAGTTTGAATCACCGAGAATTGGTGATTTGGACCCTTCTTGTGAAGAATGGCATGAATTGTTGCCCTCTCAATGTCAGTATCCATGGATGGATCTTCTTCATTGTCCAACTCCTTGTTGAAAACACTGGAGGTTCTACCTCTAGCCATAACGGTGGTTCCTTGGCCATGAGCGGCTCTATTTTGACCTTGGAATTTCCCCTGGCGATGCTCTCTGCCAAACTTGAGACACTCCCTCTTGAAGTGTCTGGGCTCGTTGCAATGGAAGCAACGTGGGTTGCGATCATTGCTTTGTGTTGGAACAAAGTTGTTGACAACATTGGCCCTAGCTTTCTTTCTTTGGCCCTGGTTTTAACCCTGTGCTCTCTTAGACATACCCTTATTCTGATCTTTGTAAGGCCAAATCTTGTTGTTCCTTGGTTTGGTCTGCACCTCCTGTATTATTGGAGTAGCTCGAATGAGTGCATCTTGTAGGTCCATTGGGCGCATTGATTCCAATCGAGTGTTTATGGGTGGATTCAACCCAACACAGATTTTTGACACCTGTTGTGTCGTATCCATTGGGGGTGCATACTTTAGGAGTGAAACGAACTTTGAATAATATGCTTCCAGGGATAATCCTAGCTGCTTCAAGTCATAGAATTCATTCATCTTTTGTGTGCGGTCGACAAGTGGCAGATACCTCCCTCGCACAGCTTCCGTGAGCTTATTCCAAGTGACTATCCCCTCCGAGATCGCTTGGTCTCTGCACTAATGTTTCCACCAAAGTCTCGCTTCACCTGTAAGCTTAAGTTTGGCGAGCATGGCTTGGTTAGCAGGTGCAGTTCCTGCTGCCTCAAAATAATCCTCCATGGACTCAATCCAGATCTCAGTGTCGGCTTGAATACTCCTTCCCTTGCCATCAAAATCGGGTGGCTTAATTTGTTTGAGAAGGAATTTCTTCTCTTGAACCACGGCTGGACTTAGTGCAGGAGTCGGATTTGGAACCTGCGCTTGGGGTTGCATCTGAACAATAAGATTCTTCATGTTAACGTTTTATCATACGTTTCCTATTATGTTAATATGACTAGCATAGCTTTTAGCTAAGTGATTTAATCACTTAACACCTTAGAACACCATAATATGGGAATTTCCCATAAGTTTGGGACACGTGGTCAAATCCTTGGATTTGTCATAACTTGAACACTATAAGTCCAAATCAAGCTCTCTATGGCTCAATAGATTCCATTTTTGAAGTGCTTTCCAATGATAGGTCACATCATATGGTTTTGAGAAACTTATGGGCATGTTATTCGGGTGCAACCTTTTTAGTATTCAAAAAATGGGAATTGGGAGATTCCCAAACTCACTAATATTGTATTTTAGCTAACATTTATGATAAAGATAGACAATTGTAAAAAGTCTTATTTATTCATGAGGGCATAACCCTTTGAGTGCATTTATTTTGGATAAGTAGGACATGCTGATTGATACATTAGTTTAGAAAAAATAGGATTGTATTACAATCGGCTATAGGGACGGAATAATAATATGGAGTGGGGCCATGGATTTTCAGGAAACTATAAGTCATAGGAAGCTTGGGGTATCCCTTCCTTTGATACCCATTCTTCTCATAGCGCCCTAACACTTTGATTTTGTCAGCAGAGATCACCTGAGTTACTTCTTCATAGACATACTTGTTCTGCTTGACTTGCTGACCACTAACATGAAAAGTTGCATTTACGCAAGCTTCCACAAAGATGAATAGCTTCACGATCTTTAAATACTCCATCCACTTGATTCTCTTCAAGTTGGTCTGAAGGTACACGAGTCGGTGGGCTGCTATGTAGTATATTCCTGAGTCTCCCGTCCATCTCCGCTCCACATATAGGGGCGAAGGGTTATAGATACGGTCCAAAATATTCATCATGCCAAGCCTCTGATGATAATTCGAAGCATGCATTGCAGTCATGAATATGACCTAGAACACCAAGAACTTGCTCCATGCTTCGTGACTCTACAACCCAGCATCCATAAGTGAGTAATGAAATGTTTTTAACACAAAACTCAGCTCTATTCTACTCATCTTCCCCTGTTTATCCCGTTATTCTCTTTATTTTCCTCTATTAAGTTCCCTTGTAATCCTTAGATCTCGTCGGTTTGCTCTCATACCAACTGTAAAGTGTCCGCTCGTTCACTTGTGGGACACGTCTTAGTAGCCCATGTAACGTGTCCACTAGTATCATCCAGGACACGTCTTAGCAGTCCATTGGAAAGGATGTCTAGAAAGCTGCGCCCGGCACTCCCATGGAATGTTATGGGATTTGCGATCTAGGTCTTCCCGCGTCTGCCATGCAGCGGAAGTATCCTGGCCGTTCCCACTTAGGATCAACCGGAATTAGGGTTTTCCTGCTTGGTCATTACCTAACAGCAACTAGCGTCGGACCCAAGCGAACTACTTTACGCAGAAACGCCAGGTTCGAAGCGGATTCACGCTGCACTTGGTTCAAGGAGAATGGGAAACGAGAGGGATGCAAAGCTCAACCTCTCTACCATAAGGCATAGTCCCATTGCATTCCCCTAAAACAGCGTAAATCGGTTAAGACATAACTCTAGGTCATCGCTTTCGTTATTCGTTTCCTTTGACGATCATCCCGCTGTTCTTCGAGATTTTGAGAAAAGTTCCCGGCTAACCGGGACCACCCAACCGTAGGACAGACCCATGGCCCATCCTCCGCACTTTCCTCAGTTTGTTTTAGTTATGTAATTATCTAACACATTAATTTGACAGGTAACAATCAGCTCCTTTAATTAAACTGTTAAGCACTGGTTCCTTCACGTAATCTTATCACATGACATAGAAAAACAATATTAAACAAGTTCTTTATTAACATATCATCATATTTATCTTTGAAATACAAGGAGTTCCACCCGTAGGCTTATCCATAATCCACCCGAAGGCTATCCAGTAATCCACAGGGATCACTATTCTAAGCTTTCGCCCATAAACTAGTATGCGGGCCTCGAGATCCAATCCCAAGTCACGTTAGCCTCTTGTGCAGGACCCGGAAGGCGAGGGATTTATGGCTAGAGCCCCCCCTGGCTCCCAAGCGTCCTCCTACTCCAAGTAGAGCTCAACGGAGAGACCTCTCGCGGCGGGTTCGGTCCACGTTCCCGGCGCGGTCAACAACCCCCTTGGTTAGGGTCAGGCAGGCAGTCCGGGGTAACTAAAACTGCCTCTCCCTTCAGGCCTTCAACTTGAAGTATAGATATTCATTTAATTTGTAATTCATAAATCAAACAGTACTCTAAAATCTCTAGCAAGCACAAACATTTCCATTAATCGACCTTGTTGTTTGGCAAACTGCTAAGGAATGATTCTTTCCTTTCGAATGCATCAGCACTCGTTCCAAGGTGTCTTGCAACTTGGCAAGATCCCTTATATTCTGGGTTAGGGCATACCTTATTAACCCAACTTGGTCAACCCTAAAGTTCATTGGATACTTTAGTTTCCGGTTTTTAACTTTCCTTATTTAGAAGGATATCAAAGAATGCATCCTTTTTCAAGATAACTTGCGTAAGGATCCGCCATCCTTGTTGAGGGTATTTAACCTTTCTTCTTGTGAATCAATCACAAGACTATATGGCTTCGTACTTGCTGCGCAAGTCTTGAATCGTAATATACGATGAAATAATCCGTTTTAGTTTCTTTAAGTTGACGTTTGTCGGACCTAGGGTCTCTTTTTAAGAACCTCAGGGACAAACCCTAGTTCTTTTACATTTACGAATTTATTGACCCTACAATCAGGGAAGATAGTCAAGTGTTTAAGGTATAAACGTTTCTTGGTCTTTAAATCATTCCCAAAGCATATTTTGCAGCATAGGTATTTCTAAATTTACATTAATTCGGTTATCTTTTAGAAGGTAATATTGAAATCACCTCAACATGATTTGTTATCCTTGTGACAATTGATTTTTTTAGTCCTAAACTTTAATGCTTTGAGGTTAGGTAAATTCAATTAATCTTCCTTTTTCCTTGCACACGAACTCATGCCAAAAAAAAATCTTTTCCTTGCTAAGATATGCAATTAGCAATGATAACTTCCTAGAATTCAAGCAACGTAAGAAACCTTTCATGAATTTCATCTTCTACGATGATTCGTTGCAAAAAGGAATAGGGGCTAATGGTGCAAGATGCAGTTTTTATACCTTCAAGATTTAACTGAAATATACTACTATAGTAGGTAGATAATCTTGCTCGTAATTCGTGTTAATGCATGATGCTATTCGAAGGAACTATGTTTTATACATTATCATTTTTGCATGTTCAATTAAACTAAACTCTTTCATCGTAAATAACTCGGAAAAAAAATATATCTTATCCCTAACAATTCATCTTTGCGTGATTGACTTAAAACCGATATAAAACCAAGAAGGAAAAACCTAGTTTTGGGGTGACATATCCACATGGATACTGGGAGACGACCCTCCCGCAGCTACTCCTTGGACTTTCTTAGGTAGCATCGCAGTTCAAACGTGAAGGCAGCTTTTACTCTTTCTTTCGGATTTCCACCGTCTCTCTTTTGAGGCAAGGAGCCGTTTAAATGATTGACCACGAGAAGGAATAATAAGACCTTTAGGTTCTTAGCTTCTTCATAGAGGGAAAGGTTTATAAAGCCTAAGAAGGCCGTATAGGGTATATACACGGCAAAAAGGTTATGGGTGAGTGTGGCTTTGCAACCACATGAACCTTTGGAGAACTTTGGGCTTGGGGTAAAAGGTATAGAAAGGGAATTTTTAGAGTAGTAAAGGTTTTTGGGATTTTAACCCGGAGTGAGAGGGAAAGGTGAAAAGGTGAAGGCTTATAGTAGGGGGAAGAGAGAAAAGGGTGTGTAAGGAAAAGGGAACCCAAGGTTAGAAAGGGCTTAGGGGGGGTGTGTTAAAAGGAATATGAGGGGGGTGCAACACGGTTTCAAGGAAACACAAGAAGGGACTTTACAAATTTAGGCACGGGGAAGGGATTTGTGGGTTATGAGGCCACGGGTTGTGGGGGTTTAATGGCCCTCGGGAAGGGGTTAAGGCCTTAAGACCGAGGCGGGGTGAAAGGATTCCAAATGGGGTAAAACCGGGAGGGGGTGAAAGGGTTTTAAGAAAACCGGGGAGGGGGGGGTTTTAGTGTAAAAAGGGATATGGGGGTGAAAGGAAAAAAGCACAAAAAGGGGGCTTGAGGGTTTAGAAAACCCAGGGTGAAAGGATTTTTAAGTATAGGAAGGGGGGCTTGAGGAGCCCCCCCTTAGAAGCTTCAAGAAGCTTCTTGAAGATTCCACAGAAGCCACGTGGGGGAAATTTGACGTGACCACAGGGGGGAGGATTCTGATGGCGACGACGGGAGGTGAAAGTCCGCCTGGCACGTCGAGATGGCGTCCTTCTTTCCACAGCCGCAGGGTGCCGCCTTTTGGCCGCAGCTCCTCGCGAGCCTCCCGCAGGCCCCCGGGGGGTCCACCTTACAAAATCATGGATATCACGTGCGTGCAAAGGCATATTTTAAAACCCCTCTGTAACCTTTTTTTCCCTATTTAATATATACCTCCTGTTATCTTTGTGGTATATTATAATAACCCTCCTGTAATTTTAAAATTTTAAGCTTATGCATTTCTCCCCCCCCTCCCTGTATAATTTACATTACAAGATCTTTGGTACTACGCAAGAGTGGATTGCCAGACCCGATGAAGAGAAGTCCCTAACTATGAAGAGAAGTGTTCAATGAGTTTCTAGATTGAGAAAGCAAAATGCCCAATGAATATGCAAAAAAATACACGTGTTAGATATGCAATTGAACTCTTGCTTGAAGAATCAACGACGAGTATCAAAATACAACTAGATGGTGGAGTTGGGAAGAATAAAGGGTTAAAAAAGTATTAATAGCCTCAATTGCACCAGCCTTTGTAAGACCAACAAAATTGAGAGATGTCTATGAGGATCCACCACTACCATATGCCCTTTTGAAGTGGGAAACAACTGAAAACAAAAAGAAAAGAGCGTAGTTGTCAAAATTGGAACCACATGCAGAGGTATATTATAGCCATCCCATCTAATAGAATGGGACAAAGAATAGATGGACAATAGTAGCTGCACTTAAGGAGAGAATATTTCCTTGAGAATAGGTCTGCTAGACCCATCCGATCTTTTTATTTCTAGTATATTCTCCAATCCATAAAAGACAAAATTGGCATGACTTTGAGAGGATTACAAAAGAACACCCTAACTGCTTGAACCACCCAATCTTTCATGAACCATTGGGTGAGCCAAGCTTCAACCATAGGTACACCCCTCAGAAGTCACAAATAGGCTTACTTGAAGAGATAAATAAAGAATGACAGTATTGCATGCTTCACCATATTGATTTGGTGTGATAACCTTGTAAGAGTATCATTTTATGACTCTATTTCGCACATATTCGCATGGCTCATAGGCTTTCAAACCATGGCAACTATGGCTTATGACCATGTGTGCAACCACTCCTTCCACAATTAAATATTATGCTATTCGGCTACACAAATGTTTCTATCCACAAAACTGTCCATTAGTAGAAAGATGGAAGACGCCAAAAAAAATTTTGATAGCTTAGTAACAGAAAAATAGGTCTACTCTCAACATTTCTGCTACACAACTTCATAATGCCAGAAGGGGAAAAACATGTCTCAAACAATCAAGTTAGTCTGCCCATTCTGGCCAAGTAATAGGATCAATTACAGGCTAAAACAAAAGGAGGAAAACAAGTTCAAAGTTCAAGCAAATATGAGCAATTACAGGCCTAAAAAAGAAGAAAAACATCTTCCAACTGCACTTAAATCAATAAAAGACTGATCCAACCCATCATTGAGCTGCATGTCAAGTGGAAACTGCACAGTCAAAGGCAATGACAAACACAAGGAGTTTAAGACAAATTCACACCAAAATCCCCACATTGTGAATTATAACAAGATCATGAGCTTCTGTGCAAGAGGAACCGCACCCCTAGCCACACCTACTAGGTATGTGGCCCCTTCCAAGAAGAATCTCGTCATGATGAACACTACAGATAAAGACAAGGGAAAAGAGCCCCCTTTTCCCACATGAAGAAATGTCCAAGACAGCTTGAGATTCTGGTGGAGCGACAGGATCGATTACAGGCTAAAATAAAAGTAGGAAAAACGC
This sequence comes from Lygodium microphyllum, assembly GCF_053477565.2. Lineage (NCBI taxonomy): Eukaryota > Viridiplantae > Streptophyta > Polypodiopsida > Schizaeales > Lygodiaceae > Lygodium > Lygodium microphyllum. The sequence goes on along the minus strand of NC_141154.1, from coordinate 40,901,686 downwards.
ATTCCAAGCTTAAGCAATAGGAGCAGTTACAGGCCTAAAAAAAGAAAGAAAAGCATGTCCCAATTGCACCTAAAGCAATAAAAGATTGATCCGACCCGTGGCTGGGCCGCATGTTTAATGGAAACTGCACATTTAAAAGCAGTAGCAAAGGATATGTTAAGAAGCACCCTTACTCTTCCAGCTGATGCATCCGCTGATTGAGTGGCAGATTGGGAAGGCATGAAACCCGCCCCACCGAACAGGGATCCGCCATCGCCAGGACCTTGATATGACGAGTACATGGTTTCTTTATTTTCGTTTTCCTGTCTGAAAGCCGGGGGATGCAGCAACTTTCAGATCATCCAAAGCCAAGAAATCTAATCACTGTCGGAAACAAAATCCTTTCCCCTGAGCTCGAGCTATAGCGTGAACCCTACTACAACTCTACTCTGTCAAAATGAAAGGACCTTCCCGCCAAAACTCGTAGTGAGTCGCAGCAGCGTCGTAGTAGGCCACTTCCACCTCGGACCAAACAAGACTATTAATAAGGCGGGTCACACAACAAATGACTAAACACGCAAACATCCACACGACAAACACACTTAACAAAAGTATGAAATATTTTATTATTGTTGGTGAGGGGGTTGTCGAAGGTGTGGATGGTGTGGTTGCTGAAGTCACAAGACATTAAGTACAGACTCTCTTTCTAAAGGCCCATTATCAACACCTTGTGACCAAAAATCGCCAAATCCAGGTAGCTCTCAAAATGGTTTCCAGTCCAAAATTCCAAATCAATCCTCTTATGAAACAGAAAAAAAGGCAATCAAAGACCTGGAGTAACACCACAGGCTGGGGTTTTCTATAAAAAGGGATTTGTGTATGGTTTATAAAATGAATTTTCTAACTACAATAATGATGAAGATGCCGTGTTTGTTTTTGACTTGATTTTATAGTACTTTTTGTTATATGATGTTGGGAGAGTTTGGTGTATTTTTTAAAAAATGCCTTTGAAATTTAGTAAAAAAACATCCTAGTTCTTGCTTTTATAGGTTTTGTAAGCTCTTGCACATAAGTTTATTTCGAACACTGGTAGAAACCCATCACTGGAGAGAAAAGGAAAAGATTAAGGTTAGGACTTTTTTTTGGCCTTGGTATACGCCTCTGTATAAGTCTCGGTATACGCCTCAGTATTTTTGTATACCGACGCACATACCGAGACGTATAGAAAGACTTATACCGAGGCATATACCGATTTTTGCGTCGATAGGCCGTGTCGGTATATCCATAATACCTTGTAGTATGTGTGTGTGTGTGTGTGTGTGTGTGTGTGTGTGTGTGTGTATACTAACAACCTAGTTCTGAAGATTTATGGATAAAAATACCCCTTATTTTAATTTCTCAGTATACAATATTTAACCCCCTTCTTTCATTTTAAATCTGTAGGTGAAACTGATATTAAACCCCCTCCTGTTGAGTGCACGTGCTACACCTACGGGCCTATAAGGTGGACCCCCCAGGCGCAGGCCCAGCTCCCTTCCCTCCTTTCTTCCTTCCTCCACTCGATGGGCAATATGGTGATGGTCGACGTTCTTACCTGTCCCACCCTCAAACTGTCGGCGCTCCCTCCTTTATATAGGGGAGGGAGGGAATCCTCCCCCCCTTGATGTGTCCGCCTGCATGGCGATGGAGCTGAGCAAGCTCCAGCGAGGAGCTTGCTGGCTCCCTACCCCCATCCCCCTCCCAGCAGGACGCGCCGCCGCGTGAGGAGGTGAAATTTTTATAAATATATATATTTGATATATTACATTCTCTCCCCCTTAGAGAAATCAAGATATCCTCATCTCGAGATAAACTGGGGATATTGATGGTTGAGAGTGTCTTCTTCTATCCAAGTGGCATCCCCTTCGGGATAATCTTGCCACTGGACGAGGCATTCTCTCAAGGTTCTGGTTCTTAACTGTCTCTCCCTAACATCTAAGATCCTATCCGGCCTTAGTTCAAGGACTCCTTAACTAGGCATTACAATTTGTTAGTCATCAAGTACATGGTTAGGGTTGGGTACATATTTTTTCAATAGGCTGATATGGAATACATTGTGAAGCTTTAGGTTCTCAGGGAGTTGCAATCTATAAGCATTGGGTCCTAGGCATTTGAGGATTTTGTACGGCCCACAATACCTTGGACTTAGCTTCTTGCAACCTCCTAGGGATAGAGAACTCTTTTTAGGGCGTACGCGAATGAAGACCATGTCTCCTTCTTCGAAGACTCTTTCTTGATGCTTCAAATCTGCGTATGCCTTTTGTCTATCCTTGGCCGCTTGTATGTCTTGTCTTATTGACTTTATTTGATCATCCATGTCTTCCAACATCTGTCTTGACGCTTCAACCCTTAGGGTTGGATCAGAAAAGTTTAGGGGACTTCAACAATCATGACCATACAATGCTTGGAAAGGAGTCATCTGAATGCTCTGCTCGTAAGAAGCATTGTAGGCAAATTCAATCAATGGCAAGTATTGAATCCACCTCTTCGGCTCTCGACAGCAGTATGCCCTAAGTATATCCTCAATGACTTGATTTACACACTGTTTGGCCATTCGTTTGGGGATGGTAGGCAGTGCTAAAACAGAGTTGAGTCCCAATAGCTTCAAAGATAGCTCTCCAGAAGTGTGATGTGAAGAGAGAATCTCGATGACTAATGATTCTTCTGGGTAAACCATGTAGTTTGAATATTTATTTGATAAACAATCTTGCAATGTCGGAGGCTTTATAGTTTGTCTTTACTGGAATCAGGTGTGCAACCTTGGTAAGCATGTCAACCACAACCATGATGGAGTTGTATCCTCCCTGGACTTGGGGTAAGCCTACCACAAAATCCATATTGATGAATTCCCATTTCATTTGGGGAGAATGTCAAGCGGTTGCAGTTTCCCTGGCATCATGACATGTTCGGCTTTGATACGTTGGCAAGACAAACACTCAGTGACATATTTGAGAATGTCAGCTTTGAGCCTCTCCCAATGGCAGCTCTTCCTAGCTGCATTAAGAGTCTTAGCATAGCTAGGATGTCTTGCGAAAGGGGAATCATGAGCTTCCCACATTATCTTCTGCTTAAGTGACTGGCTTGCTGGTATACACAGCCTTGTTCTGTAGTAGACAAGTCCATTATCAATGGAAAATTCCTGATACTTAGCTTGCAACTTTTGATTTTGCTCCTTGGTAGATATTTCCTTTAGCATTGTTTGGTAGGCCAAATCATGGCATGCTTCCTCTCTAGCTAACTCAAGTATAGGGTTGTTTGGCATAGATACTTTTGTAGCCAGAGATCTGGCCGTTGATGGATTCTCCAAGATTACGGAATTTAGGAATGCCTTGCGAACGACTAAGTGCATCGGCAACTACATTCTCTTTCCCTGGTCGGTACTTGATTTCAAAGTCATATTCCTCCAACACTTCGATCCACCGATGTTGCCTCATGTTGAGCTCGTTCTAGGTAAAGATCCATTTGAGACTCTTATGATTGGTTACTAGAGTAAACTTGTTACCCAACAGGTAGTGTCTCCAAAGCTTTAGAGCATGGATGACAGCTAGTAATTCTAGATCATGCGTGGCATAATTTTTTTCATGACTCTTCAATTTCCTTGAAGAGTATGCTACTGGATGACCTTCCTGCATAAGTACACACCCCAAGGCAAGATTGCTAGCATCAGTTACTACCTCGAACTCCTTATTGAGGTCTCGAAGTTTTAAAATAGGTGTTGATACCAAACTTTGCTTCAATCTGTTGAAGCTATTTTGTTCGGGAGTTGACCATGCAATAGAAGTCTGCTTCTTCAGTAAATCCGTCAGAGGTGCTGCAATCAAAGCATAGTTTTTTATGAAGACCCTATACCATCCTGTTAATCCAAGAAAGCTACATATCTCTTTGACGGATACTAGTATTGGCCATTCAAGCACATCTCGGGTCTACTGATATTCCTTATGATGATACTATGAATCCCAGATATTCAATCTGACGCTTGAATAATGCACACTTTTTCATTTTTGCATACAGCTTATGTGACCTCATTTTCTCAAGAATAATCCGAAGTTGAGGTTCATGATCTTCTTCCTGTTTAGAATAGACTAAAGTGTCATCGAAGAAGACAAGCATGAAATCATCAAGATATGGCCTAAAAATATCCTGCATTAATCTATTGAAGGTAGCAGGTGCATTCGTAAGCCCGAATGACATAACCAGGAACTCAAAGTGCCCATATCTTGTATTGAAGGCCGTCTTTGGGATATCTTCTTCCTTGATCCTTATCTGATAGTAACCTGACCTGAGATCAATCTTGGAGAAGATCTTTGCACCCTGAAGATGATCAAGAAGCTCATCTATTCTAGGAATAGGATACTTGTTCTTGACTGTTGATTGATTCAACCCTCGGTAATCAATACATAGTCGAAGTGTCCCATCTTTCTTTTTCTGGAATAGTACTGGAGCTCCCCACGGTGAATTGCTAGGCCGGATGTAGCCCTGATCTAACAATTGCGTGAGTTGTTCCTTCAGCTCAATTTCTTCTGGTATGGACATTCTATAAGGTCTCTTTGCAATTGCTGCAGCTCCAGGCACTAACCTAATCTCATGATCCACTTCTCTTTGAGGCGGAAGTTCGATCAACTCCTCAGGGAATACGTCCGCATATTCCTTTAGCCAAGAAGGTCCTTCATGAGACTCTTGCTTTTGATCTAACTTGTTGAGTTTGATCAAGTAAACGGGTAATTCTTTTCTGACTCCTTTTATGATCCGAGATACTTTGGCCAATTGGATTCTTGGCACTCCTGCCTCACCTTGAGTTGTGACAAATTCCCTTTCAAAGTTTCGAAAGGAAACTTGACCCTTTCCACAGTGAATGTGGGCGTCGTTATCCATTCCGAGTAGACACTCATGGATACCTAAATTCATGACTCTGAATTTGATCGAAGTCTTCTTTCCTCCCACAAAGAATTCCACCTTAGCAGTTTGCCTGGTACAAGTTACCTCACGACCATTTGCCAATTCCACAAGCAGGGTAGGTGCTTCTACTGTGTCTATTCCTAATCTTTTTGCACATGCTGGTGAGATAAAGGAATGTGTACTGCCACAATCAATCAAGGTTTTCAAACCTTTACCTTGATAGTCCGATAGTGTTTGAATCACCGAGAACTGGCGATTCGGCCCTTTCTTGTGTAAAGCGGCATGGACTGTCGCTCTTTTGAATTCTGCTTCCATGGTCGGATCTTCTTGTTCTTCTTCTTCGCATCTTTGCCTATTGGAAATGCAGGCGGTTCTTTCTCTTCCTCAGGTAGCGGCTCCTTGACCTCGGCGTGTTCCTTGAAAAGGCGCTTGGCGATGTCCTCCACCAAGCTTGGGACATTGCCTCTTGAAGTGACCGGGTTCGTTGCAGTGGAAACAACGGAGGTCTCGGTCATTACTTTGAGTAGGAACAAAGTTGTTGACGTTATTTGTCCTTGCTTTCTTTCTTTGTCCCTGATTATGACCTTGAACTCTCTTCATTTGAGGTCTGAATGCTCCTCTATTCGGGTCATTATAAGACCAAGTTTTGTTACCCCTTGGTCTAGCTTGCACCTCCTGAATTATAGGTGCCGCTCGAATGAGTGCATCCTGAAGATCTGATGGACGCATAGATTCGAGACGGGTATTTACTGGTGGATTTAAGCCCGCACAAAATTTGGACACATGCTGAGTCATGTCCATCTGTGGTGCATAATTTAAAAGTGAAACGAATTTAGAGTAGTATGCATCAAGAGTGAGTCCTAGTTGTTTTAGCTCGTAGAACTCGTTCATTTTCTGCGTGCGATATGCAGGTGGTAAGTATCTTCCCTGCACGGCTTTCTTTAGCTTCTCCTGGGTAATGGATCCTTCTACAATCCCTTGATCCCTGCACCATTGCTTCCACCAAAGTCTGGCTTCGACGGTGAGTTTTAACTTGGCGAGCATTGCTTGATTGGTGGGTGCAGTACCCGCTGCTTCGAAGTAATCCTCTATGGATTCAATCCAAATTTCAGCATCAGCCTGGACGAATCTGCCTCTCCCGTCAAACTTGGGTGGCTTAATCTATTTGAGAAGGAACTTCTTCTCCTGGATCACAGCAGTACTTGATGTAGGAGGCAAATTTGGAACCTGTACCTGGGGTTGTGCCTGAATAAAGGTTTTCTTAACGTTATTATACGATAATCGATGGTAGCTTATATTACATCTTTAATTCAGTTATCTCGTAAACAATGTAACTACTTAACTTTTTATCAACTCTTATGCACAGCCAGACATTGATAAAAAGAAGTCTTTATTTGTATTTACATGGGCATAGCCCTTTCGAATACAACGTTTTTTTGTGATGACAAATCAGTTGTTACATTTAGTTTGGGGAGAACAACGTTGTATTGCATTTATCTACAAGAACTGTGTAATAGTAGGGTTTTGGGTCATGGATCTTCTAGAATCGATAAGTCATTTGAAGTTCAGGATATCCTTTCCGTTGGAATCCATACTTCTCATGGCGGCCCAACACTTTAATCCTGTCGGCAGGGATTACACGAGTTACTTCCTCATATACATATGAGTTCATCTCAACCCTTCGACCTTGAATATGTAAAGTCGAATTTACGTGAGCTTCCACAAAAATGAACAGCTTCACGACTTTCACGTCTTCCAACCACTTGATCCTCTTTAGGTTGGTCTATAGGTAAGCAAACCGGTGGGCGGCTATGTAATAGATTCCTGAAGTACCCACCCATCTTCGTTCCATGTACAAAGGTGATGGATTATAGATCTGCTCCAGGATGTTCATCATCCCAATTCTTTGTCTATAAAGCGGAGAATGCATTGCAGTCATAAACATGACCCGAAATACCAAAAACTTGTTCCACGCTTTGTAATTCTGCAAGACAGTGTTGAAGGTAAGGAAATGTTTAGACAGCAACAATTTCTTTACTTCATTTTATTGAGATCTCATAAAAATAATTCCGTTGTTGGTCGGCTCTGATACCAACTGTAACGTGTCCACTAGTATCATCCAGGACACGTCTTAGCAGTCCATCGGAAAGGATGTCTAGAAAGCTCCGCCCGGCACTCCCATGGAATGTTACAGGATTTGCGATTTAGGTCTTCTCGTGTCTGCCACGCAGTGGAAGTATCCTGGCCGTTCCCACTTAGGATCGATCGGAATTAGGTTTTTCCTAATTGGTCATTACCTAACAACAACTAGCGTCAGACCCAAGCGAACTACTTTACGCAGAAACGCCAGGTCCGAAGCGGATTCACGCTGCACTTGGTTCAAGGAGAATGGGAAACGAGAGGGATGCAAAGCTCAACCTCTCTGCCATAAGGCATAGTCCCATTCCGTTCCCCTAAAACAATGTAAATCGGTATAGACATAACTCTAGGTCATCGCTTTCGTTATTCGTTTCCTTTGACGATCATCCCGCTGTTCTTCGAGATTTTGAGAAAAGTTCCCAGCTAACCGGGACCACCCAACCGTAGGACGGACCCATGTCCCATCCTCCGCACTTTCCTCGATTTGTTTTAGTTATGTAATTATCTAACACATTAATTTGACAGCTAACAATCAGCTTCTTTAATTAAACCGTTAAGCACTGGTTCCTTCACGTAATCTTATCACGTGACATAGAAAAACAATATCAAACAAGTTCTTTATTAACATATCATCATATTTATCTTTGAAATACAAGGAGTTCCGCCTGTAGGCTTGTCCATAATCCGCCCAAAGGCTATCCAGTAATCCACAGGGATCACTATTCCAAGCTTCCGCCCATAAACTAGTATGGGGGCCTCGAGATCCAATCCCGAGTCACGTTAGCCTCTTGTGCAGGACCCGGAAGGCAAGGGATTTACGGCCAGAGCCCCCCTGGCATCCAAGCATCCTCCTGCTCCAAGTAGAGCTCAATGGAGAGACCTCTTGCGGTGGGTTCGATCCACATTCCCGGCGCGGTCCACAACCCCCTTGGTTAGGGTCAGGCAGGCAGTCGGGGGTAACTGAAACTGCCTCTCCCTTCAGGCCTTCAACCTGAAGTATAGATATTCATTTAATTTGTAATTCATAAATCAAACAGTGCTCTAAAATCTCTAGCAAGCGCAAACATTTCCATTAATGGACCTTATTGTTTGGCAAACTGCTAAGGAATGATTCTTTCCTTTCGAATGCATCAGCACTCGTTCCAAGGTGTCTTGCAACTTGGCAAGATCCCTTATATTCTGGGTTAGGGCGTACCTTATTAACCCAACTTGGTCAACCCTAAAGTTCATTGGATACTTTAGTTTCCAGTTTTTAACTTTCCTTATTTAGAAGGATATCAAAGAATGCATCCTTTTTCAAGATAACTTGCGTAAGGATCCTCCATCCTTGTTGAGGGTATTTAACCTTTCTTCTTGTGAATCAATCACAAGACTATATGACTTCGTACTTGCTGCGCAAGTCTTGCATCATAACATACGATGAAATAATCTGTTTTAGTTTCTTTAAGCTGACGTTTGTCGGACCTAGGGTCTCTTTTTAAGAACCTCAGGGACAAACCCTAGTTCTTTTACATTTACGAATTTATTGACCCTACAATCAGGGAAGATAGTCAAGTGTTTAAGGTATAAACATTTCTTGGTCTTTAAATCATTCCCAAAGCATATTTTGCAGCATAGGTATTTCTAAGTTTACATTAATTCGGTTATCTTTTAGAAGGTAATATTGAGATCACCTCGGCACGATTTGTTATCCTCGTGACAATTGATTTTTTTAGTCCTAAACTTTAATGCTTTGAGGTTAGGTAGATTCAATTAATCTTCATTTTTCCTTGCACACGAACTCATGCCAAATAACAATCTTTTCTTTGCTAAGATATGCAATTAGCAATGATAACTTCCTAGAAACCAAGCAACCTAAGAAACCTTTCATGAATTTCATCTTCTACGATGATTCGTTGCAAAAAGGAATAGGGGCTAATGGTGCAAGATGCAGTTTTTATAGCTTCAAGTTTTAACCGAAATATACTACTATAGTAGGTAGATAATCTTGCTCGTAATTGATTTTAATGCATGATGCTATTCGAAGGAACTATGTTTTATACATTATCATTTTTGCATGTTCAATTAAACTAAACTCCTTCATCGTAAATAACTTGGAAAAAAAATATATCTTATCCCTAACAATTCATCTTTGCGTGATTGACTTAAAACCGATATAAAACCAAGAAGGAAAAACCTGGTTTTGGGGTGAGATATCCAGATGGATACCGGGAGATGACCCTCCCGCAGCTACTCCTTGGACTTTCTTAGGCGGCATCGCAGTTCGAACGTGAAGGCAATTTTTACTCTTTCTTTTGGATTTCCACCGTCTCTCTTTCAAGGCAAGGAGCCGTTTAAATGATTGACCACAAGAAGGAATAATAAGACATTTAGGTTCTTAGCTTCTTCGGAGAGGGAAAGGTTTATAAAGCCTAAGAAGGCCCTATAGGGTATATACACGGCAAAAAGGTTATGGGTGAGTGTGGCTTTGCAACCACATGAACCTTTGGAGAACTTTGGGCTTGGGGTAAAAGCTATAGAAAGGGAATTTCTAGAGTAGTAAAGGTTTTTGGGATTTTAACCCGGAGTGAGAGGGAAAGGTGAAGGGTGAAGGCTTGTAGTAGGGGGAAGAGAGAAAAGGATGTGTAAGGAAAAGGGAACACGAGGTTAGAAAGGGCTTAGGGGGGGTGTGTTAAAAGGAATATGAGGGGGGTGCAACACGGTTTCAAGGAAACACAAGAAAGGACTTTACAAATTTAGGAACGGGGAAGGGATTTGTGGGTTATGAGGCCAAGGGTTGTGGGGGTTTAACGGCCCTCGGGAAGGGGTTAAGTCCTTAAGATTGGGGCGGGGTGAAAGGATTCCAAATGGGGTAAAACCAGGAGGGGGTGAAAGGGTTTTAAGAAAACCGGGGAGGGGGGGTTTAGTGTAAAAAGGGATATGGGGGTGAAAGGGAAAAAGCACGGGAAGGGGGCTTGAGGGTTTAAAAAACCCGGGGTGAAAGGATTTTGAAGTATAGGAAGGGGGCCTTGAGGAGCCCCCCCTTAAAAGCTTCAAGAAGCTTCTTGAAGCTTCCATAGAAGCCACGTGGGGAAAATTTGACGTGACCATGGGGGGGTTTTCTAATGGTGACGATGGGAGGTGAAAGTCCGCCTGGCGCGTCGAGATGGCGTCCTTCTTTCCACAGCCGTAGGGTGCCGCCTTCTGGCCGCAGCTCCTCACGAGCCTCCCGCAGGCCCAACTCACTTCCCTCCTTTCTTCCTTCCTCCACTCGATTGGCAATATGGCGACGGTCATTCTTACCTCTCCCACCCTCAGACTATCGGCGCTCCCTCCTTTATATAGGGGAGGGAGGGAATCCTCCCCCCCTTGACATGTCCGCCTGCATGGCGATGGAGCTGAGCAAGCTCCAGCGAGGAGCTTGCTGGCTCCCTACCCCCATCCCCCTCCCAGCACGAGGCGCCGCCGTGTGAGGAGGAAATTTTAAAATATATATATATATTTGATATATTACAGCCCATCAGGAAGAGAGTCTAGAAAGCGCCGCCTGGCACTCGCAAGGAATGTCACACTTGGTTCATGTAGAATGGGAAACGAGAGGGATGCAAAGCTCAACCTCTCTGTCCATAAGGCATAGTCCCATTCCGCTCCCCTAAAATAGCATAAATTGGGATTCTAACTCTACTAACGCTAGGTCTTCACAGTTTCGTTATCACATCTTTTGAGAAAAGTTCCAAGCTAACTGGGACCACCCTTCCATAGGACGGACCCAAATCACGTCCAGTGCACTTTCCTCAGGTTGCTTAGTTATCCAATTACCTACCACATTATGTTTGACATGCAAAGGCAACTTTCTCAATTAATCAATTTAAACACAGGTTCCTTCACACAACTTAGACACTAACATATAAAACAATGTCAAGCAAGCTCCTTTTTCAAATATATGACCTTTATTTATCATAGTCCTGGAATACATCAAGTATCATGCCCGAAGGCTCCAGCAATCAACATGATTGCTGGTCCAAGTTTCGCCCGTAGACTAGTACACGGGCCTCAAGATCCCATCTCGAGTCACGTCGACCTCTTGTGCAGGATCCGAAGGCAAGGAATTTACAGCCAGAGCCTCCCCTGGCACCCAAGCGTCCTCCCGCTATAAGCAACACCCATGGAGAGACCTCTCGCAATGGGTTTGGTCCATATACCCCGCACGGCTAACAACCCCCTTGGATAGGGTGAGGCAGGCAGTCCGAGGTAACTAAACCTGCCTCTCCCTCCAAGCTTTTAACCTGAAGCATTAAGTGATTTGCCTTGAATTAGTTCCTTGAGCAAAGAAGTTCAAACAATGTACCTAAGTGTACAATCACGATCATTTTAGTGGTCGTTTGTATGACCAACTACGAAGGTATGATTCCTTCTTCCTGAATACTCCCAGCATTTGATCCTGGATCGTTCACGACTTGGGGAGATTCCAGGGGCTTGGCAAGCTAGGTTTCTTATTTCCCCTTTTTCTTTGGGTTAGGGTTTGTACCCTACCGACCCTAATTGTCCTTACCTTAGGTCATCCTTGTAGGATAGATCATGGAAAACCCCGTTGTCCTCGGTTGGTAAACTTGCTGGTTGTCTCCTAGATCCCTCAAAGTACCTATGTACCTTTATCTTTGATTTTAATTGATCAAGATTGTCTATCCCCTTGACCATGGTTGGTCGAGATGGTTGTGTTTAGAACAGTTCCTACTCCGTCTTAAGTATAATCTTCTTAAGCCCTCTTAATAATGCTCACATGCGCTAAGCTTTTACCGATCCCTCTTGAAGTCACCAAGGGCTTTGACATGGGACTCATGGATCGCAGTCCCATTTGGTAAATTACAAACAACGTTGAATTTTCCCAACAACTTTAATGCATGCAACGTAATGTCATGCCTTCATTTCAATGCTTACAATTTTGATATAATCCATATGATATTTTATGTCACACATGCGAAGGTACTTTCTATGCATGCATTCTTAACATTATCCTCTATGTACTATTTACGTGATCTATAACCTTCTTGAATGATCTGATCTTTATAACTTTATGTGATTATTGTATGAGTCTAGCTGCGCTTTAATCTTTTCTGCAGTTTATTACGTGTACCTTAGAATCCATCTTGCGATATGGAGATGCACTTTGCTTCTTTCAATGTCCTCTGAAATGTATTTTTCGAGAACTTGTGCAATGAACAATGCACTTTATGCAAGAATTCAGTCAAGATTTTTTTTGGGTAATTTACGATGCAATTACCTAATCAATTTCACTTATTATGATGTCACCTTACAACGAAATTTATCTTGTTTGTTACAAACATCACAACTAAATTCATACCAAGGCAATTATCAGTCGCGCAATTAATGTGATGCATGTGAATATGATTTTCACCATGATAATTATAATCTATGATTTGACAATAGAGCAACCTACGTTTGGAGTGACATCTTGATTCCGATGGTATTTACGCCTGATAAACTGTTCACGGTTGCGGTGCCGTCTTGATTCGAACCTCCATCCACACTTGCAGGGTTTCCGGCCATCCTTGTGGAACTATGCTTTGGGGCCATACTCGAAGACGCCTATACAAGACATAGAATTCTCGCACACTCCTATGCAAAATTCTCTCCGCCTCTCCTTGAGTTGAGAAAAGATAATGAAGGGGAGGGGTGTGTGACCTCTCTTTAAGGGGGGGAAAAAAGAACCCTTCAGACTTCCTTCTCTCTCTCTCTCTCTCTCACTTTCTCTCTATTAGAGCAGTAGAGCGGCGTTTTTTGATCACGGCTGGGGGGGAGGGGGGGCTGAAATCATGAGGTGGGGGGGCACTGCTGACGATGGGGGAGGGGGGATGCTGCCATCGATGACCCCCAGGGGGGAGGGGGGGCTTCCTTATATGGTGGGGGAGGAGGTGGTTCATGGGGGGAGGAGACGGCTGTTAACGGCCGCCACCCCTTCCACCCGGGGGGCTGCATGCCCCCCTTTCCATTAACTCCCTCTTTCTCTCTCTCTCTCTCTCTCTCTCTCTCTCCCCGACATGCTGTCGGCGGGGAGAGAGAGGGAGAGTAAAAAAATTAAAAAATTTTGAAAAAAAAAGGGGGGGGTTCTCATGGGGGGAAAGCACGGGGGGGGGGGGGGGGGGGAGATATTACACCAATTTTCTCAACCGTTCATTTTCAATGCAAGGTGATGCCTATTAAGAGAATTCAAGAGAAGAACAATGGAAATGGACCAAGTCAAGAAAGAAGGGGGAGAAAAAAAAGATCTGTCAATAAGTAGGAAGAATATAAAACCTCAAAGTCGTCATTAGACTAAAGAATTACATTTAGGAGATGGCTAATCAATTTTTTTCTAATAATAGATCTTATTTTTGGTTGAAATATGGTTATTACATATGGTCACTTAATTGAGTTTTTTTCATGTTTAAGGAGACATTGGAATATTTATGTTAATCATCATAAGGAAGCTGAGAGAGAAAGAGGGATAGTTAAGTTACATAACATAGTGGAATTTCTAGATATTTGTCCTATTGTAGATGATTGGCATGAAAGGAAATTCATGGATGAAGCCTGGGTAAATGGTGGTTCCTAATTTTGGGTTATAACTCAATCTTGTATGCAAAGATTAGTGTTTGTGTTAAAATGGAGAGTCAAGTTATAGAACTCTCTTAGCTAACTATTCTATTGTAAAAGGTCTAGGTTATTTGGGACAGTTGATAGTCAATATTTTTGGTATAAGCACCAAAATAGATTGTCTTATCATTTCAACTATATTGGGTGCTTTTCCACTTATTTCAAAAAATCCTTGGTAAAGGAAGATAAGTGCTATGCAAGATTGGGTAATGGGACAATTACCATTTTGAATAAAAGATAGGTGCTACAAAGGTTCAATATAGTTACCAAGAGTCTTGTGGAAGGTGAGGAGAAACAAGAAGAACAAGAAGGGATTACCAATGTAGTTTAGGAGAGTAGTGAGCAAGAGAATAGTGGATGGAGCCATAATAGTGAAGATCTTGAAAAAGATGAGAGAATTGATGTCCTTTGGGGGAACTTGGAAGATTTCCAAATTCTCTAATATGGTGTTTTCAGGCTACCACCTACAGATGTCACAGTCAACTTCTTTAAGATGAAAATGGTGCGCAAATCGGATGTCGTATGTGTATGTAGCGAGTGTCGGAAGGTCCCCAAGAACAAAGAACTCTACTTTTTGCTCAAAATCCAAGAGAATAGACTTGCACGACATGAAGCAAAAAGACCAATTGGGTACAATCTCCCCCATGCCTTGTGTGAGCGCTCCACAAAGCATGTATTTAATATTTTATTCCTCTCCAAGCTCAAAAATAGCCCAAATTTACAATTAGCATGCTTTAGCTTTTTTGTTTGCTTTTTTCCAAATAAAAAATAAAGTGATTGGGCACCCCAAGAGTCAGGCTGTGCCCAAATACAATGACCAATAATGAATATTTAAATTGTGCACCCATGTGCATACAAAATAATAAATATATGTCAACAAGCACTTCAATAAATAAGCGTATCAAAATAAATATTGGCGCCACACCTAAGATGCACGCCCATCAAAAATGATAATTTCTTCTAAATAACTTGAATACACGCTATCGCGTGATGCTTCCCAGTGCCATCCCCGCCTGCTCTACACATCAACTAAAACATTCACAATTGTTAGAAAATAATAAAATTAAATCGATAAAAGTGAATACCTAGCTGTCTTTAACTACAAAATAAATAAATAGGTTGGAACTCTATCCTAACCTTAGTTTAATACGAGTGCATACTCTAAACTCATAAATGTCCATTAATTTAAATATGTAATTTGTAGAATCCCCACTAAGGAATCACCCACTTGCAGATTAAATTAACGTGACGCCGTAAAAGGACAGGCATCCCCATCAACTTTTTGCACAAGGAATCCACCTTGTGTACGAGCCCCAACAAAAATGAATATAATTTTACGAAATCCACCACAAAACCTCAAAGAATCCACCATGGAATATGCCTCCTGGCATCGTATCCCCAAGGTGGGATAGCAATTGTTCTCAATTGCTATTAGCTCAATGTGGAGCGAGCAGTGAGGGGTAAGCACTTACGTCGCAAGTGTGCATTCATTGTGCCTCTTCAACAGGATGATTTTTAAATTTTACCAAATATCTAGAATATCTACGGCCAGTTCTAGTGGTCATAAAGTCGGTATCTAAAATAGTCTCATGTTCAAGGATTTCAGTTTCTTCTTCTAAGAAAGGAGGATTTTCAAAGACGGGTTGGACAGGTAATTGGCCTTTGAAAGATCCTAATAGATTGATATGAAAAGTGTTGTGAATTTTCCAGTGTTGGGGTAGTTCTAATTTGAAGGCGTTGTTATTGATTTTGTGAATGATTTTGAAACGTCCATAAAATCTAGGAGCTAACTTTACAACAGGGTGTTTCTCAACACTTTGAAGTCTTCGTTTTTCAATTCGTAACCAAACATAATCATCAACTGTGAGATTCATAGCTTTTCTTTTCTTGTTTGCTTGTTTAGTATATGATTGCTCGGCTTTCGCAATCATATCTTTAACTTCATCAAAAATAGTAGCATGCATATTGGCAATATCATCAGCACTTTAACTTTGTTTAACAATGAAGTAATAGGTGTAGGCAATATATATCCATAAATGATTTCAAAAGGTGCTTTTTGTGTAGCTGTATGTGGAGTGTTATTGTATACAAACTAAAGTAAATGCAAGTGTGTATCCCATGTTTGTGGTTTTGAAATTGTGTATGCACATAAAAGATCCAAGATTGTACTGTTTGTAGCTTCAGTTTGTCCATTTGTTTCAGGATGAAATGCAAATGAAAAATCAATCTTTGTTCCTAAGTTTGCAAACAAAGTAGTCCAAAAATTATTGCAGAATCTAGAATCACAATTAGAAATAATAACTTTTGGTAAACCATGGTTAGTGAAAATAGTTTTAAAAAACAATTAAGCAGCTTGAGATGCAATTAATGTTTTCTTGAATGGAATGAAATATGCATGTTTGCTAAACTAATCTACAATAGTCTAAATCATATTGTGATTAGCTTGAGTGTTAGGAAAACCAATAATAAAATCCATTGAAATATGTTCCCATGGTCTTTCAAGAATTGGTAAAGGCACTAACAAACCATACTACTTACCATGGTGTCACTTAACTCTCTGACAAATTAAACACTCAAATACAAAGTTAGAAACATCAGATTCCATCTGTGGCCAATAAAAATCCACTACAATAGAAACGAGGCATAGACACGCATGTTAGACGTGCAAAGTCGCGCGTGTCTATCATCGCGTCTGTATGTGCATGTAAAAGAGCGTGTAAATAGACACGAATTTTACGTCTATATATCCGTGCAAATAGACACGAATATAGACGCGTTTTCAGACGTGTACACTACAACAAGCAGCAGTTATAGACGCATGCACAGACGCACACTAAAATTTTAATTTTTTTAAAAAAATATAGATGCAATTGCGCGTCTATATTTGCGTCTAATTTGCAGGTGAAATCGCATCTATGTGCGCATGTATATGCGCAATGCGCATGTATATGCGCATCTATAAGCGCGTGTATATGCACATCTATAAGTGCGTTTAACTGTGCGTATATAAGCGCGTCTATAAGCAATTTGTGCTCTATATACATGCGCTTATGTCATTCTTTTCAAAGTAGTCCCGTCTTGCATTTCTTTTGGGTTTTTTTGACAGGCGCACGACACAAGGAGAGGAGAAACAAAGAGGCAAAGAATAAAGGGTAAAGAGAGGAGGAAGCAAGAGGCAAAGAGAAAGGAGAGGTAAGAGAAGGAGTTTGTAGCCTTGTCGCCGCCCATCACAACACCGATTCAAGGTGAGTCCTTCTTCTTGTCTCTCTCACTCACTCTCTCTCTCTCTCTCCCTCTCCCTCTCCCTCTCCCTCTCCCTCCCTCCCTCCCTCCCTCCCTCCCTCCCTCTTTCTCTCTCTATCTTTGCTTTGAGTTGTATTTTGCTACCTTCTTAGCTTTTGGTATGTTTGTTGCGACGAGGAGAACATTCAAAGAGCAAGGAGATGGAGGAGAAGAAGGAGTTTTTAGTTGTGCCGTTGCCCATCACAACAAATATTCAGGGTGAGTCCTTCTCTTCTCTCTCTCTCTCTCTCTCTCTCTCTCTCTGTGTGTTTACTCTGAGTTGTATTTTGGTTCCTTCTCAGATTTGGGTATGTTAGTTGTTGCTTGCTTTTCCTAGTTTTATTTTGTGCTTCACTGCTAATTCGCGTCTACAAGCATGTCTGATATACAGAGTAGACGCTCTCGTAGACGTGCGAGTGTTGAAGATCCATAAAACCTCTTAGGTTTTTTTGAGTTTTGTGGACCTGGCGCGTGTAAGAGTGCGTCTGATCCACAGAGTAGACGCGCTTGTAGACGCGCTCGTATTAAACAACCACATCTCCTTTGAGGTTTTTTTTTCATACACTGTTTTTCGCGTATATAATCGCATCTATGTGCACATGTATATGCGCATGTATGTGCGCGTGTATATGCGCGTGTATATGCGCATCTATATGCGCATCTATAAGTGCATCTATCTTCGGGTGTATATGTGCGTCTATATGCGTGTGTAGTTTTCACTATAAGCGCGCTTGTAGACGCGAAATTTTAGACGCGCTAGTAGACGCGGTAATAAACGCGCCTGACATTTTTAAACACAATTCAAATATTGCGTCTACAAGCGCGTCTATGGAGCCTTTTTGTTTTAGTGATCTTCAGTCAATGTACGTAAAGTGGAAATAATACCTCTATGGCCTTGATATGGGGGACAATGAATTTCCTACAACACAAATGATCTAAATGGAACAGTTACACATAACCTTTTCTCATAAAACATAAATCCATCAGCATAAGACAATGAATCAATTGGAATCCAGTTATTGGTAATTAATTTATTCCAATCAGCTTGAAAACTGGGGTCTTGATCATAGGTATCTTTCATAGGGATAAGGGAATCAAAACAGATCACAGAGATATTATGAATAGTTGGTCTTCTATTCAAGGCATCGGCAAAAACATTTTCTTTTCCGGGTTGATATTGGATAAGTGGATGAAAACTTTGAATAAAAGGAGCCCATTTAATATGTTGGTCAAAGATTTGTGGCTGACTAAGGAGATGTTTGATACTTTGTTGGTCAGTTTTAATCATGAATTCAGATCCCATTAAATAGTGTTTCCATTCACGTAAAGCTTGTACTACAGCTAGCAATTCCTTATCATAGGTAGAATATTTAAGTTCAGAGGGTTTAAGCTTGCAGCTAGAGTAGGCTATGGGATGGGAATCTTGCATAAGGACAGCTCATATTCCAGATCCACTAGCGTTAGTGACTACTAGGCAAAATGGCCTATTAAAGTCAGGGAGTTGCGATACAGAAGCATGTGTTAAGGCATATTTCAGTAAATCAAAGGATTTTTGCTGATTTTCTGACCAATGATATACAATACCTTTCTTTAATAATTTTGTCAAAGGTAATGCAAGCAATGGAAATTTTCTCACAAATTTTCTGTAAAAGCTAGCAAGACCTAAGAAATAACGTACCTCATGCACATTTTTAGATATCGGTCAATTCAAAATTGATTCTATCTTTTAGGGTCAATTTTAATACCTTCAGATGAAACAATATGTCCTAAGTATTCAATTTGGGTTTGGAAAAATTCACTCTTTTTAGGGTTTGCATATAATTGATTCTCTTTCAATAATTTGAAAACCAAAAATAAATGTTCATAATGCTCATTCTCATTCTTACTAAAGACTAATATGTCATCAAAGAAAACAATGATACAATGCTAATGTTTCAAAAATATGCAATTCATCGTACAACTAAATGTGGCTGGTGCATTAGTTAAACCAAAAGGCATAACAAGGAATTCATAATGTCCAAATTGAGTTCTAAATGCAGTTTTGAAAATATCAGATGTTTTCATTCGTACTTAATGGTATCCAGATTTAAGATCTATTTTGCTAAATATTGCAGCCCCTTGTAGTTTATCCATGGGGTCGTCTACCCTAGGGATTGGATACCTATTCTTGATAGTGATCTTTTTTAGGGCACGATAATCAATGCACATCCTATAGGTGTTGTTTTTCTTTTTAGCTAATAGGATAGGTGCACCAAATGGAGAACTACTGGGCCTAATGAGTCCTCGGGTTAACAATTCTTCAACTTGAGTTTGAATTTCTTTCTCTTCAATTTGATTATGTCAATAAGGTACTTTATATGGTGGTTGAGAACCTGGAATTAAGTCTATTTTATGATCTTCAAGACGTGTGGGTGGTAAACCAGGTGGTAAGTCAGTAGCAAAACAGTCTTTAAATTGTGAAAGAAATTGTGCGTGCCTAGGATGCATCTTATTTTCCTTAACTGCAATTTCATTTAGCTAGATTAAGTAGGATTTGCTACCTTTTCTTAACGCACGTTTAGGCTATGTATGACTAAGCAATGGAAAATTATCAAAAGTGCGCATACCATGCAATGTGATTTGTTTCCCATGAGAATGAATCTTCATTGAATGTGTGGAATAATCTATATCGGGATTATACTGATGATGCCAAGGCATTCCTAAGATAATGTCACTAGATTGCGGAGGCACAACTAAGAAATTTCTACATTCAACATAATCATAAATTTTAATTTCTAAGTCATGCACTTCTTGTGTTCCATTGTATCTAGTGCCTAACAATGCAACCTTGATGCGATAATGAGTGGAAACAATATGTAAATTCAATTCTTTGATCAATTTTGCAGAAATAAAATCGTGTGTACTCCCGTCATCATGCAAACAGTCTTCTCTTTACCATGCATAAGACATTTTATCGTTTATAAAGAATGGGTATTTGGTATACCTGGTAAAGTAGCTGAAGTAGTATCGTTATCGTCATCGTCTTCCATGAAATCTGGCATTTCTTCATGGTCTTAATCTTCAGTCGCTCCCAAGTAGTTGATGATTAAGACCACTTTTTGAATTGAAAATTGACCGCTAGATGTCCAGGTTGATGGCATTTATAACAGACTATGGATTTGGCTTTAGAAACATTATTGGTAATAGTGGAAAGTTTAGGAATGTTGGGATTTGGCTGAAGAGATGGCTTAGGGTTTGAATTTATATTTGACGGTAAAGTAGGGGGTCGTGTCCAAGATTTACGGAATGAAGATGGAACAAAGCGATTTTGATTGAAACTTCGAAAGTTAGAATTGAATTGCTTTGTATCAAAATTACCTTTGTTTGAGAAATGTTGTGGTTGCCTCTCTCATCCTCGAATTTTGTCTTCAACATCATGGGCAAAGGAAATCGCATCCTCGAGAGTCATTGGCTTGAACATGTTCACTTCCACATAGAAGTGACCAAGCAAACTAGACATAAACTTGCGCTTCTGGGTCGCCTCAGATACATCTTCGAGCATTTGAAGTTCCAACAAAGCATTCCAAAAACACTCGGTATATTGTGAAATAGGCTCACGATCTCTTTGTTGCAGAAGATCCCACTATTTGATTGCTTTTTTGTGGAATTGGGGTGGAAGAAAATTCTGCCAGAATTTCTTTTGAAAAGTCTCCCAAGTAGTAGGGTAATCAATGCTTTTGTAGACAACAATTCACCATAGGGATGCTTTGTCCACTAAATGATTAGTGACACACTTAATTTTATCTTTTCGGCATACTGTTCTTCATAGAAATAATCATCAAGCTGACTAATAAAATCAAGAATAGTCTTTCCATCGCGTAACCCATTGAAAGTATGAAACTTGACATTTCTTTAACTTATCTTGAATTCTTTCCGAATAGATTGTGCTTCAAGTGTCGCATCGATTGTATGTCGTATAATATCTTCAGGTTGCGGTCCATCTTGATCGGTAGTAGATCATTGAAGACTGGCCAATTGAGCTTGAAAAGTTTGACGTGCTCTTCGTTCCTCTTGAAGATGCATCATAATTAGGTCAAGTTTTTGTTCCATCATTGGTTTCGGTAAATCACCTTCAGCCATAAAATCTTCCATATTTTGATCAGTCATTCTGCAAAATTTCAAACAACCTCACACACTTGAAATCTTGTTAGCGGGATGAGCGTAGCTCAAGGTCAAGTTTACAAGGCTTGCTTTTTTTTTAGTGGCTTTTTAGCAATCTTTCTTCTCTGCGGTTACGAAAATTGATGTCGGCCTTCTTCCAAGCCGATTCATATTCCGTATAGTCTAAGTGTGATTCTCTGATTGCTGGAATTCGTCTCTATCACAACACAGGTGGGAACAAGGTCTTGCTGAGAGGTTGAAACGAATTTGGGATTGTCCAGTGTGAACGTCGGCTTAAGAGAAGATTGAAACTTAGAAAATTTAAGCCTTAGTAGCTTAAAATCTTTAATCTTTAATAAGAAAGCTTTGCTTAATCTAGTCGACAACGTGAGGATATCAGCAGCTTTTTCACGATGATGATGACATTCAATACATACTGCCGCCCCGATAACCAAACTTTGGAGAGCTTAAGATTATCTTAAGCTTTGTTAAGCTTCATAAACTCAAGTTTGATTAAAATTATTGCTTGTTCTTTCTAAGAAGAAGAAGACTTAGCAAAGGAACTTCTTGGATGGTCCTCTACCTCCAGAGAGTGGTCCTTCGCAATCCGATGTAGCGTAATAGGGGGTTCTTCACCACCAGGAATGTGCTGGTATTGATGGATTAGTAGAGATCAATCGTTCCACGAGCTTTGCCTTCGCGTGAGATGATAAGCGATTGGAACCCCTCGATCTCAGCTTCTCTCTGATACCACTGGTGCACAAATCAGATGTCGTATACGTATGTAGCGAGCACCGGAAGGTCCCTAAGGACAAAGAGCTCTACTTTTTGCTCAAAATCCAAGATAATAGACTTGCACGACATGAAGCAAAAAGACCAGTTGGGTACAATCTCCTCGAGCAAGATTAGCCATTTACTATAGTGGTATATTTTAGTTAAATCGTAAGGTGTTGAAATTATATCTTGCACCATTAGTCTTATTCCTTTCGCAACGAATCGTTGTAAATGGTTAAATTCATGAAAGGTTTCTTTCGATGCTCAAATTACTAAGAAGTTATCTTTGCTAATTGCACATCTTAGCAAGGCAAATGTTGTTATTTGGCATGAGTTCATCTGTAAGGAAAACGAAAGTTAAAATTAAGCTGTATTGACTGGAAAGTAAATTGTCACAAGGATAGCAAAACCATGACAAGAAGATTAATGTTACCTTCCGAAAGATAATTAAACCAATCTAAACATAGAAACATTCATACCCTAAGCACTTGACTACTTTCCTTACTGTAGGGACAATAAATTCGTAAAGATAAGAAACTAGCGTTTGTCCCTAAGGTTCTTAAAAGAAGAAACCCTAGGCCTAAAATACGTCAGCTTAAAGAATCTAAACAGATTATTCCATCGCAGGACTTGCGCAACAAGTATGAAATCATTTAGTCTTGTGATTGATTCACAAGGAGAAAGGGTAAAAACCCTCATCAAGGACGGCAGATCCCTACGCAAGTTATCTTGCAAAAAGATGTATTTTTGGATATCCTTCTAAATAAGGAAAGTTGTAAACCGGAAACTAGCATATCTAAGGCACTTTAGGGTTAACCAAGTTGGGTATGCCCTACACCGGAATGTAAAAGATATTGCCAATTTACAAGACACCATTGGGAACGAGTGTTGATATACTCAAAAAGGAAATAAGTATGTTCCCTGCACGGCTTTCTTCAGCTTCTCCCAGGTAACGGATCCTTCCGTGATCCCTTGATCTCTACACCATTGCTTCCACCAAAGCCTGGCTTCGCCGGTGAGCTTCAGCTTGGCGAGCATAGCCTGATTGCCCGTGTAGTACTGGCTGCTTCAAAGTAATCCTCCATGGATTCAATCCAAATTTCAGCATTTGCTTGGACGGACCTGCCTCTCTCGTCAAATTTGGTTGGCTTAATCTGTGTAGTGTGTCCACCTGTTATCTTCAAGACACGTCTTAGCAGTCCATCGGAAAGGATGTCTAGAAAGCTCCGCCCGGCACTCCCATGGAGTGTTACGGGGTTTGCGATCTAGGACTTTCCACGTCTGCCATGGTGTGTGTTTGGTGCAGCAACTCTAGCAAGTCTCCCCACCACGCAACAAAGGGAACCTTTAAGTTTAAAGAAATGCCTACTATGTACCTTATCAAGGCTATTGTGTGAAGGAAAGAAAAATCATTGATGGAGGATACTTATGGGAGAGATAGGCTATGTGAATTTTTTTTTCTTTTTAGGGAAAGGGGTAGGGGGATGTTGTAATCAATGGGGATGAAGGAGATAATAGAGTGGATATGAAATAGGAGCTAATTGTAGAATCATGGCCAAATGCTATCATTTAACTTCAAGAATTGTCTTGACAATTATGATTATTGCACATCAAAGGGTCTTTTGTCCTCTTTATGTCGATGGAAGAAGGGATGGTAGCAGTATTTAGTGTGAAGTTGAAAGAAAAAATGTGCAGAGTTGATGCATATATTGAAGTTTTCCATTTGTTATTGTGGTGATGACTATAGTTTTGTGATGCCAAGAGGCATATTCCATGGTGGATTCCGTGAGGTTTTGCGGTGGATTTCGTAAAATTATATTTATTTTCCGGGGTTCGTACACAAGGTGGATTCCTTGTGCGAAAAGTTGATGGGGACACTTGTCCTTTTTGGGCATCACGCTAATTTAATGTGCAAGTGGGTGATTCCATAGCAGATGATTTCACAAAATATATATTTAAATTACTGGACGTTTATGAGTTTAGAGTGTGCACTCGTATTAAATTAAGGTTAGGACAGAGTTCCAACCTATTCATTTATTTTGTAGCTAAAGACTACTAGGTATTCACTTTTGTCATTTTAATTTTATTATTTTCTAACATTTCTAAATGCTTCAGTTGATGTGTAGAGTAGGTGGCAGTGGCACTATGGAGGAACTGGGCAATAGTGTGTATTCAAGTTATTTAGAAAAAATTATCATTTTTTATGGGTGCGCATCTTAGGCGTGGCGCCAATATTTATTTTGATGCGCTTATTTATTAAACCGCTTGACATATATTGATTATTTTTTATGTACATGGACGCATGATTTAAATATTCATTATTGGTCATTGTATTTAGGCACAGCTCGACTCTTAGAGCGTCCAACCGCTTTATTCTTTATTTTGACAAAAGCAAACACAAAAGCTAAAGCATGATGATTGTAAATTTGGGCTATTTTTGAGCTTGGAGAGTAATAAAATATTAAAGACATGATTTGTGGAGCACTCACACAATATCTTTTTCCCACTCTTCCTCCTTCACTCCTTCTTTTCACTCCCTCTACTTTCCCTCCCTATCTTTTATTTCACGGCTACTTTTCCCTTACGGGATATCATCCGAGGCCACGATGACGATTTGGATTTTTAGGTTCAGGGGGGGAAAAATAATAAGGGGGATACAGGGGATTAAGAGGAAAGCTTAGGGAGTTGTGGGAAAAAAAAGAAAAGAGTTATGAGGGGGGTTGAAAAAGGGTTAAAAGGGTTATAAGGGGGTGATAAGGTTTAGGGGAATAAAACACGAGGGGGTAGGTTCCCAAAGTCAAGGAAGGGGCTTAAGGGGAAAAGGGAATTTAAAATCCTAGGGGGGGTTTAAAACCGGGGGGGAAAAAAAAAGGGCTTTAGGGGGATTAAACCCGGGGGGTGTGTTGGTTCCCAAGGCCAAGGAAGGGCTTAAAGGGGGGAAAGGGGGCTTAAGGGTTAACACGGGGGAGGGGGAAAAAAAAAGGTTTTAAAAAGGGCATAAGAAGGGGGGGGTGAAAGGGGGCTTAGGAGGCCCCTTAGAAGCTTCCCCCCAGGAAGCTTCTAAGGCTTCATGCCACGTGAGCTGGGGGTTTCAGGGCCACCCGTCGACGGCTATGCCCAGGTGGCAAGAATCCGTGGCGGCTCCTCACTAACATGCGCGCCTATGTCCCTCGGCTTCTCCCTCCTTCAGGCCCTCTCTCTCTGCGACGTTATGGCGGCACTCCCTCCCTCCTTTCGTCATGGCAACAGCACGGGGTATTTGGCAGCCCTCCCTTACTTCCCTCGGCCATTTCCTGGCTTTCCCCTCTTCACGACCACCCTCACGCAATCACGGCAGCTTCCCTCTTGATCTTTCGGCCCCCCCTTCAGTGTGTCGACCCTGATTTAAATAGGGGAAAGGAGGGGGATCCTCCCTCCCCTGCGTGTCATCATGCATGCTCCCCCCCACGCTCCAAGCTCCACCAAGGAGCTTACTCAATCCTTCTATTCCCCTCCCCCTCCAGCTCGTCAGTCGGCTGGGGGGATAAGGGGGAAATAATAAAAAATTTTCATTTATCCAATTCGTTTTTCATTTGAGGCAGTTCACGCATGATTTAAGCGAATCGGAATATTATATTCTCTCCCCCTTGGAGGAATCGAGATGTCCTCATCTCGAGATAAACTGGGGATATTGATTGTTGAGAGAGCTTTCATCTATCCAAGTGGCATCCTCTTCGGGATAATCTTTCCACTGGACGAGGCATTCTCTCAGGATTCTAGATCTTAACTGTCTTTCCCTAACATCTAAGATCCTATCTGGCCTTAGTTCAAGGACTTCTTGACTAGGCATTACAATTTGTTGGTCATCAAGTACATGATTAGGGTTGGGTACATATTTTTTCAATAGGCTGATATGGAATACATTGTGAACCTTTAGGTTCTCAGGGAGTTGCAATCTATAAGCATTGGGTCCTAGGCATTTGAGGATTTTCTACGGCCCACAATACCTTGGACTTAGCTTCTTGCATTCTCCTAGGGATAGAGAACTCTTTTTAGGGCGTACACGAATGAAGACCATGTCTCCTTCTTCGAAGACTCTATCTTGACGTTTCAAATTTGCGTATGCCTTTTGTCTATCCTTGGCCGCTTGTATGTCTTGTCTTATTGACCTTATTTGATCATCCATGTCCTCCAACATTTGTCTTGAAGCTTCAACTCTTAGGGTTGGATCAGAAAAGTTTAGGGGACTTCGACAATCATGACCATACAATGCCTGGAAAGGGGTCATTTGAATGCTCTGCTGGTAAGAAGCATTGTAGGAAAATTCAACCAAAGGCAAGAATTGAATCCACCTCTTCGGCTCTCGACAGCAGTATGCCCTAAGCATATCCTCGATGACTTGATTTATTCGCTCTGTTTGGCCATCCGTTTGGGGATGGTAGGCGGTGCTAAAACAGAGTTGAGTCCCAATAGCTTCAAAGATAGCTCTCCAGAAGTGTGATGTGAAGAGAGAATCTCGATCACTAATAATTCTTCTAGGTAACCCATGTAGCTTGAATATCTCCTTGATAAACAATCTTGCAATGTCGGAGGCTTTATAGTTTGTCTTTACTGGTATCAGGTGTGCAACCTTGGTAAGCATGTCAACCACAACCATAATGGAATTGTATCCTCCTTGGACTTGGGATAAGCCCACAACAAAATCCATACTGATGAATTCCCATTTCATTTGGGGAATGTCAAGCGGTTGCAGTTTCCCTAGCATCATGACATGTTCGGCCTTGATACGTTGGCAAGACAAACACTCAGTGACATACTTGAGAACGTCACCTTTAAGCCTCTCCCAATGGTAGCTCTTCCTAACTACATTAAGAGTCTTAGCATAGCCAGGATGTCCTGTGAAAGGAGAATCATGAGCTTCCCATAATATCTTCTGCTTAAGTGACTGGCTTGTTGGTATACACAGCCTTGTTCTGTAGTAGACAAGTCCATTATCAATGGAAAATTCCTGATACTTAGCTTGCAACTTCTGATTCTGCTCCTTGGTAGATATTTCCTTTATCATTGTTTGGTAGGCCAAATCATGGCATGCTTCCTCTCTAGCTAGTTCAAGTATAGGGTTGTTTGGCATAGATACTTTTGTAGCCAGAGATCTGGCCGTTGATGGATTTTGCAAGATTAGGGAATTTAGGAATGCCTTGCGACTGAGTGCATCGGCAACTACATTCTCCTTCCCTGGTCGGTACTTGATTTCAAAATCATATTCCTCCAATACTTCAATCCACCGACGTTGCCTCATGTTGAGCTCGTTCTAGGTAAAAATCCATTTGAGACTCTTATGATCGGTTACTAGAGTAAACTTGTTACCCAACAGGTAGTGTCTCCAAAGCTTTAGAGCATGGATGACAGCTAGTAATTCCAGATCATGCATGGCATAATTCTTTTCATGACTCTTTAATTTCCTTGAAGAGTATGCTACTGGATGACCTTCCTGCATAAGTACACACCCCAAGGCAAGAATGCTAGCATCAGTTACTACCTCGAACTCCTTATTGAGGTCAGGAAGTTTTAGAATAGGTGCTGATACCAAACTTTACTTCAATTTGTCGAAGCTATTTTGTTCTGAAGTTGATTGACCATGTAATGGAAGTCTGCTTCTTTAGTAAATCTGTAAGAGGTGCTGCAATCAAAGCATAGTTTTTGATGAAGACCCTATACCATCCTGTCAATCCAAGAAAGCTACGTATCTCTTTGACGGATATTGGTATTGGCCATTCAAGCACATCTCTGATCTTGGCTGGGTCTACTGATATTCCTTCTGATGATACTATGAATCCCAGATATTCAATCTGACACTTGAAGAATGCACACTTCTTCATTTTTGCATACAGCTTATGAGACCTCATTGTCTCAAGGACAATCCAAAGTTGAGGTTCATGATCTTCTTCCTGTTTAGAATAGACTAAAGTGTCATCGAAGAAGACAAGCACGAAATCATCAAGATATGGTCTAAAAATATCATGCATTAATCTATTGAAGGTGGCAGGTGCATTTGTAAGCTCGAATGACATAACCAGGAACTCAAAGTGCCCATATCTTGTATTGAAGGCCGTCTTTGGAATATCTTCTTCCTTGATCCTTATCTGATAGTAACCTGACCTGAGATCAATCTTAGAGAAGATCTTTGCACCTTGAAGACGATCAAGAAGCTCATCTATTCTAGGAATAGGATATTTGTTCTTGACTGTTGATTGATTCAACCCTCGGTAATCAATACATAGTCGAAGTGTCCCATCTTTCTTTTTCTGGAATAGTACTGGAGCTCCCCACGGTGAGCTGCTAGGCCAGATGTAACCCTGATCTAACAGTTGCTTGAGTTGTTCCTTCAACTCAATTGCTTCCGGTATGGACATTCTATAAGGCCTTTTTGCGATTGGTGCAGCTCCAGGCACTAGCCTAATCTCATGATCTACTTCTCTTTGAGGCGGAAGTTCAATCAATTCCTCAGGGAATACGTCAGCGTATTCCTTTAGCCAAGAAGGTCCCTCATGAGATTCTTGCTTTTGATCCAACTTTTTGAGTTTGATCAGGTAAACGGGTAATCCTTTTCTGACTCCTTTTATGATCCGAGATACTTTGGCCAATTGGATTCTTGGCACTCCTGCCTCACCTTGAGTTGTGACAAATTCCCTTTCAGAGTTTCGAAAGGAAACTTGACCCTTTCCATAGTGAATGTGGGTATCATTAGGCTTAAGCCAATCCATCCCAAGTAGACACTCATGGATACCTAAATTCATGACTCTGAATTTGACTAAAGTCTTCTTTCCTCCCAGAAAGAATTCCACCTTAGCAGTTTGCCTGGTACAAGTTACCTCACGACCGTTTGCCAATTCCACAAAAGCAGGGTAGGTGCTTCTACTGTGGCTATTCCTAATCTTTTTGCACATGCTAGTGAGATAAAGGAATATGTACTGCCACAATCAATCAAGGTTTTGAAACCTTTACCTTGATAGTCCGACGGTGTCTGAATCACCGAGAACTGGTGATTCGGCCCTTTCTTGTGTAAAGTGGCATGGACTGTCGCTTTTTCGAATTCAGCTTCCATAGTCGGATCTTCCTCTTCTTCTTCTTCGCATCTTTGCCTATTGGCAATGCAGGCAGTTCTTCCTCTTCCATGGGTGGCAGCTCCTTGACCGTGGCCTGCACCTTGGAAAGGCGTTTGACGATGTCCTCTGCTGAGCTTGGGACATTGCCTCTTGAAGTGACCGGGTTCGTTGCAGTGAAAACAACGGAGGTTTCGGTCATTACTTTGAGTAGGAACAAAGTTGACGTTATTTGTCCTTGCTTTCTTCCTTTGTCCCTGATTGTGACCTTGAACTCTCTTCATTTGAGGTCTGAATGCTCCTCTGTTCGGGTCACTATAGGACCAAGTTTTGTTACCCCTTGGTCTAGCTTGCACCTCCTGAATTATAGGCACCGCTCGAATGAGTGCATCCTGAAGATCTGATAGACGCATAGATTCGAGACGGTTATTTACGGGTGGATTTAAGCCCGCGCAAAATTTGGATACCTGCTGCGTCTGTCCATCTGTGGCGCATACTTTAAAAGTGAGACGAATTTAGAGTAGTATGCGTCAAGAGTGAGTCCTAGCTGTTTTAGCTCGTAGAACTCATTCATTTTCTGCGTACGATATGCAGGTGGTAAATATCTTCCCTGCACGGCTTTCTTCAACTTCTCCTAGGTAACGGACCCCTCTGAAGTCCCTTGATCCCTGCACCATTGCTTCCACCAAAGTCTGGTTTCGCCGGTGAGTTTTAACTTGGCAAGCATGGCCTGATTGGTAGGTGCAGTACCAGTTGCTTCAAAGTAATCCTCCATGGATTCAATCCAAATTTCAGCATCAGACTGGACGAATCTGCCTCTCCCGTCAAACTCGGGTGGCTTTATCTGCTTGAGGAGGAACTTCTTTTCCCGGTGTCGTATTGCTGCGCATTCGAGGTGTGTAAACCACCCAAAAGTTGTGCATGGGATTTGGTACTTTGTACATATTTTTCTACGTATGAGTATAGTAGCGGTATGAAGGATTGCTTTCAGTCTATGTTGAACAGGATCAAGGTGACAAGACATTACAATTATTCAAACAAATGCATGAGGAGGATATCTCTTTGGATAAGTATCACAATTGTCTGCACCTTAAAAGCTTGTGGCATGGCTGGAGCTATAAACAAGGGCCAAGAAATACATGCTGAGATTGAAAAGATAGGGCTATTGAAGACAAATGTGGATGTGGGCATTGCATTAATTGATATGTATGCTAAATGTGGCTGGCTGGCAGAGGCACAAGCAGTGTTTGATATGTTTCCTTATCGAGATTTAGACACATGGAATGTCCTAATCACAGGATATGCACAACTTTTGAAAGGCCACATTATAATTCTATAGTGATCTTTTGTTTCATCATGTCGAATGCATGAATCATGCGATGACATAGATTTTCCGAGTCAAGTATCGTATCTATGCTGCGAGAATAACGATGATGACCTTACCCATGTAGCTTGGAATGTGGTTTAACTTGAAAAAGGGAATCACAAACAGGGCGGATCTCGGTAATTGGGAAATAGAGCTATGAAGGCTAAAGAGGGGATTTTGAAAGGCTAAAGAAGGAGGGAAAAGGAGAGCCGTTCTTTGAGGGGAAAAAGGAGAAGCTTTTGGGCTATTTTTGAAAAGGAGGCTTTTTGGAGGACATTGTGATCGCGAGGAAACAGAGGAAGTCGTAAACTGGAAAGAGGGGAATATACATGATGCTCTGAGAAGTGGAGTCAGTCGGCTGAACAGGAGAAGACTCGTTTTTCTCTGCGACTGCGACAAGGAGTATGCTTCGACTTGAAGGAATGAGAGGGATTGATTAAAGGGAGTTGTGGGAGAGGGGATTGGATGAAGCAAACACTGCTATGGATTGGATGAAGCGATCGAACGCTGCTATGGGAGAGGAGCTGGGATGATGTAATGTTCCTGTTGGGGTTTGCCAGTATCGGGAAAGAGACAGAGACAGAATAGTATGCCTCAATGTCCTTGATCCAAGACTTCTGATACTCCACAGAATCATTCGACACTGCAATCACCTTCACGTTGCGCTTCTGGAGCTCCGACAGAGCTCAACTCGGTGGTGCAGACAAGACTGAAATCAGCTGGGTGAGAGAAGGTGATGGCCAAATTGTTGCCGATATAGTCGTAGAGTTGATGTAGGCGTGAGTGGAGTTTGGGGATGAGATCGCCGATGGTGAGGCCCAGCATGATGACAGGACAGAGAGGATATTAAATAGCCTAAAAATTAATCATGTGTGTGAGAGAGTATATGCGCACGCAGGTGCATGATTGATGAGAGAACAGAGCTGAGTAGCATCAAGGACGATGAGGGACGATCAGAGCATAGGGGAAAAAGAGGATTCGGTGGCGCAAAAAAAAAAATTCGGCAGTGGTGGCTAATGAATCGATAGAGAGAGAGAGAGGGTGTGTGTGTGTTTCTTCTGGATCCGCCCCTTGACACAGAGAGTAAGTATGTGCTGTAGCCTTGTGTTGCTTTACCCAGTCAAGAAGGTACTTCCGTGGTTGGCCTTTCTCCTACAGTCCAAAAAGGCAGGCTAGAGACAGCGAATTGGGCAGCACCGCCTGGCTCGTGGGCTCTTCTCTTTCACACTAAAGGAGGCCCTGCATTGTGCAGTCTTCTCCCTCCCGACAAACCCAACAGTGACTTTACCTTGATTCTGAACAAAACAAAAACGGGTTTGCTTCTTCCCTATCCCTCTGTTCCTTTTGATTCTTCCTCCTGTGAGACGTAGGCCTTGGCCGCTTGCTGCTACCCTTCTGATCAGGCGGAGTGAAGAGCTTTTGTGCTTGTGAGGTCTCCAAACAATCCTAACGTGAGGCTCCATTCAATAAAATTCAGCGACTGATTTCGGCCAACTCGAGCTGCTGTTGATGAAGCAAATAAACCACTGACAGCCTGGACCTTCAGAATTTCGTTCGGATGCTTGAAGAAGGAAACCAGCATCAACGACAAGGGAGGAAGCATCAGAGCCTACATGGACGAAAGGATGAAGACTGTAACAAAGAAGGTGCTGAATATGTAAGTCAAAGATGAAGAAGATCGAGAGAGGCAACTACTGATTCCAAAGACAGTGATGAGTTTATGCCTTTTATCCGCCAGCTTCCAGAGTTCAAATTCTGGTATGCATTGACCAAAGCCTTCTATGTGGCATTTGGCTTGCCATTTATATCTATATTCAACGTCCCTGTTTTCTGGCCTATTTTGCTATTGTACTGGATAGTGTTGTTTGTCCTCACCATGAAGCGGCAGTTACTCTACATGAGTAAAGCGACGAAGGAGTTGCTATTCCTTTTATTCTTCAGACGACAGGGCTGCGAGAAGTGATCGATCAACTCTTCTAATTCCAGCCAAGATAACCAGTTTGATTCAGAGTTTATAAGTGTTCTGAAGCTGCATTGTGTGGAATGAACATGACAAATTGCAAAGAAGATAATGGTGTAGTTCATGTGTATTGAAAGTTTATTTTTGAGAGAAAAGAGCGAGCTTTTGACATCTTTGCAAGTTGTCATGCTGAGCGTTGGGCACCTCGAATTCTAAGTGTTTGAAAAGCTCTGGGACATGGTTTGTGATCTTTAACGGCTGATAGAACTGAAAGGCAACAATCATCAATGAAGACCATACTTTTGGAAATTTTCTTTGAAATGTATATATGATCTATGCATTCAAGAGGCTGCTCGGTTTTCTTCATCTTGAATCTTGATACTCTTATTGACAAAAAAAATAAAACAGAGTCCTGACATTATTTTCTCATCTTGTTTATTCATATGTTCGATCTTTTATCCTGAAATTTATCAAGGTCTTCTGAAGACACGACTTTGTTTTCACAAACCCTTCGACAACTTTGGTGAACCCGACGTGAAAGCGTCGCAGAAATTTCAGGATGGGAGACACTTCAGCCTCTATTTCAGCTTCTTCTACAATTCCAGCTGCCTCTACTTCAGCTCCATCTATGACTGCTGCATCAAGTACTTCAACAGAGGATCTAAAACAGATTTTGCAGAATATGTCCATGTATATGCAGCTCCAAAATCAGCAAACACAAATGTATATGCAGCAGCAACAACAATTGCATCAACAACAGTTGTCTCAGCAAAGGCAACTCTATTCGGAGCAGGAGAATGCAAACAGCGCGACTAAGGCTATTGAAGCAGTTGAGAGTGAGAAGAAGCTATTTGACGGGCGTAATGTTTCAGCATATTTGAAGACATATGAGATCAAGATGGGGTTTTTTGGAGTTCCTGCTGGACTTATGAGTAAGTACTTCCTTCGTCTTGTCACACCTGCTTTGAGGACAAAGGTGACTGATTTATTTATTCAAAATACACATTGGCAAGATTTTAAGAAGGCTTTAAAAGAAGAATACTTCCTTGAGGACTTTGGTATGGCTACTCGGCGGTCATTCCGAGAGTGGGTCTACATGCCAAACAAAGGTCTTGCTGCTTCAGAGTTGATTCGAGAATTTGAAGAGAGGTATAGTCAGCTTGATGCCATTGAACAAAGAGCATTGGATGTTGAAAAAGTTGAGCTTTTCTTGCAAGCTGCAGATCCTGCTCTTCAAGAAGAATTGGGTGAGCTTCTTGAAGATCGCACAAAGCCTATGGGTCTTAAAACTGATTGGCAGGATGCTCAGGATGCAGTCTCGACTTTGACCAAGAGGAGGATATGGAAGACTCGCCTACAGAATGGTTCCATGACACTTACACCATCATCTGCTCCTATGCCTACTTCTATCCCTATTATTTCTTCTCCTCCTCAGCCAGTTTCTTGGCCTATGCCAGTGCCTACTGTTTCTACTCCACCTATTCCTCCTGTTCCACGACCGATGCCTACACCTTCTGCTCCAAATCCATCCGCTCCATCGGTGCCTACTTCTCTTGATGACATAATCAAAGGTATCACAGATTTGACACTTGAGTCAGTCAAAGCGGAGTTGGTGGGTAAGTTGAAGGAGCAGTTTGCTTCGACTATGCCTACTACTTCTTCCAGTGCTCCTACTGCACCTAGGAGTGCTCCTAGTGCTCCTAGGAGAGATCGGAGATGTATTTGGTGTGATAGTACGGAGCATCAGCATTGCAGGGATTGTGACTCTTTCCAGGATGCAAGGAGGCAAAATTTGGTATATTGGGGGCAAGATGGTAAGATTTGGTTGACTGAGACAGGAGCTCCACTTGCTACCAACTTTGGTAAAGGTGGAATGAAGAAGTTAGTGGAGGACATGGTTGCGCGTACTTCTTATGTGACGGCTAGAGGTGATGCTTCTGCATATGGAGTACAGATTGAGAAGGGATCAGAGACTCAGTCCGCACTATGGACTTATGCTATGGAGACTGCAAACAAGGGGAAAATTCAGCAAACTGTTTTGACTAGCACAGGCTCTAGCATCAGATCAGAGATAGGATGGGACTCGCCTATTGACAGGTATTCTATTTATGCTTATTTGGCTAAATCTCATGGTGCAGATGTATTTGTTGAGGAGAAGCGTAAGAGGGATGAAGAAAATCCAAGTGCAGCTAAGAAGACTAGAGGGGGTGAGTTTGTTACTCCACCTACTGTAGGACCGTCTTCACGATCAGGGCCAGATCGACAGATGGAGGATGTTCAAAAGAGGGAAAAGAGGCAAGAGCCTAGAGAGAGAAAGCAGCCAGGATTCAGATTGATGTCCAATATTGAGACATCTACAGACATGAAGAAAATCTTTAATGATAAGATACTTGGCAGTGAGGTGACTTTTACTATTTCTGAGATTTTGGGCATCTCAAAAAGAGAGTTTCAGGATCAGTTTCAGGAGGTCCTGAAGAGGAAAAGACATGCATTGTCTACCACTGATACACAGGGAGTTTTGATTGGAGAGTTGGATGATGATGATGATGAGGTTATGGTTGATAATGCTTCTGTTTTGCCGCAGGTAGAGAAGAGGGTTCAGCCTATGCATTATGCTGAAATTGATGAGCCTGTTTTGATACCGCGTAGTCACTTCTCGCGGAGTCATTGGGCTAGGGCAACTACAGAGACGATGGTAAAGGTTGGAGAAAAACAGGTGCCTTATGTTGCATTGGTTGATCATGGTTCAGGGATTAATCTCATTGTTCGTGGAGTTTATGAGAGTAACAGATGGCCTATGGATGTAGAGCATGGGTGGCGTATGAGAGCCGCCAATAACACTGCAGGTGATTTATATGCTGCTTGCCCTAGTGTCTGGGTTTCTATTGGTGATGTAGAGGAGGATTTTCATTTCTTTGTGCAGGATTCATGCTCTTATCCCATAATTCTTGGTCAGCCATTCATTACAGAGATGCGCATGGAGACAAAGGTCATGGATGATGGATCTGCTTATGCACAGATTCGTAGTAAAGATGGTATGAGAGCAGTTCAGTTTATGACTGTATGTGTGAACCATGTTAGAAACAGGGATACTCTCAGAGATGCACCCTTGCCCACTGTGAGGGATTCGGGTTTTCATTAGGTACCGCCGTTTCGCGAGACGACGGTGGTACAGAGGAGAGGAGATTGGAGTTCTCGCCTCCTGGCAGCAGCAGTGTTTTCTCCTCCGGTTATGTTGAGATTTCAGCAAACAGTTCAATGAGCTATCAGAAGACTTCTGGATTGTCTAGAGCTGCCAGGCAGTATATATGCAGGAAGGAGAAAAATTTGAAAAATGCAGGAATTTTGGAGGATGATGAGCACATAGATGGTATGTATGACAGTGTGATTTGTGCAGATACGATGACAGAGATGAGAGATATGCTGAAAACTGATATGCTGAATTGTCATGGTAATATATTAGTGCAGTCCCTGGACATGTTTCATGAAATTGCAGATTTTATGTCACAGATTGAGTCAGAGGCTGAGGTAACTCAGCAAAGAGTGTTGAGTGCTGAAGAAATTCAGCAAATAGAGTTTCCAGCTGGTTATGATCAGCTTTCAGAGAGACAGAGGGCTGAAAAATTTCAGCCAACAGAGTTTACTGCTGAAATATTTCAGCATTCAGAGTTTGGGGCTATTTCTATGCAGTCCATAGAGCAGAGGGCTGAGAATATTCAGCCATTGGAGTGCAGAATTGCTGATTTACAGCAAGGTTTATGTAATGCAGAAGAGCATAAAGAAGCCAGGGTTGACACGAAATACAAAACTATGGATAAGAAGGTGCGGTTGCTGTACCGCTTCCACCTGACAGTGATCAGCAAATAGAGAGGGCTGCTAAACAGCAAATTTTGAAGAATCCGGAGCATATTGGTCATAAATTTTCAGCAGAGACACTTGCTGAATTGAAAATTGGAAATGGTGATTTCTTGTTACCCATGGAGAAGCAATGCTTTCAGGAGATGCTTGAGCGTCATGGAAGGAGATTTGCTTTTTTCCCACATGAGATTGGATGTGTGAATCCTGATATTGTTGCTCCTATGGTTATTTTTACTATTCCTCATATTCCATGGAATCTCCGACCTATTCCAGTGCCTAAAGCACACTTGCCAAAGCTGATTGATTTATTGAATGAGAAAATCAGGATGGGAATCCTTGAGCCTTCATCTGCACCATACTCAAACAGGTGGTTTACAGTTCCAAAGAAGAATGGTACTCTTCGATTTATTCAGGACATGCAGCCAGTGAATAGAGTTACTATCAGGAATGTTGGTATAGGTCCAGTTGTGGATGAGTTTGCAGAGGCATTTGCTGGACGTGCCATCTATTCTTTGGGTGATTTGTATTCAGGTTATGATCAGTTTCAGCTGGCTTTGGAAAGCAGGGACATAACCACCATGAGAACTCCTATTGGGCTTGTGAGGATGTGTACCTTGCCTCAAGGTGCCACTAATTCTGTTGCGCATATGATGAATGCCATGCATAAGGTCCTTCGTGATTACATACCTCAGCTTACTATGCCTTTCTTGGATGATGTGCCCATTAAGGGGTGTGCAGAAGAAGAGAAGAATGAGAGCCTAAATGAGCAGGGATGCAGATACTTTGTGGCTGATCATATTTCAGCATGTGAGAAGATTTTGGCCAGGTTAGAAGAAGTGAACTTGACACTTTCAGGGCAAAAATCTGTTTTTGGAGTCAATGAGGTTGTTATTGTTGGGCATATGTGTGGATATTATGGCAGGAAACCCTCACCTGATAAGGTGAATGCTATAGGCAAGATTGCAGAGTATTGTTCTACTACTTCAGAGGTACGGAGATTCATTGGTGCTTGTGTGTTTTATATGATTTGGATACCTCATTTTGCACACATTGCAGATTGTTTGTATCAGCTGCTTCGGAAGGGGCAGAAATTTTATTGGGATGAGAGTCACACTAGAGCCATGCGGAAATTGAAGAAGTTATTGCAGAATGCTCCTACTCTCAGGAAAGCGGATTATAATTGTGATAGGCCTATTGTATTGACAGTTGACACTAGTCCAATTGGCATAGGTTGGGCTGTGGGTCAAGATGATGCAGATGGAAATAGGTATGCTATTCGGTTTGGGGCGAAAGTCCTAAACGAGAGACAGAGGAAATATCCGCAAATCAAGAGGGAGTTATTGGGGATTGTCACGGCTCTCAAATGTGACAAGGAGTACTTTATTGGAGCTTCAGTTATGGTAGAGACAGATTGCTTGCCATTGATTGGTATGATTACGAGTTGCTCTACTCCGGATATAGCCATGTTGAGATGGATTGCATACATCAAGTCATTAAATCCGGAATTTAAACACATAGCAGGGAAGGATAATCCAGTGGCAGATATGTTATCTAGAGCCAGATATGATGATGAGGAGACTCTACTTGCAGAAGAGGATGATGCAGAAATTTCAGCCACTATGGTTGATCATATTTGTCATGTCTATGATATTGTGGCTTTCACAGAAGAGCTCTATGTTGGAGATTGGTTGCAGATTGGCAGGTACCTTAGTACACTAAGCAAAAGAGATGAATGGACAGATGAAGAGTTCAAGAAAATTAGAAGGAAAGCCTATGGATATTTTCTCAAGGATGGATTTCTTTGGAAGCATCCGAAGAAAAGAGGCGGATTACCTTTGCGGGTTGTCTGCGATAGAGAGACACAGTTACAGGTGATGAGGGAATTTCATGAGAGTCCTTGGGCTGGTCATAGAGGAGTATGGGCTACTTATGAGAAAATCAGGGAGAAATATTGGTGGAAAGGTATGTACAGAGATGTTTCTCACTTTGTTGAGACTTGCAGAGACTGCCAGATGTATTCAGTAGTGCGTCATAGAGATGAGCTTCATCCGACCTATCCGCTATGCATTCATTATAAGTGGGTAGTTGATTTGGTTACCATGCCTATGGGTCTATGGCAGATGAGATACATTGTTTTGGCTAGAGAGGATCTTACTAATCATGTTGAGGGCAGATCTTTGAGAACAAAGACCACTAGTGCAGTGTGTAAGTTCTTATTGGAGGAAATTTTCTGCAGGTATGGTTGTGTGGGTAAGATCACTGCGGATTGTGGTGAATTGGATGCAGATGAAGCTAGGGAGTTTTTCTCTCAGCTAGGAATCAAATTGGCTCTAACCACAGCATATAATCCAGAGGGAAATGGAAAGAGTGAAAGAGGGCATCCGCCGATAGTGAAAGCATTAGCCAAAGCATGCAGAGGACGGATTGGAGAATGGCCGAGACTTCTACCATTTGCTTTGTGGGCTGATCGTACGACTCATAGTGTTACCACAGGATATATGCCTGCAGAGTTGATGTATGGTCAGAAACCTGTTATGCCGATTGAGACTTGTGCTTTGACTTGGTCAGTTTTACCTAGGCAAGAGGATTTGACGAGAGAGGAGCTCTTAGTTCTTCGGATTCGACAGTTGGAGAGAAGACCTGAGGATATTCAGCTAGCTATTGACAGGTTGAAAGTTGCTAGACTAAGGAACAAGGACAGGTTTGATAGCAGGCATCGCTTGCGGCCTAGAGCAATAGAAGAGGGAGATTGGGTATTGGTCTTTGATAACAGCCTTGAAAATCAGCATACTGCACTTCGGAAGATGGTGAAAAGATGGTTTGGGCCATACATAGTCAGACATGTCTTTGATAATGCAACATATGAGCTGACTGAATTGGATGGGACAGTGCTTAGAGTGCCTATTGCTGGAAAAAGAATCAAGATTTTCAAGAAAAGAGATGATGAGGATTATGCATTGGAAGAATTTTCGAGAGAAGAGCAACGACAAGAAACTCCAATGGAAGAGACAGATGATATGGCTGGATATCTTGTTGATCTACCGGAAATGCATAACGAAGAGATTGATTTGTTTGTGGATCTTGATGATAATGATCATGGGTAGTTGGCCCATCCGGAGGATGCGCAGGATTAGAGGGGGTGGATGTCGTATTGTTGCGCATTCGAGGTGTGTAAACCACCCAAAAGTTGTGCATGGGATTTGGTACTTTGTACATATTTTTCTGCGTATGAGTATAGTAGCGGTATGAAGGATTGCTTTCAGTCTATGTTGAACAGGATCAAGGTGACAAGACATTACAAATATTCAAACAAATGCATGAGGAGGATATCTCTTTGGATAAGTATCACAATTGTCTGCACCTTAAAAGCTTGTGGCATGGCTGGAGCTATAAACAAGGGCCAAGAAATACATGCTGAGATTGAAAAGATAGGGCTATTGAAGACAAATGTGGATGTGGGCATTGCATTAATTGATATGTATGCTAAATGTGGCTGGCTGGCAGAGGCACAAGCAGTGTTTGATATGTTTCCTTATCGAGATTTAGACACATGGAATGTCCTAATCACAGGATATGCACAACTTTTGAAAGGCCACATTATAATTCTATAGTGATCTTTTGTTTCATCATGTCGAATGCATGAATCATGCGATGACATAGATTTTCCGAGTCAAGTATCGTATCTATGCTGCGAGAATAACGATGATGACCTTACCCATGTAGCTTGGAATGTGGTTTAACTTGAAAAAGGGAATCACAAACAGGGCGGATCTCGGTAATTGGGAAATAGAGCTATGAAGGCTAAAGAGGGGATTTTGAAAGGCTAAAGAAGGAGGGAAAAGGAGAGCCGTGCTTTGAGGGGAAAAAGGAGAAGCTTTTGGGCTATTTTTGAAAAGGAGGCTTTTTGGAGGACATTGTGATCGCGAGGAAACAGAGGAAGTCGTAAACTGGAAAGAGGGGAATATACATGATGCTCTGAGAAGGGGAGTCAGTCGGCTGAACAGGAGAAGACTCGTTTTTCTCTGTGACTGCGACAAGGAGTATGCTTCGACTTGAAGGAATGAGAGGGATTGATTAAAGGGAGTTGTGGGAGAGGGGATTGGATGAAGCAAACACTGCTATGGATTGGATGAAGCAATCGAACGCTGCTATGGGAGAGGAGCTGGGATGATGTAATGTTCCTGTTGGGGTTTGCCAGTATCGGGAAAGAGACAGAGACAGAATAGTATGCCTCAATGTCCTTGATCCAAGACTTCTGATACTCCACAGAATCATTCGACACTGCAATCACCTTCACGTTGCGCTTCTGGAGCTCCGACAGAGCTCAACTCGGTGGTGCAGACAAGACTGAAATCAGCTGGGTGAGAGAAGGTGATGGCCAAATTGTTGCCGATATAGTCGTAGAGTTGATGTAGGCGTGAGTGGAGTTTGGGGATGAGATCGCCGATGGTGAGGCCCAGCATGATGACAGGACAGAGAGGATATTAAATAGCCTAAAAATTAATCATGTGTGTGAGAGAGTATATGCGCACGCAGGTGCGTGATTGATGAGAGAACAGAGCTGAGTAGCATCAAGGACGATGAGGGACGATCAGAGCATAGGGGAAAAAGAGGATTCGGTGGTGCAGAAAAAAAAATTCGGCAGTGGTGGCTAATGAATCGATAGAGAGAGAGAGAGGGTGTGTGTGTGTTTCTTCTGGATCCGCCCCTTGACACAGAGAGTAAGTATGTGCTGTAGCCTTGTGTTGCTTTACCCAGTCAAGAAGGTACTTCCGTGGTTGGCCTTTCTCCTACAGTCGAAAAAGGCAGGCTAGAGACAGCGAATTGGGCAGCACCGCCTGGCTCGTGGGCTCTTCTCTTTCACACTAAAGGAGGCCCTGCATTGTGCAGTCTTCTCCCTCCCGACAAACCCAACAGTGACTTTACCTTGATTCTGAACAAAACAAAAACGGGTTTGCTTCTTCCCTATCCCTCTGTTCCTTTTGATTCTTCCTCCTGTGAGACGTAGGCCTTGGCCGCTTGCTGCTACCCTTCTGATCAGGCGGAGTGAAGAGCTTTTGTGCTTGTGAGGTCTCCAAACAATCCTAACGTGAGGCTCCATTCAATAAAATTCAGCGACTGATTTTGGCCAACTCGAGCTGCTGTTGATGAAGCAAATAAACCACTGACAGCCTGGACCTTCAGAATTTCGTTCGGATGCTTGAAGAAGGAAACCAGCATCAACGACAAGGGAGGAAGCATCAGAGCCTACATGGACGAAAGGATGAAGACTGTAACAAAGAAGGTGCTGAATATGTAAGTCAAAGATGAAGAAGATCGAGAGAGGCAACTACTGATTCCAAAGACAGTGATGAGTTTATGCCTTTTATCCGCCAGCTTCCAGAGTTCAAATTCTGGTATGCATTGACCAAAGCCTTCTATGTGGCATTTGGCTTGTCATTTATATCTATATTCAACGTCCCTGTTTTCTGGCCTATTTTGCTATTGTACTGGATAGTGTTGTTTGTCCTCACCATGAAGCGGCAGTTACTCTACATGAGTAAAGCGACAAAGGAGTTGCTATTCCTTTTATTCTTCAGACGACAGGGCTGCGAGAAGTGATCGATCAACTCTTCTAATTCCAGCCAAGATAACCAGTTTGATTCAGAGTTTATAAGTGTTCTGAAGCTGCATTGTGTGGAATGAACATGACAAATTGCAAAGAAGATAATGGTGTAGTTCATGTGTATTGAAAGTTTATTTTTGAGAGAAAAGAGCGAGCTTTTGACATCTTTGCAAGTTGTCATGCTGAGCGTTGGGCACCTCGAATTCTAAGTGTTTGAAAAGCTCTGGGACATGGTTTGTGATCTTTAACGGCTGATAGAACTGAAAGGCAACAATCATCAATGAAGACCATACTTTTGGAAATTTTCTTTGAAATGTATATATGATCTATGCATTCAAGAGGCTGCTCGGTTTTCTTCATCTTGAATCTTGATACTCTTATTGACAAAAAAAATAAAACAGAGTCCTGACATTATTTTCTCATCTTGTTTATTCATATGTTCGATCTTTTATCCTGAAATTTATCAAGGTCTTCTGAAGACGCGACTTTGTTTTCACAAACCCTTCGACACCGGGTCACAGCAGTACTTGATGTAGGGGGCGAATTTGGAACCTGTACCTGGGGTTGTGCCTCGATAAAAGTTTTCTTAACGTTATTATATGATAATTGACATTATCTTATCTTTCATTTCTAGTTCAGCTATCTCGTAAATAATATAGCTACTTAACTTTTTAACATCTCTTATGCACAGCCAGATATTGATAAAAGAAGTCTTTATTTGTATTTACATGGACATAGCCTTATACAACGTTTCATTTGATGATAATCCAATCATTACATTCAGTTTGGGGAGAACAACGTTATATTGCATTTGTCTACAGGAACTGTGTAATAGTAGGGTTTTGGGTCATGGATCTTTAGGAATCGATAGCTCATTGGAAGTTCAGGATACCCTTTTCCGTTGGAATCCATGCTTCTCATGGCGGCCCAACACTTTAATCCTGTCGGCTAGGATTACACGGGTTACTTCCTCATATACATATGAGTTCATTTCAACCCTCCGACCTTGAATATGTAAAGTCGAATTTACGTGAGCTTCCACAAAAATGAACAGCTTCATGACTTTCAAGTCTTCCAACCACTTGATCCTCTTTAGGTTGGTCTGTAGATAAGCAAACCGGTGGGCGGCTATATAGTAGATTCCTGAAGTCCCCGTCCATCTTCGTTCTATGTATAAAGGTGATGGATTATAAATCTGCTCCAGGATGTTCATCATCCCAATTCTTTGTCTATAAAGGGGAGAATGCATTGCAGTCATAAACATGACCCGAAATACCAAAAATTTGTTCCACGCTTCATAACTCTGCAAGACAGCATTGAAGGTAAGGAAATGTTTGGATAGCAGCAATTTCTTTATTTAATTTTATTGAGATCTCATAAAAACAATTCCGTTGTTGGTCGGCTTTGATATCAACTTGTAACGTGTCCCCTAATATCATCCAGGACACGTCTTAGCAGTCCATCGGAAAGGATGTCTAGAAAGCTCCGCCCGGCACTCCCATGGAATGTTACGGGTTTTGCAATCTAGATCTTCCTACATCTGCCACGTAGCGGAAGTATCCTGGCCGTTCCCACTTAGGATCGATCGGAATTAGGGTTTTCCTGATGGGTCATTAGCTAATAGCAACTAGCGTCAGACCCGACCGAACTACTTTACGCAGAAACGCTAGGTCCGAAGCGGATTCACGCTGCACTTGGTTCAAGGAGAATGGGAAACGAGAGGGATGCAAGGCTCAACCTCTCTGCCATAAGGCATAGTCCCATTCCGTTCCCCTAAAACAGCGTAAATCGGGTAAGACGTAACTCTAGGTCATCGTTCTCGTTATTCGTTTTGATGATGATGATCATCCTGCTGTTCTTCGTGATTTTTGAGAAAAGTTCCCAGCTAATCGGGACCACCCAACCGTAGGACGGACCTGTTGAGATGACAAGCTCAACACATGCGGACAT
Source organism: Lygodium microphyllum (assembly GCF_053477565.2). Lineage (NCBI taxonomy): Eukaryota > Viridiplantae > Streptophyta > Polypodiopsida > Schizaeales > Lygodiaceae > Lygodium > Lygodium microphyllum. The sequence continues at coordinate 40,857,983 of NC_141154.1, read as the reverse complement.
TGATGATGGATCGCCTGGTTAGATGAATCCACACGTCTACACTTAGCACGTCAATGGTCATTATGCATCTCACATGGCCACTGACTCATTATTTATTATATTCAGGTCGTTACACCTATTTACAGCTGGCATAGTTATAGCGCCAGTCAACTAGTGTAGTCGGTTATGCATTGTTTGACTTAGTAGGCCACTTTCCTTTTATGTTGTATCTTATCTATACTTTGTGTACATTGTAAAGTGTGTGGAAGAAGAAGAAGAAATCAGCAAGAAAACGTTTTGGCCTCCATCTCTCTTCTTGTCTCTTGAGTAAGCTTCTCCTTGTGCATTCTGTGTGTGTTCGGCGCAGCATCTTGAGCAACCCCCTCACTCACGCGATTCTTGACATGGTATCAGAGACACACCACTGAGAGAGGCTGATTTCGAAGGTTGAAGCAAAGGAGAAGAAGCAAGGTTCGAGCAAGCAAGCCACGGGTAAGAAGCTCTCCCATCCTTCCACTCTGTGTGCGTGAAGAGCACTGTGTATTGTGCAGATGAGCCCTTTAGGGCTTTCCTGCAGTTATTTTGGGCATCTGAGGCCGTTTCAGGGCCCGTTTTAGAGCCGCAAGGTTGCGGACAGTAGTTTCAGGGTACGCTGTGACTTCGACTGTATTGACCGAAAGTGGGTGCGCAGGTTACAAATTTCAGATCTGTAAGTTCAAAGGTGTTTACCAGTGAGTAAACACAAGGTTTATCTGCAAACAGGTTGCAGATTGCATGTATTGTTGAGTAGACAGTGAAAAAGGCTGTCTGGTGTATTGCTGTGCACTACAGGTCCAGCGTTGCAGAAGATTTGCTTGCTGTTGGTATTAATTTTGTGATAATGGTAGAGAACAGTGGAAGCCCCATCATTGAGAAGCTCGACAAGAACAACTACCCTTCATGGAAGTTCCGTGTTACGAACTTCCTTATTGGAAAAGGCCTCTACGAGTTCGTTTCAGGTGAAGAAAAGGAGCTGGAGATGAGTGATCCTCCAACTGCAGAAGAGACAAAGGCACGGAAAGAATGGAATGCAAAGGATAAAAATGTCATGTATTGGTTGTCTGCAGTAATTGACAATAATATGCTGGGACACATTAGAAATGCAGAGAATTCATATGCAGCTTGGACCATACTTGAAAGTATGTTTTCTCTAAATACAAAGGCACAAAAGATTCAACTCAAGCAAGAGTTGAATACATTAAAGAAAGGGAAGATGTCTATCAATGAGTATGCACTGAAGGTAAGAAGCATTGTAGATGCATTGGCAGCGATTGATGCAATGCCCGATGATGATGATTTGGTGTCGTCTACCTTGGGTGGACTTAACAATGAAAAGGCTTGGAAGTCTTTTGTAACTTCTGTATATGTTAGAAAGCCATTTCCAGATTTCGATGAATTGGTCTCCCTTATGATCACTGAAGAGATCAACATGCAGAGTGAGACATCTGAAAGAAGTGGTAAACAGGTCCAAGCTTTCTACTCCAGTTCTGGAAGGGGACGTGGCAGGTTCTCTTCAAGAGGCCGTGGTACAGGACGTGGTAGTGACAACCAGCAAAACAGATTGAATCAACAATTTGGCTATATGCAGGTTTCAGGAGGTCGTGGTAACTTTAGAGGCAGGGGGAGATTTAGAGGAAGAGGTGAATGGCAGAACAGAGGTTCTAACAACTCTGGTATTGTATGCCACTACTGTGGCAAAACAGGTCATATTGCAGCCCAATGTTATGCTAAGAGAGATTATATCCACAGTGGTAAGTTGCAGCAAGGAAACTATGCATCGTCTTCACGACATAATGAAGACAAAAATGAACGTTTGTTCGTTATGCAGCATATGCTGAATGCTGTTACAGGAAAGGGAACACATGAAGATGTTTGGCATGTTGATTCAGGTGCATCCAATCATATGACCAGCCATGCAGAATGGTTTGGAGAGATGCAGGATTTGCAAAATGCAGGTTATGTGCAGACGGGTGATGACTCATGCCACCCAATTTCACACATTGGAAAAGTTCCCTTGTCCTTGCATGATGGTAAGACAAAGAGTCTTTCAGATGTATTACATGTGCCATCTATTACAAAGAACTTGGTGTCAGTTGGTCAAATGGTAGAGCAAGGGCTGCAAGTCAGATTTAATGCAAAGGGCTGCTTTGTAGAAGACTTCAATGACAAGTGCAGGTTGGTAGCAAAGGGAAGTAGAGTTGGACGTATGTTCACTCTAGATGCTGGAATTCCTACTATGAATGCTGCTATATATGCCAAAGGAAAAGGTGTTGTTGCAGACATTGAAATTTGGCACAAACGCATTGGACATGCAAATGTACAAAGGTTGAAATTAATGCAGTCCAAAGGGTTGGTTACAGGTTTGCCTACATTTAAAGTTGCAGAATTTTAGAAGGTATATGAAGCATGTCAGTTTGGTAAGCAGGCAAGACAACCCTTTTCACATGACAGAGATGTAAGCAGAAATATCCTTGATGTTGTGCATACAGACATTTGGGGGCCTACACAAAATGTATCTCTTGGAGGTAGTTCATACTTCGTCACATTCATTGATGATTGTTCTAGAAAGCTGTGGGTATATTTTATGAAGGAAAAGAGTGAAGCGTTTGAGCACTTTAGAACTTTCAAGGCTGCAGGTGAAAGAGAAACAGGCTTGAAAGTAAAGTGCTTGAGGTCAGATGGAGGGGGAGAGTACCTCTCAAATGAGTTCAGTGATTTTCTGAGGTCTCATGGGATAAAGAGACAGTTCACATGCAGGTATACCCCATAGCAAAATGGGGTTGCAGAAAGGAAAAACAGGCATATTGCAGAAGTTGCACGCGCCTTGATGGCTGAAAAGAATATGCCTAAGCATTTTTGGTCTGAGGCTGTTCATACTGCTGTTTATATTATGAACAGAACCCCCACAGCTGCAGTTCATGGTATGACCCCCGAAGAATGTTTTACAGGTAAGAAGCCTGATGTTTCACACTTGAAAGTGTTTGGCTGCATTGCGTATGTTCATGTGCCAGATGAGTTGCAGAAGAAACTGGATCCAAAGGCTGAAAAGTGTATCTTTATTGGATACTCTTTAGAGCAGAAAGGGTATCGCTGTTACAACCCTGTCACATGTAAGTTCAGAGTGAGCAGGGATGTCATCTTTGATGAAATGAGCAGTTGGTATGCATCTAGTGGTGATGCATTGGATGTTGATGATGATCATGATACTCATGTGCAGGCTGAAAAGCAAGAATCACGGACTCTTAGTGGACCAGAGACATCATCTAGTAGTCCTTGGTCTAGGAGACTAAGGAGTACCTCTACATCTTCAGGTGCATCTAGTAGCACTACAGGTAAAGACAAAGGAAAGAATAAAGTGTCAGAAGGCATTGATGCAATTCTTGATGGAGACTCTAGTGGCTCAGAGAGCTTGGATGATGAGCTTGGCATTCCTTCAGTGAGGACTCCAGGTGTGCAGAGAGCACGCGTTAATGCAAAGACTCCATTGAGTGATCCAGTGGTACGCAGGTCTAGCAGGGTGAGATACCCTATTAAAAGATTTGGTTTTGAAGGTTATGCATCTCACCATTATGCTTATATGGTGAAACTAGTTGAGGATGTTGAGCCCACATGTTTTGAGGAGGCTGTTGGTCATGCTCATTGGGATGCAACAATGGATGAGGAGATGGCTGCATTAGAGGCCAATAAGACTTGGGATCTAGTATCATTGCCAAAGGGAAAGAAAGATATTGGATGTAAATGGGTTTATAAGATTAAGCACAATGCAGATGGTTCTATTAGCAGGTACAAAGCTAGGCTGGTTGCAAAAGACTATGCCCAAACATATGGCATAGACTATGATGAAACCTTCAGTCCAGTTGCTAGGATGGAAACTGTCAGATGTGTGATTGCCTTGGCAATAGCCAAAGGTTGGAGGTTGCAGCAAATGGATGTAAAGAATGCCTTCTTGCATGGTGATTTGCAGGAAGAAGTGTATATGGATCAGCCAGCAGGTTATGAAGATTTAGAGCATCCCACGTATGTGTGCAGGTTGAAGAAGGCACTCTATGGGCTCAAGCAAGCACCTAGAGCATGGTCTGACAAGATTAGAGAGTATCTTGTCAATATTGGTTTTTATGTTTCTGATGTTGATCACTCACTTTATGTGAGAAAGGGAGATGCACGTTTGGTCATCATAGTCATCTATGTGGATGACTTGATTATTACAGGTGATAGTGATAGTGGGATTGCTGAAGTCAAGAGCTGTTTGAAGATGAAGTTTGAGATGAAGGATCTAGGTGAGCTAAGGTACTTCCTTGGCATTGAGGTGATCAGGTGTGATGATGGTATATGGCTGTCCCAAAGACAGTATGGCTTGGATATGTTGTCCAAGTATGGTATGACAGCATGCAAACCACTTTCAGTTCTGTTGGAGCAGAATGTGAAGTTGAGTGCTGATGTTGGGGATGAGATAGAAGACCCTACTATGTTCAGGAGGATAGTGGGGAGTTTGATCTACATGACCATTACAAGGCCAGACTTGAGCTACGCTGTTGGTCTTGTGAGTCAGTTTATGCAAGTACCTAGAAAGCCACACTTGGATGCAGTCAGACGCATATTGAGATATGTGAAGTCCACATTACATTATGGACTTTTCTATGAGGCACGTACAGATGTACAGGTGTTTGGATACACAGATGCAGATTGGGCTGGTAGTATGTCTGATAGAAGATCTACCAGTGGATACATGTTCTCTCTTGGTAGTGCAGCAGTTGCATGGAGCAGCAAAAAGCAATCTACAGTTGCTTTGTCGAGTACAGAGGCTGAGTATAGAGGTGCTGCTGTTGCAGCATGTGAGGTAGTATGGCTGCAAAAACTATTGGCTGATTTGGATGTGCAGGTGGAAGGTCCAGTTGTCATTTATTGTGACAATATGAGCAGTATACAGTTGGCTAGGAACCCTGTGTTCCATGCTAGGACAAAACATATTGAGGTACACTACCACTTTGTGAGAGAGAAGGTACTAGCAGGTGAGATTGACTTGGTGTATGTCAGCACATAGGATCAGATAGCTGACATCTTCACAAAGGCATTGGGTACAGAGAAGCTTCAAAAGTTTCAAAGCTTACTTGGAGTTGCAGAGATGCAGTTGAGCTTGAGGGGGAGTGTTGAGATGACAAGCTCAACACATGCGGACATTGATGATGGACCGCCTGGTTAGATGGATCCACACGTCTACACTTAGCACATCGGTGGTCATTATGCATCTCACATGGCCACTGACTCATTACTTATTATATTCAGGTCGTTACACCTATTTACAGCTGACATAGTTATAGCGCCAGTCGACTAGTGTAGTCGGTTATGCATTGTTTGACTAGTAGGCCACTTTCCTTTTATGTTGTATCTTATCTATACTTTGTGTACATTGTAAAGTATGTGGAAGAAGAAGAAGAAATCAGCAAGAAAACGTTTTGGCCTCCATCTCTCTTCTTGTCTCTTGAGTAAGCTTCTCCTTGTGCATTCTGTGTGTGTTCGGCGCAGCATCTTGAGCAACCCCCTCCACCACGCGATTCTTGACAGGACCCATGGCCCATCCTCTGCACTTTCCTTGGTTTGTTTTAGTTATGTAATTATCTAACACATTAATTTGATATATAACAATCAACTTCTTTAATTAACCCGGTTAAGCACTGGTTCCTTCACGTAATCTTATCACGTGACATAGAAAAACAATATCAAGCAAGTTCTTTTAGTATTTCATCATTTTATCTTTGAAATACAAAGAGTTCCGCCCGTAGGCTTGTCCATAATCCTCCCGAAGGCCATCCAGTAATCCTCAGGGATCATTATTCCAAGCTTCCGCCCGTAAACTAGTATGTGGGCCTCGAGATCCAATCCCGAGTCACGTTAGCCTCTTGTGCAGGACCCGGAAGGCGAGGGATTTATGGCCAGAGCCCCCCCTGGCACCCAAGCGTCCTCCTTCTCCAAGTAGAGCTCAACGGAGAGACCTCTCGCGGCGGGTTTGGTCCACGTTCCCGGCGCTGTGAACAACCCCCTTGGTTAGGGTTAGGCAGGCAGTCGGGGGTAACTGAAACTGCCTCTTCCTTCAGGCCTTCAACCTGAAGTATAGGTACTCATTTAATTTGTAATTCATAATTCAAACAAAGCCCTAAAATCTCTAGCAAACACAAACATTTCCATTAATCAACCCAGTTGTTTGGCAAACTGCTAAGGAAGTGTTCTTTCCTTTTTGAGTGTATCAGCACTCGTTCCCAATGGTGTCTTGTAAATTGGCAAGATCTTTTACATTCCGGTGTAGGGCATACCCAACTTGGTTAACCCTAAAGTGCCTTAGATATGCTAGTTTCCGGTTTACAACTTTCCTTATTTAGAAGGATATCCAAAAATACGTCTTTTTGCAAGATAACTTGCGTAGGGATCTGCCGTCCTTGATGAGGGTTTTTACCCTTTCTCCTTGTGAATCAATCACAAGACTAAATGATTTCATACTTGTTGCGCAAGTCCTGCGATGGAATAATCTTTTTAGATTCTTTAAGTTGACGTATGTCAGGCCTAGGGTTTCTTCTTTTAAGAACCTTAGGGAAAAACCCTAGTTTCTTATCTTTACGAATTTATTGTCCCTACAGTAAGGAAAGTAGTCAAGTGCTTAGGGTATGAATGTTTCTCTGTTTAGATTGGTTTAATTATCTTTTGGAAGGTAACATTAATCTTCTTGTCACGGTTTTGCTATCCTTGTAACAATTTACTTTCCAGTCAATACAGCTTAATTTTAACTTCCGTTTTCCTTACAGATGAACTCATGCCAAATAACAACATTTGCCTTGCTAAGATGTGCAATTAGCAAAGATAACTTCCTAGTAATTTGAGCATCAAAAGAAACCTTTCATGAATTTAACCATTTACAACGATTCGTTGCGAAAGGAATAAGACTAATGGTGCAAGATATAATTTCAACACCTTAGGATTTAACTAAAATATACCACTATAGTAAATGGCTAATCTTGCTCGTAATTTATAATGCTTGATGCAATTTGAAGAAAGCTAAGTTGTATACATTGTCATTCATAAGCTAAACTCCTTCGTTACAAATAACTCGATCAAATGTAACCTATCCTTAACAATTTTTCTTTGCATGATCGACTTAAAACCGAATTAAAGCCAAGAAGAAAAACTTGATTTTGGGGTGAGATATCCACATGGATACCGGGAGATGACCCTCCCGCAGCTGCACCTTGGACTTTCTTCGGTAGCATCGTAGTTGGAATGTGAGATAGCCTTTTCCTCTTTCTTCTGGAATTCCACCGTCTCTTTGGATCAAAAAAAGTTTATGGGTGAGTGTGGTTTTGCAACCACGGAATCCTTAGAGGATTTTGACTTGGGGTAGAAGGAATAGAAAGCACTTATTCTCCTTCTTTCCCTTTCTTTTATCTTTTTCCCACTCTTCCTCCTTCACTCCTTCTTTTCACTCCCTCTACTTTCCCTCCCTATCTTTTATTTCACGGCTACTTTTCCCTTACGGGATATCATCCGAGGCCATGATGACGATTTGGATTTTTAGGTTCGGGGGGGGGAAAAATAATAAGGGGGATACGGGGGATTAAGAGGAAAGCTTAGGGAGTTGTGGGAAAAAAAAGAAATGAGTTATGAGGGGGGTTGAAAAAGGGTTAAAAGAGTTATAAGGGGGTGATAAGGTTTAGGGGAATAAAACATGAGGGGGTAGGTTCCCAAAGTCAAGGAAGGGGCTTAAGGGGAAAAGGGAATTTAAAATCCTAGGGGGGGTTTAAAACCGGGGGGGAAAAAAAAGGGCTTTAGGGGGATTAAACCCGGGGGGTGTGTTGGTTCCCAAGGCCAAGGAAGGGCCTAAAGGGGGGAAAGGGGGCTTAAGAGTTAACATGGGGGAGGGGGAAAAAAAAAGGTTTTAAAAAGGGCATAAGAAGGGGGGAGTGAAAGGGGGCTTAGGAGGCCCCTTAGAAGCTTTCCCCCAAGAAGCTTCTAAGACTTCACGCCACGTGAGCTGGGGGGGTTTCAGGGCCGCCCATCGACGGCTATGCCCAGGTGGCAAGAATCCGTGGCGGCTCCTCACCAACATGTGCGCCTATGTCCCTCGGCTTCTCCCTCCTTCAAGCCCTCTCTCTCTGCGACGTTATGGCGGCACTCCCTCCCTCCTTTCGTCATGGCAGCAGCACGGGGTATTTGGCAGCCCTCCCTTACTTCCCTCGACCGTTTCGTGGCTCTCCCCTCTTCACGACCACCCTCACGCAATCACGGCAGCTTCCCTCTTGATCTTCCGGCCCCCGCTTCAGTGTGTTGATCCTGATTTAAATAGGGGAGGGGAGGGGGATCCTCCCTCCCCTGCGTGTCATCACGCATGCTCCCCCCACGCTCCAAGCTCCACCAAGGAGCTTACTCAATCCTTCTATTCCCCACCCCCTCCAGCTCGTCAGTTGGCTGGGGGGATAAGGGGGGAATAATAAAAAATTTTCATTTATCCAATTCGTTTTTCATTTGAGGCAGTTCACGCATGAGTTAAGCAAATCGGAATATTACATTTTCTTCGCTTGAAACAAACTCTTTAAGGCCCTTTCCAATGAGAAAATTCATCACACAAAACATCCATGAGGGGTATTTATTCTTGTCAAGCTTCTCAATAGTGGGATTTTCACTGTTCTCTAACATTATCACAAAAAATGATACAACACAACAAGCTAGTCTTCTGCAACCTTTGACAATAAGTGCACAACAATACACCAAGCAACCTTTTTCAGTGATTTCTCAACAATACATGTAATCTACAACCTGTTTGCAGATAAATATTATGTTTTCTTCTTGGAAAACACCTCAAAAATCACAGATTCAAAAGCTTTAACCTCTGCACCCACTTTCAGTCAATACAACCAAAATAATAGTATACCCTAAAACTGTTGTCCGCAACCTTGCAACTCTAAAACGGAGTCTAAAATGGCCTCAGATGCCCAAAAAAACTGTGAGAAAGCCCTGAAGGGTTGATCTCCAAAATATAAGTGCTCTGATCACACACAAATATCAGAACAATCAAAGATTTTCACTCTACCCTGCATCCGGCTCCTCCACATGCAGTATCCAAGAGAAAGAGTGGAAGAATGGGAGAGCTTCTTACCTATTGCTTTCTTGCTCGAACCTTGCTTCTTTTCTTTTACTTCAGCCTTCAAAATCAGCGTTTCTCAGTGGTGCCACTCTGATACCATGTCAAGAATCGCATGGTGGGGGGACTTGCTTGAGCTGCTGCTCCAAACACACACTATATACACAAGAGGAAGCTTGCTCAAAAACACAAGAAGAGAGATGGAGGCCAAAATGTTTTCTTGTTGATTTCTTCTTCTTCTTCCATACACTATACAATGTACAAAAATTATAGATAAGATACAATATAAAGGAAAGTGGCCTACTAAGTCAAATAGTGCATAAAAGAGTACACTAATCGATTGGCACTATATCTTTGCCAACTGTAGGTAGGTGTAACAAAATCAATATAATCATGATAAGTTAGTGGCCATGTGAGTATCATAATGACCACCAACGTGCTAAGTGTAGACGTGCAGACCCATCTAGGCCAGTGGTCCATCATCAATATTCGCACGTGTTGAGCTTGCCATCTCAACACCCTTGCATTGTAAATCGATTAATATAATAATCAATCAAGGATTCTACAAGCCTTCATATGCATAATAGTAACATAAGCCACTCACATGCTCACCTCTAAAATCAAAGCTAGTGAAATGATAACTTATTAGTAATGAATCCAAACAACTAAATATCTTAACGCATAGAGTTTTCATGTACTATCCACAAATCCATATGATATCCATGCCCTATAAACTTGCATATTCTCTAGCATGTGCTAAATTATGCAACCATCATGGATCAAAAGGCCAAAAATTAAGCACCTAAAGTTCTATGCACATAAACAAACTACAACCTATGGCTTAAGCATCATGCCATCCTCCTGTGTCATAAACCCAAATACTTTTCCACCTCATTAACATGCTCTCAATCCATTTTTCACATCATAGATCTTAAGAGATGATACGTTCCTTTAGTCCAAGGAATATAAATCCATCTTCATTCTACTACATAGTATCATTAGATTAATCTAGATCATAAGCTAGCATTGAGTATTACCAATATCTATGAAATATACTCGCATATAACCCACCCTCATATTCATCCAAATAGTTTATCCCTATTTCCATGATTCATATCTGCATGCTCTACACCATAAATCTTCGCATCAATAATACATATCTGCCACATACCTTGCTAGTCTTTCATCATACTTCACAATTTTTATAAGCATTTTGGGACTTTCATAATGGTGACACAATCTTAATTTCTCTACACACTCCACCTTTACATAATTTTGGATAGCATTTTCAACCATCACATCAACATTCTTAATCAAAACCTAATCAGTATAGCATGTGTATTCAGTGTCAAAATGTTGGTAGATGACATATTCTCATCATCGTACAAAGCATGTGTATCTTGTGCATTCTCAAATAATATAGCTTCTACATTCGTAAAATATATATTTTATGAATCCTTAGTCAAAGCATCAATTACATCCATAGTCAACATAGCATATGCACTCACAATCAACACATTTGTGTAATGAGTAATCATGGTCATGGAGAATACATGTGTAGCATCAATCTAAGGAAATAAAAAAAGATGTCTATGTCTTCAACACTCCAATCATCATCCAAAGAAGCAATGGAAGAATATCCAAGTTCATCCTACTCAATCTCTATATCATTGTCTTTCCGTATATCCAACTTAAGATTTTCTTTAAAAGAGCATGCTTGAAATTGTCCCAAGTTCAACTGATTGTCTTGAACCTCCATCCTAATTTTACTTTTTACAATCTGTTCAAAATACACTATCCTCTAATATTTTTGAACACTCATACTTGTATCTCCATGTCATAGATTCTAAGATATCTATTCCTATCTCACTCATTAAACAAATCCAAAACTTTTAGGACCGCCATCCGAAGTGCCTCTATCATTGAATCCTCCATCTTTTGGGTAGTTTCTACCACCTATGTGTTGTGTATTATTGCATACCTTCTACAAATGTCTGAATCACATACATCACATCCCCTTATAAATGAAATTTCCATCCAATTGGAATTCCATATTTTAACCCACCACCCTAAATGGCTTCATAGTAGGTTCATCAAAGATGTCGGAAATGATTTAGCATGACCACAACCAAGAAAACTCTAGGTCACTAGCTATGAGAGTTTCAAAAGAGAGAACCAAAAGAAGAAGAAACTTATAACCAAAAAGAGTGTTCAAAACCCTTATTATTTTGGTAATTTAGGTTTCATATTTTATCATGTAACCGAACCATATACCTAGTTATATTTTTAGTGATTTAGGCTTCCTTACAACTCTAAGAAGTTACTTGATATTTGCATGTCATGAAATAGACACAAGTTCTTTAGTTCATCCTTCTCCACATATGTACATGTCCCAAAAACTTGTCATTTAATGCAATTAGCGAGGCACTCATAGGAAAAAACATTGAAACCTTGTATTACATTAAATCCATCCCACTCCAAATAGGCTATCAAAGCATACCCAAAGAAAGCTAGAAGATGTTCATGATATGCTTGTAGTAAAAACTATCATGCAACTTCTGAAAATCAAGATAGCCAAAAAATTGGTGGTAGTAAAGAGCATCTCCTTTCCATGATGATGTTACTAGTCACTAAGTAAACCTCATCCTTTTCATACTAGTCCCATAATCATAGTAGTAGCTCTTCATCATACCATCTACCCTTTATGATAATAATTGAAGGGATGATGGTCCTATCTTAATTTTGATAAGCACCAAGAAGAAGTAGACAACTAATCTTGAAATCAACATGGATGACATATATCTTTTGATTGGTGCTTTTACCGCTAAGCCTAGATCTGTATACTACATCTAGAGCTAGAAAGTATGTTGAATGTTCTATTGGAGGAAATTGGTTGCATCTACCTAACACCTCAATTCAAGGTAGTAAACCGTGTTTCAATGTAATCTCCTTGAAAGATGGATCTTCTTTATTCATGAGATGGTGACACCCTCATGACAAACATGTGTCCTAGCTAAAAATTCATTTCTCTAGTTGGCTACATCCCCAATAAAATGTTTAAGAACTAAGCTTTTGTAGAGAGATTGTACAATAGCTTTATCTCCAATCACATGAATTACTTGGGATGCATCCTGGACATAGATAGATTCTTTTGATAAAGAATAGTTGTTTGATAGTAAAGTATCCACATGTGCCTTGTTGGTTGTTATGAGCACCATTAATTGATGTGTTGCATCCATGTTGGTGAAGGAATCATAGGCTTCATTATGGGCTTTCAAGGACTATTGATCCATCATTGGAACACATGTGATGTGACAGCTATTTAATAATCCATTTGTGTGAAATTGAACCTCCTTGAAAAGGGCTCCTTGTTGATGAAAGGCTAAAATATATGCTTCAAATGCTTCTAGTGGGCCAAGAACTGTAGCAGAAGGGTCATACTCATTGGAACGAAGGTTTTTAAAGGCTCTCTACACTTATAAAGGTGTCATTTTAGGATCATAGAGCATTCGTAAAGAATCTTGCATTCCAAGACATCTCTCCCATTCATGCATGCATGTGTATTGTCTATTGCTAAGTTGATCATCTACTTGTGGAAGGCTAGGAATTGGCTTGACACGCTCCCTCGGCTGAATATCCTTAGGCTTAGTGATCAATATCTTTACCCAATACTTTAGTAGCTAGCCTAGACATTGTGGAAATAGTAGCATAACATCCATCTATTGTAGATATAAACCTCTCTTCATATGCATATGCTTGTATCTTGTCATGAAAATAGTTTCTTGAATTAGCTGTGAGACTATAAGAGCCTTTGAAGAGGCTGAGTAGAATCTTAGGTGAGAGATCACGAATAGAGCGATGAGTAGAAAAGATAGGAAGTAGACAACATAGCTGGAATTCCTAATGGCTCAAATCTTCTTACATCAAAGGGGTAGAGTCTATCATGAATCACATGGTGGGGGGACTTTCTTGAGCTAAGCTATGCCAAACACACACCATACACACATTGAGAGAGGAAGCTCACTCAAGAACATAAGAGAGATGGAGGCCAAATCTTTTCTTGCTGATTTTTTCTTCTTTTTTCACACACAACACAATGTACACAAAGTATAGATAAGATACAACATAAATAAAAGTGGCATACTAAGTCAGACAGTGCATAATTGACTATACTAATCGACTCATGCTATAACTATACCAACTATAGGTAGGTGAAACAAACAAAATATAATAAGTGATAAGTTTGTGACCATGTGAGGATCATAATGACCATGGATATGCTACTTGTAGATGTGCCGACCATCTAACAAGGCAGTCTATCATCAATATTCACATGTGTTGAGCTCGCCATCTCAATAGGGTTTGGGTGGACTATGTACACTTTAGAAGGTAAAGATTGACTTATGTTGTTTGGTTAGTAGCTTTGGCCATGGAAGCATTAGAAAATTTTCTTGGTCCTTGCGTGATTGAGATTGCATGCATTCCTAATATTCTCTTCTATCATCTCTACCTTGATTTACATAGGCTTTGACTAAATAATCTGGATCTGCTTCTTACACTAGAGAGGCATCAACATGTGACTATCCATCTATTGCTTGGAGATTCGATGTCATTCAAAGGCTATGTTGATTGAGGTACTATCATGCATATAGAATGCATTGATGAGGAGTAACACCTCTTCAAGGGTGAGTGCAGACCTCAATTGTGATGCACATGTCCTCCAGGGCACCTTACTCTAATACCATGTGGGAAAACTAGGAGAGTGTAGCAAGTTTGGGATAGGTAAGCATATTATATATATATATATTTGTTAGATAGTATTAAACATCATGAATGTAGTTACATTACTGGTATAAACCTAGAGGCTCCATTATCTCCTTCATTCATGTTCATTACATCGAAGCTTTCTAGCCATGTTGGTTACATAGGACATCATCACCTAAGACCTCTGATGGCATCTTGGTCTCCCCCAAATCATGCTCTCTTCTCTCTCATAAATATCCTCCAACAATGCTTTTTCTTTTAGGTTTTGAGCTAGAGAGAAACACAATACCTAAGACCCAACAAGGAGAGCAAGGAGGGCTAGTGAGTGGTTAAGGGTTTAGCCAAAGTGTAATCAAAAGGGGAAACTTCTCAAAATGTGAAACTTATTGTACCTTTGATAGCTTAGTGGTTGTGTGTCTTATCTTTCTTACACTAAACATCTCTACATAAACATGAATTTCAATGTTACAACCTCACATACAAGTCATAATCTCCAATCTTACAACTTCCCAACCATACTAGAAAATCCACCCAAAAGAACAAAGAAATATCTTTGTGCTTCCTCAAACTCTTGTACTTCTGTGATCACAAAATATTATGCTAAATTATAATTTGATAAGCAAATTACTATGAACACGAAGTAATAAGATTTTATTTTGCTTGTGATATTTTATGAACCACATCACAATCTCAAAACATGACTTTTTGAATAAATTTATGGAAGCCTCCGATTGCCAAATTGAAGATAAAAATTAGGGTAAAACCAAAAGTCATGTGGATATGAGGAACTTCTCATAACAATCATGTATCAAAATTACTTGATCAAACTTTGTAACAAGAACTAGTTTGCTATATGCATCTAACTCAAGGTCTTCATGACATTTTCAAGTTAGGTTGAAATTTTAATCATTTGAAGACGTAAGATAGAAAGAGCTTATGTTCATTTAGTGTCAATTGATTAATAAATGTAATATTCCGAAGGCGTAGGCTCGCATGAACTGCCCAATAGAAGATAATGGAATTATCCTTTAGATAAAAGCAAATTTTTTTAATTTTCCCTCTCCTCCAGCCGACTGTCGAGCTAGAGGAAGAGGGGATTAGTATGGTGGGCAAGCTCCTTGCTGGAGCTTGCAAAAGCTTGCGCCCATGCCCGCTGACACGCAAGGAGGGAGGATCCCCCTCCCCTTACCTATATAAATGGGGAGGGGGGTTTGCAAGAGGAGGACAGAGGGGGACGGCTGGGCGCTGCCGTGAGAGCTTAAAGTGAGGGATGTGGTCGAGTGAAAAGGGGGAAGTGAAGGTGGCTGCCGTGGGCCAAGAATCGCCGTCTCTGACTGCCGTGGGCCAGGAATCGCCGCCTCCTGGTCCGCCGTGATGCCACTTGGGAGTTATTTTCCCCCCACGTAGAGCTAGAAGCTTCTAAGGGGGCTTCATAAGCCCCCTTTTCCCCCAAAAAAGAAGTTTGACCCTAAAGGTCCTATTTCCCCTCCCCCCCCGTGTTTTAAGTCTCCCTTAGGCCCCCTTTCCCTTAGCCTTTGAGGCTACCCCTTTTCCCCCCTGGAATTTCCCCCTAAGGGCCCCCCCTTAGCCCTTTTTCCTTCCCCCCCCTCAATTTCCCCTTGAAGCTCTATAAGCCCTTTTTTCCACCAAAAGATGTTACCTTAAAGTCTCTTCCTTCCCGGATCTTAAATCCCTTTAAGGGCCCCCTTAGGCCATGCAAAAATAACCCATCTAGCTCTCCCATACCTTGTTTTTTCCCCCACACGTAAAAGAAAGGAGAATGTTGAGGGTCTTTTGACACCTTCCTTTCCCACTCAAAAGCCCTTGTAAGGGATTCTACACCTTTTATTCCCCGTTCGTGCGAGTCTTTATAAGGCCATTAAGCCTTTCCCATGACTTTCATGGGTCTTATTCGCGAAAGATTTTGAAGCATCCCCTTTCGAAATCCCTACTTCAAGGAGGAAGCCTTCTAAAACTGCTTTCGACGAACAGTGCAAGTTATTGCAAAAGGGAGCCACTGTGGTGTTTCAAAAAGGAGTTGTAAAGCTCCATCCACGACAAAAAGTCTGCATTCGCGATGCCTCCTAAGAAAGCCCAAGTCGCAGCCGCCGCAGGAGGATCGTCTCCCAGCATCCACGTGGACATCTCATCCCAAGTCAAGGTTTTCCTTCATCATTTTTATTTGATATCGTTATAACTCAATCGTGCAAAGGATAATTTTTGGAAATAGGATGCATTTTTTTTGTCTTAAATGCTTTAGAAAAATTAGCTCTCGACGGAGGAATTTAGTCATTAATTTCTTCAATAAAACAAGCAAAATAATGGGAGCATAAATGCATTTCTAGCAAATAGCTTTATGCATTGCAATGAATTAAAATTAGATTAATGTCCATTAAAATAGTATACTTCGTTTAAACATGGAAGTATAAATTGCATATCGCATTATTAAGCCATATCCTCTTCGCAATGAATCATCATGGGAAGTGCTAGGAATCCTTAGGAAAGTGCAAGGCATGAAATGATTCTTACAATGCATAACTCTAGGCAAATATCGTTTGACAACTGCATAAATTATCAAGTAAAAGGTTGCTTGTTTAGCATGAATTTTGTTCGCAAGTAGAGGAAGATTAGTTGGAGTTAACCTAACCTATGCCTGACCTTAAATCCATAAGTGAGGGTTAAAAATCAATTTATGTGTAGACAACGAGTCATGTGGAAATGATAATGTAATTATCATCAAGAGTTAAACAAATTGGCATAGACATAAACACCTAAACCGCGGAATACTCGTGTAGAATGAGTTAAATTCCAAGAAATTCACTAGGAATTAATACGTGACCTAATCGTACTTATTGCTAAGACTAAAACCCCTATACCCTAAATACTTGCCCACATTCACTGAATGTAGGGACAGTGTAACATATTCGGGAAGCGATCTAGGGTTGTCATTAAGAATCTTACGAGATGGAACTTGGAACCCTAGAATTGATAACGTCAACCTAATGTAATCAAAAACAGTTTGTTCCGTGAATCTGTTCGATGAGTAGAATAGTCTTATGGTTCAACACGACACTTATGCAACAAGTGCGGAGTCATATGGTCTTGTGATTGGATCACAAAGGAATGATCAATTATCGCAATGAGGTTGGCAGGTCCTTACGCAAGTTATCTTGCAAGAGGATGAATAATCATCCTAATTTAGTATCTTTCTTGAGTAAAGAAGATTGCTTGGAAGCAATAGACCAGCCGATAAATTGGAATAATCTTAAGGTTTGACCAAGTGGGGTTAATAGGGTACGCCCTAACCCAAGATATAAGGGATCTTGCCAAGTCGCAAGTCATCCCGGATCAAGTGCTGAATGCATTCGAGAGGAAGGATTCAGTCCTTTGCAGTTTGCCAACAAAAAAAAAGACCAATGGAAATGTTTGTGCTTGCTACAGATTTTAGAGCACTGTTTGGTTTTGTTTGATCAATGAAGTAAAAGATAAATGGATATCTAAATACTTTAGGTTGAAGGCCTGAAGGGAGAGGCAGCTTCAGTTACCCCCGACTGCCTGCTTGATCCTAACCAAGGGGGTTGTTAATCACGTCGGGAAGGTGGACCGAACCCATCGCGAGAGGTCTCTCCGTTGAGCGCTACTTGGAGCAGGAGGATGCTTGGGTGCTAGGGGGGGCTCTGGCTGTAAATCCCTCGCCTTCCGGGCCCTGCACAAGAGGCTAACGTGACTCGGGATTGGATCTCGAGGCCTGCATACTAGTCTACGGGTGGAAACTTGGATTGATAATCCATGTGGATTGCTGGATAGCCTTCGGGCAGATTGTGGATAAGCCTACGGGCTGGACTTTTTGTATTTCAAAGATAAATATGATAACCTGTTAATAAGGAACTTGTGTGATATTGTTTTTCTATGTCAAGTGATATGATTACGTGAAAGAACCAGTGCCTAATGGGCTAATTAAAGAAGCTAATTGATACATGTCTAACTAATGTGTTAGGTAATTAAATAACTAAAAAAACCCGAGGAAAGGTCGGAGGATGGGCCATAGGTCTGTCCTACGGATGGGTGGTCCCGGTTGGCTGGGAACTTTTCTGAATCATGATGGACAGCCAGAAGATCGTCAAGAATACGCACAACAAAAGCGTTGACCTAGAGTTATGAATGATCCCGATTTACGTTGTTTTAGGGGAACGGAATGGGACTATGCCTTATGGCAGAGAGGTTGAGCCTTGCATCCCTCTCATTTCCCATTCTCCTTGAACCAAGTGCAGCGTGAATCCACTTCAGACCTAGCGTTTTTGCGTAAAGTAGTTCTCTTAGGTCCAATGCTAGTTGCCGTTAGGAAATGACCAATAAGGAAAACCCTAAATCAGGTCGATCCCAAGTGGAAACAGCAGGAATACTTCCGCTATGTGGTAGACGTGGAAAGCCCTAGATCGCAAACCCCGTAACATTCCATGGGAGTGCCGGGCGGAGCTTTCTAGACATCCTTTCCGATGGACTGCTAAAATGTGTCCTAAAGATACAAGTGGACACGTTACAGTTGGTATCAGAGCCAACCAACAAGGAATTGTTTTTATGAAATCTTAATAAGATGAAGTAAAGAAAATGTTGATGTTCCAAACATTTTCTTACTTCCGATACTATCTTGCGGAATTATGAAGCGTGAAACAAGCTCTTAGTATTTCGAGTGATGTTTATGACTGCAATGCATTCTCCGCATTATCGACAAAGGGTTGAGATGATGAACATCCTGGAGAAAATCTATAATCCATCACCTTTGCACATGGAACAAAGATGGAGGGTGCCTCAGGAATCTACTATGTAGCCGCCCAGCGGTTTGCTTACCTACAAACGAACCTAAAGAGGATTAAGTGGTTGGAAGACCTAAAAGTCATGAAGCTGTTCATTTTTGTGGAAGCTCACATAAACTCAACTTTACGTATTCGTGGTCAGAGGGTTGAGATGAACTCATATGTATATAAGGAAGTAACCTGTGTAATCCCCGCCGACAGGATTAAAGTGTTGGGGCGCCATGAGAAGAATGGGTTCCAAAGGAAAGGATACCCTGAACTTCCAATGACTTACTGATTCCTGAAGATCCACGACCAGAAACCATACTATTATACAGTTCCTGTAGATAAATTTAATACAACGTTGTTCTCCCCAAACTAAATGTAATAGTTGGCTTATCATCGCAAGAAATGTTGTATTCCAAAAGGGCTGTGCCCATATAAATACAAATAAAACTTCTTTTTATCAATGTCTGATTGTGCATGAGAATTGATAAAAAGTTAAGTAGTTACATTGCTTGCATGATAGCAGAAATGGAGATGTAATATAAATCAATAACGATTATCGTGTAATAACATTAAGAAACCTTTATCCAGGCACAATCCCAGGTACAGGTTCCTAGTTCGCCTCCTACATCAAGTACTGATGTAATCCAGGAGAAGAAGTTTCTTCTCAAGCAGATTAAGCCGCTCGAATTTGACGGGAGAGGCAGGTCCGTCCAAACAGATGCTGAAATTTGGATTGAATCCATGGAGGATTACTTCGAAGTAGCCAGTAGTGCACCCGCCAATCAGGCTATGCTGGCCAAGCTGAAGCTCACCGGCAAACCCAGGCTTTGGTGGAAGCAATGGTGCAGGGATCAAGGGATCGCGGAGGGATCCGTTACTTGGGAGAAGCTGAAGAAAGCCGTGCAAGGAAGATACCTACCACCTGCATATCGCATGCAGAAAATGAATGAGTTCTACGAGCTAAAATAGCTGGGACTCACTCTTAACGCCTACTATTCTAAATTTGTCTCACTTCTTAAGTATGCGCCACAGATGGACATGACACAGCAGGTGTCCAAATTTTGTGCTGGTTTAAATCCACCAGTAAATACCTTTCTCGAATCTATGCGTCCATTAGATCTTCAGGACGCTCTCATTCGAGTTGCGCCTATATTTCAGGAGGTACAGGCTAGACCAAGGGGTAACAAAACCTGGTCTTATAATGACCCGAACAGAGGAGCACTCAGGCCTCAAATGAAGAGAGTTCAAGGTCATAATCAGGGACAAAGAAAGAAATCAAGGACTAATAACATCAACAACTTTGTTCCCACTCAAAGCAATGGCCGAAACCTCCGTTGTTTCCACTGCAACGAACCTAGTCACTTTAAGAGGCAATGTCCCAAACTTGGAGGAGGACATCGCCAAGTACCTTTCCAAGGAATGAGCCGTGGTCAAGGAGCCGCTACCCGAGGTAGAGGAAGAATCACCTGCGTTGCCAATAGGCAAATGTGTGAAGAAGAAGAAGAAGAAGAAGATCCAACCATGGAAGCAGAATTCGAAAGGGCGACAATCCATGCCACTCTACACAAGAAAGGCCCAAATCGCCAGTTCTCGATGATTCAGACACCGTCAAACTATCAAGGTAAAATTTTTAAAACCTGGATTGATTGTGGCAGTACACATTCCTTTATCTCACCAACTTGTGCAAAAAGATTAGGAATAGCCACAGTAGAAGCACCTATCTTGCTTATGGAATTGGCAAATTGTCGTGAGGTTACTTGTACCAGGTAAACTGCTAAGGTGGAATTCTTTCTGGGGGGAAAGAAGACTTCAGTCAAATTCAGAGTCATGAATTTAGGTATCCATGAGTGTCTACTCGGAATGGATTGGCTTAAGCCTAATGACGCCCACATTCATTGTGGAAAGGGCCAAGTTTCCTTTCGGAACTCTGAAAGGGAATTAGTCACAACTCAAGGTGAGGCTGGAGTGCCAAAAATCCAATTGGCCAAAGCATCTCGGATCATAGAAGGAGTCAAAAAAGGATTACATGTCTACTTAATTAAGCTCAACAAGTTAGATCAGAAGCAAGAGTCTAGTGAAGGACCTTCTTGGCTAAAGGAATATGCGGACGTATTCCCTGAAGAGCTGACAGAACTCCCGCCTCAAAGAGAAGTGGATCGTGAGATTAAGTTAGTACCACGAGCTGCACCACTTGCAAAGAGACCTTATAGAATGTCCATACCGGAAGAAATTGAGCTCAAAGAACAACTCAAGCAACTGTTAGAACAGGGCTACATTCGTCCTAGCAGTTCACCATAGGGAGCTCCAGTACTATTCCAGAAAAAGAAAGATGGGACACTTCGACTATGTATTGATTACCGAGGATTGAGTCAATCAACGATCAAGAACAAGTACCCTATTCCTAAAATAGATGAGCTTCTTGATCGTCTTTAGGGTGCAAAGATCTTCTCCAAGATTGATCTCAGGTCGGGTTACTATCAGATAAGGATCAAGGAAGAAGATATCCCAAAGACAGTCTTCAACACAAGATATGGGCACTTTGAGTTCCTAGTTATGTCATTCGGGCTTATGAATGCGCCTGCCACCTTCAACAGGTTAATGCATGATATTTTTAGGCCATATCTTGATGACTTCGTGCTCGTCTTCTTTGACAACACTTTAGTCTATTCCAAACAGGAGGAAGATCATGAACCCCAACTTCGGATTGTCCTTGAAAAAATGAGGTCACATAAGCTGTATGCTAAAATGAAGAAGTGTGCATTCTTCAAGCGTCAAATTGAATATCTGGGATTCATAGTATCAGCGGAAGGAATCTCAGTGGACCCACCCAAGGTTAGAGATGCCCTTGAATGGCCAATACCAACAACTGTCAAAGAAATACGCAGCTTTCTGGGATGGACAGGATGGTATAGGGTCTTCATAAAAAACTATGCTTTGATTGCAGCACCTCTGACGGACTTACTGAAGAAGAAAACTTCCATTGCATGGTCAACTCCTGAACAAAATCGCTTCGACAGATTGAAGCAAAGTTTGGTATCAACACCTATCCTAAAACTTCTAGACCTCAATATGGAGTTCGAGGTAGTAACCGATGCTAGCACGCTTGCCTTGGGATGTGTGCTCATGCAGGAAGGTCGTCCTGTAGCATACTCTTCAAGGAAATTGAAGAGTCATGAGAAGAATTATGCTACGCATGATCTAGAATTGCTAGCTGTCATCCATGCTCTAAAGCTTTGGAGACACTACCTGTTGGGTAACAAGTTTACTATAGTAACTGATCATAAGAGTCTCAAGTGGATCTTTACCCAGAACGAGCTCAACATGAGGCAACGTCAGTGGATAGAAGTACTGGAGGAGTATGACTTTGAAATCAAGTACTGACCAAGGAAAGAAAATGTAGTTACTGATGCATTTAGTCACAAGGCATTCAATTCTCTTATCTTTCAGAATCCATCAACAGCTAGATCTCTAGCTACAAAAGTGTCTATGCCAAACAATCCAATACTTGAGTTAGCTAGAGAGGAAGCATGCCATGATCTAGCCTATCAAACGATGCTAAGGGAGATCTCTATCAAGGATCAGAGCCAAAAGCTGCATGCTCAGTATCATGAATTCTCTGTCCATAGCAGATTTGTCTTCTATAGAGCGAGGTTGTGTATACCGGCAAGTTAGCCACTTAAGCATAAGATATTGTGGAAAGCTCACGATTTCCCTTTCTCAGGACATCCTGGCTATGCCAAGACTCTTAATGCAGTTAGGAAGAGCTACCATTGGGAGAGGCTTAAAGGTGACATTCTCAAATATCTCACCGAGTGTTTGTCTTGTCAACGTATCAAAGCTGAACATGTCAAGATGCCAAGGAAGCTGCAACCGCTTGACATTCCCCAAATGAAATGGGAATTCATCAGTATGGAATTTGTTGTAGGCCTACCCCAAGTCCAGGGAGGATACAACTCCATTATGGTTGTGGTTGACATGCTTACTAAGGTTGCACACCTTATTCCAGTAAAGACAAACTATAAAGCCTTAGACATTGCAAGATTGTTTATCAAGGAGATATTCAAGCTACATGGGTTACCCAGAAGAATCATTAGTGATCGTGATTCTCTCTTCACATCACACTTCTGGAGAGATATCTTTGAAGCTATTGGGACTCAACTCTGCTTTAGCACCACTTACCATCCCCAAACGGATGGCCAAACAGAGCGAGTAAATGAAGTCATCGAGGATATGCTTAGGGCATACTGCTGTCGTGAGCCAAAGAGGTGGATTCAATACTTGCCTTTGGTTGAATTTGCCTACAATGCCTCTTACCAACAAAGCATTCAAATGACCCCTTTCCAAGCATTGTATGGTCATGACTGTCGAAGTCCCCTAAACTTCTCAGATCCAACCTTAAGGGTTGAAGCTTCAAGGTAGATGTTGGAAGAGATGGATGACCAAATAAAGACAATAAGATAGGACATCCAAGCTGCCAAGGATAGACAAAAGGCCTACGCAAATTTAAAGCGTCAAGATAGAGTCTTCGAAGAAGGAGACATGGTTTTCATTCACGTACACCCAAAGAAGAGTTCCCTATCCTTAGGAGATTGCAAGAAGCTAAGTCCAAGGTATTGTGGACCGTACAAGATCCTCAAGTTCCTAGGACCTAATGCTTATAAACTGCGACTCCCTGAGAACCTAAAAGTTCATAATGTATTCCATATCAGCCTATTGAAAAAGTATGTACCTAATCCTAACCATGTACTTGATGACCAATAAGTTGTAATGCCTAGTCAAGGAGTCCTTGAACTAAGGCTTGACAGGATCTTAGATGTTAGGGAGAGATAATTGAGATCCAGAACCTTGAGAGAATGCCTCGTCCAGTGGAAAGATTATCCCGAAGAGGATGCCACTTGGATAGATGAAGGCACTCTCAACCATCAATATCCCCAGTTTATATCAAGATGAGGACATCTCGATTCCTCCAAGGGGGAGATAATGTAATATTCCGAAGGCGTTGGCTCACGTGAACTGCCTAATAGAAGATAATGAAATTATCCTCTAGATAAAAGCAAATTTTTTTTATTTTCCCACTCCTCCAACCGACTGTCGAGCTGGAGGAAGATGGGATTAGTATGGTGGGCAAGCTCCTTGCTAGAGCTTACCAAAGCTTGCGCCCATGCCCGCTGACAGGCAAGGAGGGAGGATCCCCCTCCCTTTACCTATATAAATGGGGAGGGGGGGTTTGCAAGAGGAGGACAGAGGGGGACGTCTAGGCGCTACCGTGAGAGCTTGAAGTGAGGACCATATCCTGCCGTTGTGGTCGAGTGAAAAGGGGGGAGTGAAGGTCCGTCAGACTGCTGGCTGCCGTGAGCCAGGAATCGCCGTCTGACTGCCGTGGGCCAGGAATCGCCGCCTCCTGGTCTACCGTGATGCCACTTGGGAGTTATTTTTCCCCCATGTGCAGAAGCTCCAGAGAGCTTCTAGAAGCTTCTAAGGGGACTTCATAAGCCCCCTTTCCCCCCCAAAAAGAAGTTTGACCCTAAAGGTCCTATTTTCCCTCCCCCCCGTGTTTTCAATCTCCCTTAGGCCCTCTTTCCCTTAGCCTTTAAGGCTACCCCTTTTCCCCCCCTGGAATTCCCCCCTAAGGGCCCCCCCTTAGCCCTTTTTCCTTCCCCCCCTCAATTTCCCCTTGAAGCTCTATAAGCCCTTTTTCCCACCAAAAGATGTTACCTTAAAGTCTCTTCCTTCCCGGATCTTAAATCCCTTTAAGGGCCCCCTTAGGCCATGCAAAAATAACCCATCTAGCTCTCCCATACCTTGTTTTTTCCCCCACACGTAAAAGAAAGGAGAATGTTGAGGGTCTTTTGACACCTTCCTTTCCCACTCAAAAGCCCTCGTAAGGGATTCTACACCTTTTATTCCCCGTCCGTGCGAGTCTTTATAAGGCCAATAAGCCTTTCCCATGGCTTTAATGGGTCTTATTCGCGAAAGATTTTGAAACACCCCCTTTCGAAATCCCTACTTCAAGGAGAAAGCCTTCTAAAACTGCTTTCGACGAACAGTGCAAGTTATTGCAAAAGGGAGCCACGGTGGAATTTCAAAAAGGAGTTGTAAAGCTCCATCCACGATGGAAAGACTGCATTCGCAATGCCTCCTAAGAAAGCCCAAGGCGCAGGCGTAGGAGGGTCGTCTCCCAGCATCCACGTGGACATCTCACCCCAAGTTCAGGTTTTCCTTCATCATTTTTATTTGATATCGTTATAACTCAATCATGCAAAGGATAATTTTTGGAAATAGGATGCATGTTTTTTGTCTTAAATGCTTTAGAAAAATTAGCTCACAACGGAGGAATTTAGTCATTAATATCTTCAATAAAACAAGTAAAATAATGGGAGCATAAATGCATTTCTAGCAAATAGCTTTATGCATTGCAATGAATTAAAATTAGATTAATGTCCATCAAAATAGTATACCTCATTTAAACATGGAAGTATAAACTGCATATCGCATTATTAAACCATATCCTCTTTGCAATGAATCATCATGGGAAGTGCTAGGAATCCTTAAGAAAGTGCAAGGCATGAAATGATTCTTACGATGCATAACTCTAGGCAAATATCATTTGACAACTGCATAAATTATCAAGTAAAAGGTTGCTTGTTTAGCATGAATTTTGTTCGCAAGTAGAGGAAGATTAGTTGGAGTTAACCTAACCTATGCCTTAAATCGATAAGTTAGGGTTGAAAATCAATTTACGTGTAGACAACGAGTCATGTGGAAATGATAATGTAATTATCATCAAGAGTTAAACAAATTGGCATAGACATAAACACCTAAACGGCGGAATACTCGTGTAGAATGAGTTAAATTCCAAGAAATTCACTAGGAATTAATACGTGACATAATCATACGTACTGCTATAACTAAAACCCCTATACCCTAAATACTTGCCCACATTCACCGAATGTAGGGACAGTGTAACATATTCGGGAAGCGATCTAGGGTTGTCCTTAAGAATCTTACGAGATGGAACTTGGAACCCTAGAACTGACAACGTCAACCTAATGTAATTAGAAATAGTTTGTTCCGTGACTCCGTTCGATGAGTAGAATAGCCTTATGGTTCGACGTGACACTTGTGCAACAAGTGTGGAGTTGTTTGGTCTTGTGATTGGATCACAAGGGAATGGCCAATTATCACAATGAGGTTGGCAGGTCCTTACGCAAGTTATCTTGCAAGAGGATGAATAATCATCCTAATTTAGTATCTTTCTTGAGTAAAGAAGATTGCTTGGAAGCAATAGACCAGCCGATAAATTGGAATAATCTTAAGGTTTGACCAAGTGGGGTTAATACGGTATGCCCTAACCCAGGATATAAGGGATCTTGCCAAGTCGCAAGTCATCCCGGATCGAGTGCTGAATGCATTCGAGATGAAGGATTCAGTCCTTCGCAGTTTGCCAAAAAAAAAAAACCAATGGAAATGTTTGTGCTTGCTACAGATTTTAGAGCACTATTTGGATTTGTTTGATCAATGAAGTAAAAGATAAATGGATATCTAAATACTTCAGGTTGAAGGCCTGAAGGGAGAGGCAGCTTCAGTTACCCCCGACTGCCTGCCTGACCCTAACCAAGGGGGTTGTTAACCGCGCTGGGAAGGTGGACCGAACCCGCCAAAAGAGGTCTCTCCGTTGAGCGCTACTTGGAGCAGGAGGATGCTTGGGTGCTAGGGGGGGCTCTGGCCGTAAATCCCTCGCCTTGTGGGCCCTGCACAAGAGGCTAATGTGACTCGGGATTGGATCTCGAGGCCCGCATACTAGTCTACGGGCGGAAACTTGGATTGATAATCCTTGTGGATTGCTGGATAGCCTTCGGGCAGATTGTGGATAAGCCTACGAGCTGGACTTTTTGTATTTCAAAGATAAATATGATAACCTGTTAATAAGGAACTTGTGTGATATTGTTTTTCTATGTCAAGTGATATGATTACGTGAAAGAACCAGTGCCTAACCGGCTAATTAAAGAAGTTGATTGATACATGTCCAACTAATGTGTTAGGTAATTAAATAACTAAAACAACCCGAGGAAAGTGCGAAGGATGGGCCATAGGTCTATCCTACGGATGGGTGGTCCCGGTTGGCCGGGAACTTTTCTCAATCACACGATGGACAGCCACAAGAACATGCACAATAAGAGCGTTGACCTAGAGTTATGATTGATCCCGATTTACGATGTTTTAGGGGAACGGAATGGGACTATGCATTATGGTAGAGAGGTTGAGCCTTGCATCCCTCTCATTTCCCATTCTCCTTGAACCAAGTGCAGCGTGAATCCGCTTCGGACCTGGCGTTTCTGCATAAAGTAGTTCGCTTGGGTCCGACACTAGTTACCGTTAGGAAATGACCAATAAGGAAAACCTAATTCAGGTCGATCCTAAGTGGGAACGGCCGGAATACTTCTGCTACGTGGCAGATGCGGAAAGCCCTAGATTGCAAACCCCGTAACATTCCATGAAAGTGCCGGGGGCGGAGCTTTCTAGACATCCTTTCCGATGGACTGCTAAGATGTGTCCTGAAGAAACAAGTGGACACGTTACAGTTTAGCACCAAAAGATCCTTGCAAATTCACAAAGCACTCATCTTTGAATGTTCTTCAACAACATAAGGCATGAATGTTTTAGAAAAGAGTGAAATCACCTCAACAACTAATTTGAAATCCTCAAGCCTTAGAAGTCATGAATGCAAACTTTCTTGGTTATTTCAAAACCCTTTCCTAAGTTAAGAATGCAAATTCAATAGGAGAACTTAGAAAATATTTCCATGATGAAGCTTAGCACATGTAAAAGCACGAGATCTAGAGCATGGCAGCTATGGTGGCTCATAGACCTTGACTAGACACATGAAGATACTAACATGATAGAAGCCAAGAACCTTGACTCAAGAGAAAATGACCATCATCATGTATACTATACTTAGGAGCAACATGACAATGACATTGTATTCATCTCATATGAATTTAATGACAATCAAGTACAATGCTTTATAGGAAAGCCTAGGCAGCACATCCTCCTATTGTGCTTATGGGATTCTTGTCATGAGCCCTCACTAATCCATCGAAAGAAACTGAAGTAGGTGTGATTGAAAATATCTCAACACCCCTCCTCAATCACAACCAGAAGTACAAAGTGTGTAGAGGCTTTAGTGAAAGAAATACCTGCACAGTGTGGGCACACCATAGACATGGCAAAACACCAGAGGCTATCGCAAAAACGGCTAAGTGTGTGTACCACAAACATAGTGGACATCCAGAGGCTATAACCAGGGGCATCAGAAAGTGTACAAAGGCTGTAGTATAAGGCTACATGAGGAGTTTATAAGCTTATATCAGAAGCATTAGGGCTAGGCAATACAAGGCTAAAAAAGTCAATGAGAATAGAAGGACTGATGAGGTTCTTCTCCTGGTGGTCTTCTTCTTCTTCTTCTTTTTCTTCATGGTATTCTTCTTCTTTAACTGCAGTAAGATAGGCATTCTAGGACCTTTGTTTGGCATGGCAGAACTTCTTTGTGTGTCCAGTCCTTTTGTAAAAATCACAAAAAAGCTGATCCTTCTTGCCTTTGTACATGTTGCCAACATATAATGCTTGTTCATCTCCGAAGGTGCTTAGTTCTTCCTTAGTTTTTAGTTTCTTTTCCTCCTCTAATAGTGATTCTTGGATATCAACAAGCTTAGGGTTTGGCATATTGATTAGAATTGTTGATACATTATTATATTCAGGAGGAAAACTTTTAAGCAGAACATCAATGCAAACATCTTCTTCCATTTTAATGTCGATTCCTGTAGAGTGTGCACCAAACAAAGTATCAAGTCTCTTCCATGTATCATGTGAAGTATCGTAGTTATCCACATGGTGGATATAATTGTCATCTAGCTCCAGTTTGATAATGGCTTGAGCCTTATTGTCATTATTTTGCCAAGTGACTACTAGGTCTCCATCACGAGGCTTCTTTTCTTTGCCACTTATGATGGCCCAAAGACCCTTCTTCATTAGGATAAGCTTGATGCGGGTCTGCCAAATGTGAAACCCGACCCCCCTTAAAGAAAACTATCGAAAAGTCCTTGCCCATGTTGGATTTTCAAGAACAACAACAAATCAGCTTTGAAATTCTCAGATTTCAGCAACAGAAGAACTAATCTTGAATGTGCTAACAAGCACAAGTGCCCAAAAGAGCACTAAGTGACTAGTCAGTATCAAGAGATACTTGTGGAGCCAGATGCTTGAGAGATCTTCAAATCTTTAATGAGTCTTCAAGAACTGATCTTCAAGGTTATACTCCCCTCCTTGATTTGATGCTGGAGTAGCCAAAAAATCTCAGACATGATGTAAGGAAAATGTAATATAAGTGACAAGAGTCACTAAATAAGTGTCAAGAGACATTATGATACTATGCTTCAATATTGCAAGAAGTCACCATGATCTCCCCTCCTCAATGATTTGATGCATGTACTTGCTTAAATCTTTAGAGAGTAACTAGATTTAAATGATAAGGCCTTGGCTTGACTGGCAAGAGATAGAAAATAAGGTGATTTTGAGCTTGAGGACTTTTGGCTATGGAGGACTATGTTAGAGTTTTAGACTCGTCTAAGAAAAGTGACGATAGCAATATGTACACGAAGACACTTCAACCAATATTGGGTGGGAAGTAGGCCTATAAAAAGGGCTAAAGAAGCCCTATAGTCCTAGGTTAAGGTGCTACGTGTAGACAGAGTTTGAAGTGTACGACTAAGTAGCAACATGATCAGGACAACGATCTTAGAAAATGGCAATGCCACATTCTAGAATGAGCAATGTCAGGCATTCTTATGATGGAAAGATGCAGTCTGACTTCAAAAACATTTTCCTAGAAGTAAGTGAAAATATATGAGCTGTAGGAGTAGATCAGGAAGCTCCAACTGAGCAGGGTATTGTTTGGCTATGATAGACAAGACGCAAAGTGAAGATGGAGGTGTAAATGAGTTCACGCACTTCAATCCAAGTTGAACCTGAACTGAGAAGTGAGAGAAGGCCCATTGAATCAGAGAGGTGAGCATAAACATGCTAAGCCATGCTTAATTGTGCTCTGATACCATGTAAAAACACAGGATCTAGAGCATGGCAGTTATGGTGGCTCATAGACCTTGAGTAGACACATGAAGATACTGACATGATAGAAACCAAGAACCTTGAATCAAGAGCAAATGACCATCCTCATGTATACTATACTAAGGAGCAACATGACAATGACATTGTATTCATCTCATATAAAAATGACAATCAAGTACAATGCTTTATAGGAAACTGTAGGTAGCACATCCTCCTACTGTGCTTATAGGATTCTTGTCCAAAGCCCTCACTGCTCCATCTAAAGAGACTGAAGTAGGTGTGATTGCAAATATCTCAACAGCGCAAACATTGAAAAGTGCTCACAAAACCTGAATTTTCCCTTGATTTATAGCAAACTTTGCATGTAAATTGTTTTCAAGGCTTAGACCTTAGGACAAAAGAGTTATGAAATTTTATGATATCAAGAAAAAGATGTCTTTAAAATTCGGTATTTATAACCTTGACACTTCAAAAATTTGTCCCTTACACAAGATGTTAGCAAAACCTTATAATACGCTTCCCTCTTTTCCAAACATCATGAACCATATGAATGTGAGCACCATGTGAGGCATTTCTACTAATTTTAATATGTTATACTAATTTAGAGAGCCCAATAAAAACTTTTACAAAGAAGGGAGTATTTGTTTGGTGCTTCACAAAATGTTATTGCACAAGTTTTTGAAAGAATTCATCTTCATTATTCTTGACTTATTGAGTTCTTAATGAGCTTTTGTTTCTTCAAATTTTTATTGGCGATTTGCTTTTACACCTTGACATATCTTCACATGAACTTCTTTGACTATTTTGAAGTCTCTAAACATGCCACATTGGAAACATGTCTAAGGTGTTCTTCTTCATTAGTTTTTTATCTTCATTGTGGATGGCTCCTTGTGGATCTTCTTTAGCTTTCTCTTCTTGGCCTTTGATACTTGTTTTGAGATTGTGTTATACAAAAATCCCCTAGAGAACAAGACATACTTAATGAAAAAATATGCTCACACATACATGTTAAAAGTGAGTGCATCCACAAAGAATAGTGTATGCATATCAAAGTATCACATGCTCAAATGCTTTAGGAAAAAATTCATACCTAGTCTCATTGTGTTGCATGTGATTATGCAGGATACATCAATGCTAGCATTTTGAAATATCTATTGATCTCTCATCTAATCTCTCATCAATTAATGGCACTCCCTCTCTCCGGAAAGCCCTCTTACCAAGTCTCTCAGACATAATGGCCTTTCGTAATGAGACAAAATTATTTATCCAATCTGACAATTGAGTCTCTCAAACATAATGACCTTTTGTAATGAGAAAAAATTGTTTCTTTGATCTTACAATCAAGACATTCCTTCACAACACTCTATTTCTTTTTCTCTTCTCTCAAACTAAAAAGAAAAATATCCTCTCCACCTCCCATTCAAATCTCTTGAAATATGTAGAAGGAATTACTCCTTTTGCAATTGTTGATGACCTCCACGCCCTTACTTTCCCTTCCACCTAAATGCTTACCCCATGGTTCCTAACTGTGACAAAAAACTCTAAATGTATAGTGAGATAAGAATTGCATGCTCATTGAATGGTGTGTATCACATATGCTCATGAATCTAATATTTTCCTGGATAAATCTCCAACATGGCCTCATCCCTTGAAGTGCCTTTGATGGTGCAATATTGCTTCTTCCTCCCTTGGCATGGATATGATTGAGAGAGAGGAATATAAGAGGGCCTAGTGTGTGTAAGAACAAGAGGTGATAATATTTGTGTTGGTGACCCATATCAAAGTGGTGCAAGAGAAAGAAAGAAATACATGCCCAATTATTCCAAGTTTAGTATTTCTTCTAGGTACTATAAAACCATATCTCTAACCAAAATACTTAACCACACATCTTAATTTCATAAAAAATATTAGAAGTGGATTACTCCTAGTCCTACCAAAGTCATGAAAAACCTTGCCAAAAGAAAACCTGACTATGTAAAGCTTTTTCAAACCTATTAGATCTTCTTCTTTTTCCTTCAGGCAAGGGCTCATTATAATTTCCTTGAAAAATCCTAACAATGTAGTCTCCAAATATCAAAGATTTTCATTTTTCAATATCCAAGAATAGCCTTTTATAAGGCTCATATCAAGCCTTGCATAATATTTTAGGCTTATTGATAATAATCAATCAAGGCTTCTACATGCATTCATATGCATAC
Organism: Lygodium microphyllum; assembly: GCF_053477565.2. Classification (NCBI taxonomy): domain Eukaryota; kingdom Viridiplantae; phylum Streptophyta; class Polypodiopsida; order Schizaeales; family Lygodiaceae; genus Lygodium; species Lygodium microphyllum. The sequence continues at coordinate 40,825,953 of NC_141154.1, read as the reverse complement.
AAATAAGATGATTCATTCCCATGATTACCTCTAAAGTCAAATATATAAAATATATTTTTTTTCTAATTAATCCAAACAAACAAATATCTTAACACAAAGCATTTTCCCGCACTGTCCACAAATCCACTGATCGACATTTATAGAGGCCCTAAACAAGAATAAAAGTGTGTCCTATTGATGCCAGGAGGCATATTCCACGGTGGATTTCGTGCCACAGTGGATTCCATGAGGTTTTGCGGTGGATTCCATAAAATTTTATTACCGGGGCTCATACACAAAGTGGATTCTTTGTGCAAGAAGTCGATGGGGACGCCTATCCTTTTTGGGCGTTTTGTTAATTTTATGTGTACATGGGTGATTCCATAGCGGGTGATTCCGCAAAATACATATTTAAATTAATAAACATTTATGAGTTTAGAGTGTGCACTCGTAATAAATTAAGGTTAGGATTGATTTCTAACCAATTTATTTATGTAGCTGAAGACTGCTAGGTATTCACTTTTATCAGTTTATTTGTATTATTTTTCTAACAATTGTGAATGCTTCAATTGATGTGTAGAGCAAGCAGCGGTGGCAGTGGAAAGCATTGGAGGATAGCGTGTATTCAAATTTATCATCAATTTTTTATGGGTGCATATCTTAGGCATGGCGCCTATATTTTGCTGCACTTATTTATCAAAGCGCTTGACATTTATTTGTTATTTTTTTATGCGCATGGGCGCACAATTTAAATATTTGTATTGGACATTGTATTTGGGTACCGCCTGACTTCTTCGGCGCCCATTAGCTTTAATTCTTTATTGGCACAAAAGCAAAACTCAAAAGCTAAAGCATGCTATTTTGTAATTTGGGCTATTATTTGAGCTTGAAGATGAATAATATATGAAATACATGCTTTGTGGAGCGCTCACACAAGGCATGGGGGGAGATTCCACCCAATTGATCTCTTGTTCATGTCGTGTAAGCTTTCTTCATTGATTTGTGTTCAAAAAGTAGAGTTCTTTTGTTCTTGGAGACCTTCTGACGCTCACTACGCGCGCATACGATGACCGATCTGTGCACGACTGGTATCAAAGCGAAGCTGAGATCAAGAGCTTCCAATCGCTTACCATCTTGCGCGAAGGCGGAGCTTTTGGAATGATCGAGCTCTACAGAGAGTTTCGTCGTGAACGGTCGATACCAGCGTGTTCCTGGTAGTCAAGAACCCCCTTCTGCACCCTCTGATCATGAAAGACCAACCTCTATAGGCGAGGGACCGGTGGCAAAGTACCTTCATCAAGTCGTGATATACAGATAAGCAAATTTTTCCTCCATAGCCAAAAGCTTTCAAAGCTTTAACACAAAGCTTATTAAGCTTTATAATAAGCTTAATTAAAAGCTTTCTACCATGAATTTCTACACCTGCGGTGGTAGTATGTACTGCCCGCCGTCGACGCTGGCGAGGACATATTCATGTCCTAAAAATCCACGCTTGATCAAAAAAGCCTTAAGCTCTTAAGTCCTCCAAGTACTCCAAGCTTTCTTAATCCTGCAAGTCACAAAGATCACTAAAGACTTACTCAACAACTATTTAAGAGGCAGTTCACACGCAGAAGGACACGAACTAGTCTATTGCTCTCTGGTAGACCCTGTTCACACTTGCAGACTTGCTGAACCAGTTTCAGCAAGAATAGAAGTTCATACGCTGTCGTCCTGTTTAGGGCTAAAGGTCTATCACTGGGGCTTAGTGCAGAAGAGGAGTATGGGATTCAAAGTTCAGGAAAGGGAAATAGGTTGGGGTTTAACAAGATCCAGGATTTAGAAATGATTTAGATGGGGAAGAAGAATTCAAGCTTTTTCTCTATGTATTTAGCATACATGAATGGAATAAATAACTCTATCTTGATTACATCAAATGCCTCTGGATACATACACCATAACATAAAGGATATTTTCAGATTCTCAATCCAAATATGAATATCAAATGCAAGTTCTAATGGCTTTTATTTCAAGTACATAGATGGCTTTCAACTCTTTGGGACAAGTATTATGTTGATAGACTTCAAATACATTCAAGATTTGGGCCAATGGTACATGAAATGCATTGAAGGAGCATAATTTTAGCTTCAGCCCTGTTTTAAAACAGAAAATTCCAGCCCATAATCAAGCTCAAAATGAGTGTATAAACTCATGAAGAAGCTCCTTTAATCATTAATGAACAAAGTCCTGATAAAAAGAGGTCATTTTCTTCCATTACAACCACATAAATCTCTTGTTTGCTCATAAAAATGGACAAGAACAGTGGGCTACCCTGTTTATGACTGGTTACTTCAGCCCATAACAGCCCATACACCTTCAAAATCCTCATCCTTTGCTTGCCCCAAAGTTACTCAAGTACTTGGGTACAAGTCGGGCTTCATTGGACCAAGAATGAGGTAGACAAAATGAGAGAAGTCATGCATAAGAGCAGGCTGAATACTTTTCTCTCAGATTTTCCCCTTTTATAGATTGTCATAACATGCATTTTCGTTAGGCCAAATGGACAGATAAGTGGAGCTCTCACCGTGTTTACATCTTCATCTTCTAGTCCTGTTGATCTCCAGTTTGCATGCTCCAAAGCATGCACCATAGCTCCAGCTCTTTCCCAGTTGCAGTCAGGCTGTGCAGCCTGCATTTTGCGCCAAAAAATGTGAGCTACTCCCTGCTCAGGCCCAGGTCACTTTTTGATCTACTCAGGTCACTTGCTGGTCACTTTAGTCTATTACTTCGGGTCCCCTGTGAACCTAGTGGACTTTTGGCAACTTTTGGCATTTTTCTTGAGTTCTAACCATATTTTTGTACTTGAATCAATGTGATTTATCCCGCAGACTGTCAATTACTTCTAGCTGACCAAGTTGTAGGTTCCCATAAACTTATTTTTCATCAATATACATGGTACAACTAAAAATTATATGCTAAATACAAAAGAACTTATGTAACTAAGTTGGTTATTGGATAACAATGTTTGAATTTTGTATGCAAATTCCTCATACGACTCCCAGTGAAGTTCTTTTGTGTTCATAAGAATCCCATGATTTATATTATGAACAGTAAACTCTTTGACATTCACCCCCTCCTAACCTGCACATCCTCCGGCATGTGCCATTTCATAAGATTACAGGTTAAGGAGGGTCTTCTTCTGTCTTCAAGTAGAGGGCTCATATCTAAGTCATCAAGCTCATAAGTTGAAGATTCTCTTCGTTTGAAGAGCTTGATTCGTTTCCCGAATATTGGTATTTTAATCATGGTCCCATCCATTTCAGCCAAAGTGTAAGTAGCATTATTATGTACTACTTTTACAACATATGGTCCAAACCATCGCTTGGCTGACTTCCTATGAGCACTATATTGATTGTCCGAGCTACTATCATAGACAAGTACCCAAGCATTTTCTTGAATAGCTCTTGGACGGAGTCGATGATGCTTGTCAAACCTCTTCTTATTCTTTAATCTTGCTGTTTTCAGCCTTTCAATGGCTGTCTTGACATCTTCTGGCCTTCTTTCAAGTTGCCTTATGCGTAGAGTCAGCAATTCTTCTCTATTCAAGCCCTCATCCCAAGGTAAGATACTCCATGTGATAATGGACTCTTCAATAGGCATGATAGGTGGCTGTCCATATATTAGTTCAGCCGGCATATAACCTGTTACTACACTATGGGTAGTTCTATCAGCCCATAATGCGAATGGTAGCATTCTAGGCCATTCCTTCATCTTTCCTTTGCAAGATTTTGCTAAAGCTTTAAGAATTGGTTGATGACCTCTTTCACTCTTACCATTGCCTTCAAGGTTGTAGGCTGAAGTAAGAGATAGATTAATTCCCAATTGAGCAAAGAAATGGCGAGCCTCATCAGCATCCAATTCTCCTCTATCAGTAGTTACTTTGGCAACACATCCATACCTGCAAAATACTTCTTCAAGTAAAAATCTACAAACAGCATGAGTAGACTTTATTGTCAAGGCTTTTCCTTCCACTTGATTTGCGAGATCTTCTCTAGCAAGTACTAGATATCTCATGTTCCAAATTCCTATAGGCATGGTTACTAAATCAATAACCCATATATAGTGAATGGATAAAGGATAGGTAGGTTAAAGCCCATCTCTATGCTTTACCATAGAGTACATTTGACAAACATGACAAGACTCAACAAAATGCTCAATGTCTTTATACATGTTTTGCCACCAAAATTTCTCTTTTATTTTGGAAAAATTGCCCCATATGCCTCTATGACCAACCAATAGGCTTTCATAAAATTCTTGCGTGACCTGTCTTTGAGTCTTCTTGTCTCCTAAGACACGAACAGGTGCCCTTCCTTTCTTTTTCGCATGCCTCCAAAGGTAACCATCTTTAAGAAAAAAGCCATAAGATTTTCTCTTAATTCTCTTGAACTCTTCATTAGACCAATCTTCCTTCTTTGTCATAGTGCTAAAAAATTGGCCAATTTTTAGCCAATCATCTGCATAATACTCCTCTTTAAAGTGTGAACAAACCATAACAAAACATTGAGCATGCTGTCTACTAGCTGCCCACTGTCCTTCTTTGGTTATTTCATTCTTCCTTACTGATGTAAAATTTGTTTTAGCAGCTGAACCTGTTGTACTTGCTATAATTATTGTTGTACCTGCATTTTTGACTACTGAATCAACATTAAATTCAGCTGTACTTGCTGTTTTCAGATTTGTACATGCATTTATAGCATCATTTATAGACTCTGATTCTTCTTCATCCTTATATCTAGCACGCGAAAACATGTCAGTAAACTGGATTATCTCTTCCTGCAATATGTTTTAAATCAGAATTTAAGGATTTAATATAGGCTATCCATCTTAGCATGGCTATGTCGAGGGTGGAATAGTTGGCAATCATGCCCAAGAGTGGAAGGCAATCTGTTTCAACTATTACGTGTGCACCCATGAAGTACTCCCTGTCACATTTCAATGCAGTTACTACTCCCCAAAGTTCTCTTTTAATTTGAGCATACCTTCCAAAGCGGATTGCATATATGTTGCCTTCAAGGTCATCTTGACCAACTGCCCATCCTATTCCAATAGGACCCCGGGGGGTCCACCTTATAGGCCCGTAGGTGTAGCACGTGCACTCAACAGGAGGGGGTTTAATATCAGTTTCACCTACAGATTTAAAATGAAAGAAGGGGGTTAAATATTGTATACTGAGAAATTAAAATAAGGGGTATTTTTATCCATAAATCTTCAGAACTAGGTTGTTAGTATATATATACACACACACACACACACACACACACACACACACACACACACACACACACACACACATACTACAAGGTATTATGGATATACTGACACGGCCTATCGACGCAAAAATCGGTATATGCCTCGGTATAAGTCTTTCTATACGTCTCGGTATGTGCGTCGGTATACAAAAATACTGAGGCGTATACCGAGACTTATACAGAGGCGTATACCAAGGCCAAAAAAAAGTCCTAACCTTAATCTTTTCCTTTTCTCTCCAGTGATGGGTTTCTACCAGTGTTCGAAATAAACTTATGTGCAAGAGCTTACAAAACCTATAAAAGCAAGAACTAGGATGTTTTTTTACTAAATTTCAAAGGCATTTTTTAAAAAATACACCAAACTCTCCCAACATCATATAACAAAAAGTACTATAAAATCAAGTCAAAAACAAACACGGCATCTTCATCATTATTGTAGTTAGAAAATTCATTTTATAAACCATACACAAATCCCTTTTTATAGAAAACCCCAGCCTGTGGTGTTACTCCAGGTCTTTGATTGCCTTTTTTTCTGTTTCATAAGAGGATTGATTTGGAATTTTGGACTGGAAACCATTTTGAGAGCTACCTGGATTTGGCGATTTTTGGTCACAAGGTGTTGATAATGGGCCTTTAGAAAGAGAGTCTGTACTTAATGTCTTGTGACTTCAGCAACCACACCATCCACACCTTCGACAACCCCCTCACCAACAATAATAAAATATTTCATACTTTTGTTAAGTGTGTTTGTCGTGTGGATGTTTGCGTGTTTAGTCATTTGTTGTGTGACCCGCCTTATTAATAGTCTTGTTTGGTCCGAGGTGGAAGTGGCCTACTACGACGCTGCTGCGACTCACTACGAGTTTTGGCGGGAAGGTCCTTTCATTTTGACAGAGTAGAGTTGTAGTAGGGTTCACGCTATAGCTCGAGCTCAGGGGAAAGGATTTTGTTTCCGACAGTGATTAGATTTCTTGGCTTTGGATGATCTGAAAGTTGCTGCATCCCCCGGCTTTCAGACAGGAAAACGAAAATAAAGAAACCATGTACTCGTCATATCAAGGTCCTGGCGATGGCGGATCCCTGTTCGGTGGGGCGGGTTTCATGCCTTCCCAATCTGCCACTCAATCAGCGGATGCATCAGCTGGAAGAGTAAGCGTGCTTCTTAACATATCCTTTGCTACTGCTTTTAAATGTGCAGTTTCCATTAAACATGCGGCCCAGCCACGGGTCGGATCAATCTTTTATTGCTTTAGGTGCAATTGGGACATGCTTTTCTTTCTTTTTTTAGGCCTGTAACTGCTCCTATTGCTTAAGCTTGGAATGCGTTTTTCCTACTTTTATTTTAGCCTGTAATCGATCCTGTCGCTCCACCAGAATCTCAAGCTGTCTTGGACATTTCTTCATGTGGGAAAAGGGGGCTCTTTTCCCTTGTCTTTATCTGTAGTGTTCATCATGACGAGCTTCTTCTTGGAAGGGGCCACATACCTAGTAGGTGTGGCTAGGGGTGCGGTTCCTCTTGCACAGAAGCTCATGATCTTGTTATAATTCACAATGTGGGGATTTTGGTGTGAATTTGTCTTAAACTCCTTGTGTTTGTCATTGCCTTTGGCTGTGCAGTTTCCACTTGACATGCAGCTCAATGATGGGTTGGATCAGTCTTTTATTGATTTAAGTGCAGTTTGAAGATGTTTTTCTTCTTTTTTAGGCCTGTAATTGCTCATATTTGCTTGAACTTTGAACTTGTTTTCCTCCTTTTGTTTTAGCCTGTAATTGATCCTATTACTTGGCCAGAATGGGCAGACTAACTTGATTGTTTGAGACATGTTTTTCCCCTTCTGGCATTATGAAGTTGTGTAGCAGAAATGTTGAGAGTAGACCTGTTTTTCTGTTACTAAGCTATCAAAATTTTTTTTGGCGTCTTCCATCTTTCTACTAATGGACAGTTTTGTGGATAGAAACATTTGTGTAGCCGAATAGCATAATATTTAATTGTGGAAGGAGTGGTTGCACACATGGTCATAAGCCATAGTTGCCATGGTTTGAAAGCCTATGAGCCATGCGAATATGTGCGAAATAGAGTCATAAAATGATACTCTTACAAGGTTATCACACCAAATCAATATGGTGAAGCATGCAATACTGTCATTCTTTATTTATCTCTTCAAGTAAGCCTATTTGTGATTTCTGAGGGGTGTACCTATGGTTGAAGCTTGGCTCACCCAATGGTTCATGAAAGATTGGGTGGTTCAAGCAGTTAGGGTGTTCTTTTGTAATCCTCTCAAAGTCATGCCAATTTTGTCTTTTATGGATTGGAGAATATACTAGAAATAAAAAGATCGGATGGGTCTAGCAGACCTATTCTCAAGGAAATATTCTCTCCTTAAGGGCAGCTACTATTGTCCATCTATTCTTTGTCCCATTCTATTAGATGGGATGGCTATAATATACCTCTGCATGTGGTTCCAATTTTGACAACTACGCTCTTTTCTTTTTGTTTTCAGTTGTTTCCCACTTCAAAGGGCATATGGTAGTGGTGGATCCTCATAGACATCTCTCAATTTTGTAGGTCTTACAAAGGCTGGTGCAATTGAGGCTATTAATACTTTTTTAACCCTTTATTCTTCCCAACTCCACCATCTAGTTGTATTTTGATACTCGTCGTTGATTCTTCAAGCAAGAGTTCAATTGCATATCTAACACGTGTATTTTTTTGCATATTCATTGGGCATTTTGCTTTCTCAATCTAGAAACTCATTGAACACTTCTCTTCATAGTTAGGGACTTCTCTTCATCGGGTCTGGCAATCCACTCTTGCGTAGTACCAAAGATCTTGTAATGTAAATTATACAGGGAGGGGGGGAGAAATGCATAAGCTTAAAATTTTAAAATTACAGGAGGGTTATTATAATATACCACAAAGATAACAGGAGGTATATATTAAATAGGGCAAAAAAGGTTACAGAGGGGTTTTAAAATATGCCTTTGCACGCACGTGATATCCATGATTTTGTAAGGTGGACCCCCCGGGAATAGGACTTGTGTCAAGTGCGAGTATAATGGGCTGTCCATTAGAGTAATTAGCCCTCTTTAAAGTGGGGGCTGAAATCAGCATTTTCTTCAGTTTCCGAATAGCTTGAGTATGTTCTTTTTCCCATATAAACCTTTGGCCTTTTCTTAGCAGTTGATAAAGACTTTCAGCAACATGAGCAAAATGTGGTATCCAAATAAGGTAGAAGACACATGCACCAAGAAATCTTCTCACCTCTGAAACATTTGTACATATTTCTTGCATTTTGCTGATAGCATCTATTTTGGATGGAGAAGGCTTTCGGCCATATGGACCACACATATGTCCGCCCCAACCACAAGGACTTCTTCGACTCCAAAACCAAATTTAGCACCTGAAAGAGTAAGATGGACTTCTTCTAATTTAGACAAGATTTGAGCATAATCATTAATATGATCGGAAACAAACTTACGACACCCAAATTCATTGAGTTCTTCATTCTTCTCGTGTACTTCACATCCTTTGATTGGAACAACATCAAGGAAATGAAGAGTTAATTGAGGAATATAATCCCTCAATACTTTATGCATGGCATTCATCATGTGAGCTACTGAATTCGTAGCCCCTTGAGGTAGAGTACACATGCGGACTAAGCCAAGAGGCGTCTTCATTGTGGTAATGTCTCGGCTTTCCAAAGTAAGCTGAAATTGGTCATAGCCTGAATATAAATCTCCCATGGAATAGATTGCTCTACCTACAAAAGCTTTAGCAAACTCATCAACAATTAGCCCTGATCCAACATTTCTAATAGTGACTTTATTGACAGGCTGTAAATCTTGAATGAATCGCAAAGATCCATTCTTCTTAGGCACGGTAAACCATCGGTTGGAATATGGAGCTGAAGATGGCTCCAATATTCGCATTTTTATCTTTTCATTTAGAAGTTCCAATAACTTAGGCAAATGAGCCCTTGGTACCGGAATTGGTTTAAGATTCCAAGGAATGTGTGGGATCGTAAAAATCACCATTGGTGCCACAATGCTTGGATCCACACAGCCAATTTCATGTGGCTGAAATGAAAAAGCTTAGCTATGATTCTTTAACATCTGCATGAAGATTTGCTTTAGGATCACGAAGGCTTGGCTGTTTGGATACCCTTTTAGCCAGTCCTTTGCTTTCAGGCGGTAGAGGAATAGCCACCGGCTTGACCTTTTTATCAACTGTTTTATACTTTATTTCTACTCTTACTTCATCCTTGTTTGGTTGTCCAAAAGCTTCATAATCTGCAAATTCTTGAATTATGTCATACATATCCAATGTACATACCTGTATGGACTGATTTTCAGCTTGATTTTCTGCATGAACAGCTGTATAAATTTCAGCCATTGTATCGTTATAATTTAGCCCATAAAATGTCAAGAATCGCGTGGTGGAGGGGATTGCTCAAGATGCTGCACCGAACACACACAGAATGCACAAGGAGAAGCTCACTCTAGAGACAAGAAGAGAGATGGAGGCCAAAACGTTTTCTTGCTGATTTCTTCTTCTTCTTCCACCCTCTTTACAATGTACACAAAGTATAGATAAGATACAACATAAAAGGAAAGTGGCCTACTAAGTCAAACAATGCATAACCGACTACACTAGTCGACTGGCGCTATAACTATGCCAGCTGTAAATAGGTGTAACAACCTGAATATAATAAGTAATGAGTCAGTGGCCATGTGAGAGTCATAATGACCACTGACATGCTAAGTGTAGACGTGTGGACCCATCTAACCAGGCGGTCCATCATCAATGTCTGCATGTGTTGAGCTTGTCATCTCAACACTCCCCCTCAAGCTCAACTGCATCTCTGCAACTCCAAGTAAGCTTCGAAACTTTTGAAGCTTCTCTGTACCCAAGGCCTTTGTAAAGATGTCAGCTATCTGATCCTGTGTGCTGACATACACCAAGTCAATCTCACCTGCTAGTACCTTCTCTCTTACAAAGTGGTAGTGTACCTCAATATGTTTTGTCCTGGCATGGAACACAGGGTTCCTAGCCAACTGTATACTGCTCATGTTGTCACAATAAATGACAACTGGACCTTCCACCTGGACATCCAAATCAGCCAATAGCTTTTGCAGCCATACTACCTCACATGCTGCAACAGCAGCACCTCTATACTCAGCCTCTGTACTCGACAAAGCAACTGTAGATTGCTTTTTGCTGCTCCATGCAACTGCTGCACTACCAAGAGAGAACATGTATCCACTGGTAGATCTTCTATCAGACACCTACCAGCCCAATCTGCATCTGTGTATCCAAACACCTGTACATCTGTACCTGCTTCATAGAAAAGTCCATAATGTAATGTGGACTTCACATATCTCAATATGCGTCTGACTGCATCCAAATGTGGCTTTCTAGGTACTTGCATAAACTGACTCACAAGACCAACAGCATAGCTCAAGTCTGGCCTTGTAATGGTCATGTAGATCAAACTCCCCACTATCCTCCTGAACATAGTAGGGTCTTCTATCTCATCCCCAACATCAGCACTCAGCTTTACATTCTGCTCCAACGGGACTGAAAGTGGTTTGCATGCAGTCATACCATACTTGGACAACATATCCAAGCCATACTGTCTTTGGAACAGCCATATACCATCATCACATCTGATCACCTCAATGCCAAGGAAGTACCTTAGCTCACCTAAATCCTTCATCTCAAACTTCATCTTCAAATAGCCCTTGACTTCAGCAATCCCACTATCACTATCACCTGTAATAATCAAGTTATCCACATAGATGACTATGATGACCAAACCTGCATCTCCCTTTCTCACATAAAGTGAGTGATCAGCATCAGAAACATAAAAGCCAATATTGACAAGATACTCTCTGATCTTGTCAGACCATGCTCTTGGTGCTTGCTTGAGCCCATAGAGTGCCTTCTTCAACCTGCACACATACGTGGGATGCTCTAAATCTTCATAACCTGCTGGCTGATCCATATACACTTCTTCCTGCAAATCACCATGCAAGAAGGCATTCTTTACATCCATTTGCTGCAACCTCCAACCTTTGGCTGCTGCCAAAGCAATCACACATCTGACAGTTGCCATCCTAGCAACTGGACTGAAGGTTTCATCATAATCTATGCCATATGTTTGGGCATAGCCTTTTGCAACCAGCCTAGCTTTGTACCTGCTAATAGAACCATCTGCATTGTGCTTAATCTTATAAACCCACTTACATCCAATAGCTTTCTTTCCCTTTGGCAATGATACTAGATCCCAAGTCTTATTGTCCTCTAATGCAGCCATCTCCTCATCCATTGCTGCATCCCAATGAGCATGACCAATAGCCTCCTCAAAACATGTGGGCTCAACATCCTCAACTAGTTTCACCATATAAGCATAATGGTGAGCTGCATAACCCTCAAAACCAAATCTTTTAACAGGGTATCTCACCCTGCTAGACCTGCGTACCACTGGATCACTCAATGGAGTCTTTGCATTAACACGTGCTCTCTGCACACCTGGAGTCCTCACTGAAGGAATGCCAAGCTCATCATCCAAGCTCTCTGAGCCACTGGAGTCTCCATCAAGAACTGCATCAATGCCTTCTGACACTTTATTCTTTCCTTTGTCTTTACCTGTAGTGCTACTAGATGCACCCGAAGATGTAGAGGTACTCCTTAGTCTCCCAGACCAAGGACTACTAGATGATGTCTCTGGTCCACTAAGAGTTCGTGATTCTTTCTTTTCAGCCTGCACATGAGTGTCATGATCATCATCATCATCCAATGCATCACCACTAGATGCATACCAACTGCTCATTTCATCAAAGATGACATCCCTGCTCACTCTGAACTTACATGTGACAGGGTTGTAACAGCGATACCCTTTTTGCTCTAAAGAGTATCCAATAAAGATACACTTTTCAGCCTTTGGATCCAGTTTCTTCCGCAACTCATCTGGCACATGAACATACCCAATGCAGCCAAATACTTTCAAGTGTGAAACATCAGGCTTCTTACCTGTAAAACATTCTTCGGGGGTCATACCATGAACTGCAGCTGTGGGAGTTCTGTTCATAATATAAACAGCAGTATGAACAGCCTCAGACCAAAAATGCTTAGGCATATTCTTTTCAGCCATCAAGGCACGTGCAACTTTTGCAATATGCCTGTTTTTTCTTTCTGCAACCCCATTTTGCTGTGGGGTATACCTGCATGTGAACTGTCTCTTTATCCCATGAGACCTCAGAAAATCACTGAACTCATTTGAGAGGTACTCTCCCCCTCCATCTGACCTCAGGCACTTTACTTTCAAGCCTGTTTCTCTTTCAACTGCAGCCTTGAAAGTTCTAAAGTGCTCAAAAGCTTCACTCTTTTCCTTCATAAAATATACCCACTGCTTTCTAGAACAATCATCAATGAATGTGACAAAGTATGAACTGCCTCCAAGAGATACATTTTGTGTAGGCCCCCAAATGTCTGTATGCACAACATCAAGGATATTTCTGCTTACATCTCTGTCATGTGAAAAGGGTTGTCTTGCCTGCTTACCAAACTGACATGCTTCACATACCTTCTGAAATTCTGCAACTTTAAAAGTAGGCAAACCTGTAACCAACCCTTTGGACTGCATTAATTTCAGCCTTTGTACATTTGCATGTCCAATGCGTTTGTGCCAAATTTCAATGTCTGCAACAACACCTTTTCCTTTGGCATACATAGCAGCATTCATAGTAGGAATTCCAGCATCTAGAGTGAACATACGTCCAACTCTACTTCCCTTTGCTACCAACCTGCACTTGTCATTGAAGTCTTCTACAAAGCAGCCCTTTGCATTAAATCTGACTTGTAGCCCTTGCTCTACCATTTGACCGACTGACACCAAGTTCTTTGTAATAGATGGCACATGCAATACATCTGAAAGACTCTTTGTCTTACCATCATGCAAGGACAAGGGAACTTTTCCAATGTGTGAAATTGGGTGGCATGAGTCATCACCCGTCTGGACATAGCCTACATTCTGCAAATCCTGCATCTCCCCAAACCATTCTGCATGGCTGGTCATATGATTGGATGCACCTGAATCAACATACCAAACATCTTCATGTGTTCCCTTTCCTGTAACAGTATTCAGCATATGCTGCATAACGAAAAAAACGTTCATTTTTATCTTCATTCTGTCGTGAAGACGATGCATAGTTTCCTTGCTGCAACTTACCACTGCGGATATCATCTCTCTTAGCATAATATTGGGCTGCAATATGACCTGTTTTGCCACAGTAGTGGCACACAATACCAGAGTTGTTAGAACCTCTGTTCTGCCATCCACCTCTTCCTCTAAAGCTCCACCTGCCTCTAAAGTTACCACGACCTCCTGAAACCTGCATATCGCCAAATTGCTGATTCAATCTGTTTTGCTGGTTGTTACTACCACGTCCTGTACCACGGCCTCTTGAAGAGAACCTGCCACATCCCCTTCCTGAACTGGAGTAGAAAGCTTGGACCTGTTCACCACTTCTTTCAGGTGTCTCACTCTGCATGTTGATCTCTTCAGTGATCATAAGGGAGACCAACTCATCGAAATCTGGAAATGGCTTTCTGACATATACAGAAGTTACAAAAGACTTCCAAGCCTTTTCATTGTTAAGTCCACCCAAGGTAGACGACACCAAATCATCATCATCTGGCATTGCACCAATCGCTGCCAATGCATCTGCAATGCTTCTTACCTTCAGTGCATACTCATTGATAGACATCTTCCCTTTCTTCAATGTATTCAACTCTTGCTTGAGTTGAATCTTTCGTGCCTTTGTATTTATAGAAAACATACTTTCAAGTATGGTCCAAGCTGCATATGAATTCTCTACATTTCTAATGTGTCCCAGCATATTATTGTCAATTACTGCAGACAACCAATACATGACCTTTTTATCCTTTGCATTCCATTCCTTCCGTGCCTTTGTCTCTTCTGCAGTTGGAGGATCACTCATCTCCGGTTCCTTTTCTTCACCTGAAACAAACTCGTAGAGGCCTTTTCCAATAAGGAAGTTCGTGACACGGAACTTCCATGAAGGGTAGTTGTTCTTGTCGAGCTTCTCAATGATAGGGCTTCCACTGTTCTCTGCCATTATCACAAAATTAATACCAACAGCAAGTAAATCTTCTGCAACCCTGGACCTGTAGTGCACAGCAATACACCAGACAGCCTTTTTAACTGTCTGCTCAACAATACATGCAATCTGCAACTTTTTTGCAGATAAACCTTGTGTTTACTCACTGGTAAACAACTTTGAACTTACAGATCTGAAATCTGTAACCTGCGCACCCACGTTCGGTCAATACAGTCGAAGTCACAGTGTACCCCGAAACTGCTGTCTGCAACCTTGCGACTCTAAAACGGGCCCTGAAACGGCCTCAAATGCCCAAAATCACTGCGGGAAAGCCCTAAAGGGCATATCTGCAGAATATACAGTGCTCTTCGCGCACACCAAATCTCACTGCAATCTGAGATTTTTGCTCTGCCCTGCTTCCGGTGCCTCCACAGGCACTATCCAAGAGAAGGAGTGGAAGAATGGGAGAGATTCTTACCCGTAGCTTGCTTTCTCGAACCTTGCTTCTTCTCCTTTGCTTCAACCTTTGAAATCAGCCTCTCTCAATGGCGCGGCTCTGATACCATGTCAAGAATCGCGTGGTGGAGGGGGTTGCTCAAGATGCTGCGCCGAACACACACAGAATGCACAAGGAGAAGCTCACTCTAGAGACAAGAAGAGAGATGGAGGCCAAAACGTTTTCTTGCTGATTTCTTCTTCTTCTTCCACCCTCTTTACAATGTACACAAAGTATAGATAAGATACAACATAAAAGGAAAGTGGCCTACTAAGTCAAACAATGCATAACCGACTACACTAGTCGACTGGCGCTATAACTATGCCAGCTGTAAATAGGTGTAACAACCTGAATATAATAAGTAATGAGTCAGTGGCCATGTGAGAGTCATAATGACCACTGACGTGCTAAGTGTAGACGTGTGGACCCATCTAACCAGGCGGTCCATCATCAATGTCCGCATGTGTTGAGCTTGTCATCTCAACATAAAATAGCCCTGAAATTTCTTCATCTTGAAGTAAAACATCAATTTGCTTCAGCTCTTATTCCATATGACACAAATACTTTCTTTCAGCCTTGTTCATGGCTGAAAACTGTTTATAACAGCCCACACTATTGGCTGTAAAAGTTTGCAAGTCAGCTTTTGGCCTTGCCTCCTTTATATGTGGAGGCAATTTTTTATGACATGATGCACTGCCATAGCCTCCACTTATAGCAGCGCTACCCGAAAACCCTTAAATTCTCAGGCATTAGGAGGAACAGGATGATCTCAGAATCGATCCCTATTTCGATGGTGATTTACACAGACGATCAGGAATTGGACAGCTTTGTCATTATCCTTACTTCTTATCCGAGCATATGATGATCCGTCATCAAGGGCCTTTGTCTCTAAACGAGACTCGGAAATAAATGGTTGCCCAAGAATGATAGGATAGCTGCAGGAATCTTGAACAAAGAAATGAAATTCATCTTTTACATTACCAATAGTTACTTGTACATAAGGACATGCTGCATAAAGATCGCCAAAAGAGTTATTGGCTGCCTTCATGCGCCATCCTGGGTCCACATCAATTGGCCATCTGCCATTCTCATAGAGACTTCTTGACATGGCATTAATCTCCGAGCCATGGTCTATAAGGGCAATACATGGAGTCTCTTTTTCTCCGATCTTAACAATGGTTTCAGTAGTCGCCCTTGCCCAATGGGTACGGGAGTAGTGACTACTAGGAATAAAGTGAGCATCACTTTCTTCTTGCATATTATGAAGATGAGCTTCTTTCTTAAGCTTGGGCTACACTTTAGATTGAGAAGTCCCCACCATAATGGCTTCTTCAGTTTCTGCTTCATAAATGTCTTCATTTTTGGCTTCTATGGCTGCAATCAATTCTTTGATTGCCTCCAATCAAATCCCTTGAGTTTCAGTTTCTCTTCATCCTGCAAATACACATGAAGTGCTTGCAAAAAAGCATGCACAGATTCTTCAGTTTCCTCACCAACATATTTTCTTTTTTGTTTAATTACATCAATTATTACATCATGAAATCCTCGTTTTGCAATTCCGAGAATTTCACCTAATGTAAACTCAATTCTACTTCCAAGAATCCTTTCTTCTAGGATCCTTTAAGATCCGTTGCGGTCTCTATGTTTGACTGCAACTTGTAACTGGGATGTTTTCTTTTTCTTTTTCCTTCTGTCTTCTTTGCTTGAGGGGCATCTCCAATGTCAAACTCTGGCGGTGGAGGATTTCCAGCAGCCTTCTATTCATTTGGTTTACTTCTTGTTATGCGGTTAGTTGGTCCTGAAGAAGAAGGACTGGCAACATCTTCATCTCTTCTTCTCTTTTCTTCTATCATGGCTTCATGATTATTAATTTCAGCTAACCTAGCAAAAGCTGAAAATGAATTAACAGGCTTGGTCCAACCGGTTCTTCCTCGAATACATTGATTGGCAAGGGTTAAATCATCTTTAGTTGCCTTGCCTTGCTCCATGCGGTCCAAGGCCTGCATCCACACTTTAGATTTTGCACTAGTTTTACATGCTTTAACAATTTCATTATTTGACTCAATTTGTAGCCCATAGGTTGCTGCATCAATAGCCGCATAGGCTGTTCTTGTTGCCAAATCCTCCAATATTTTCTTCATGTCACCGTTGCCAAAGTTTGGCTCAAGAGGAAGCCTGGTTTCGGTTGCATGAATTTTACCATCCTTCTAAAAAACTAATTTTTGTGCTTCAACTTCACGGAATGCACCGCACTCCCTTTTGTCATGCTGTAGGCTATCACACCAGATACAACGTCTTTTGAAGCCCTCTCATACATGTATTTGGGCAGTTGACCGTCCCATTTCTTCCACTTTAACATCAAGCCTTTCCACTTTAGAATTAATATCCGTTA
Source organism: Lygodium microphyllum (assembly GCF_053477565.2). Taxonomy (NCBI): domain Eukaryota; kingdom Viridiplantae; phylum Streptophyta; class Polypodiopsida; order Schizaeales; family Lygodiaceae; genus Lygodium; species Lygodium microphyllum. Next base: position 40,808,675 of record NC_141154.1, on the reverse strand, counting down.
GATTAAGATAGAGATCTCGCATGCTTTTAATTAGCTCGTCCATGACATCCTTCTTTGGAGATGGAACATTAGAATTTCTTGGTTGCTCGGTCATAGAGACAGGAGGTCGAGAACCTGGAACAGGCTCCTTCATGGATTCAGTTGATGCAGGGGTTGATCCCCATCTTAGGCGCAATCGCTCTCTTCGAGCAATCATATTAACTGCTTCAGTGACATCACTCCAAGCAGTCTTCAATCTTGTCTCAGAGCCAGGGTCTTCAAGTCGATCAGTTAGCTTCTCTTGAAGAGAAGAATCTGCAGCTTTTAGAAATAATTCAATCTTTTGGCTTTCCATACCTTGTTGATCGTCAGGATCTAGTTGAGCAAATTTGCTTTCAAATTCCCGATGAAGAGCAGTGGGGCAGTTAGACCCTTATTGGGCCTTTCGACCCATTCAGTGAAGACTTTCTTTGTCATAAGGCCAGAATCTTCAAGAAAAAATTCTTGTCGAAGAGCCTTCTTGAACACGGACCATCCCGCGTCTTTTTGGAAAAGACCATGAATTCGGTCCTAGAGACCATGCACAGCCAGACGGGCAAAATAACAGCTCCAGGCATGTTGAGGAACTCCAAAGAAGACCATCTTGTCAGTATAGAGGCGGATAAAAGAGGACACATTTTGCCCATTAAATTGCTTAAGCTCTTGCCCAACTGCTTTCAAGGCTTTAATGGCAGCAGCATCAATCCGCTCTTCTTCTTGTCTCCGTTGTTGTTGCAATTGCCACTACTGCTGAAATTGCAATTGTTGTTGTTGGCTTTCTTGCATCAGACGAACCAACTGTTGCAAGGCATCTCCTCCAGAACTTGATGACTCTCCCATTGGACTTCTTCTTCCACAGCGGACCCTTCACGTCGGATTCACCACTGTCGTCGTGTTTAGGGCTAAAGGTCTACCACCGGGGCTTAGTGCAGAAGAGGAGTATGGGATTCAAAGTTGAGGAAAGGGAAATAGGTTGGGGTTTAACAAGATCGGGGATTTAGAAATGATTTAGATGGGGAAGAAGAATTCAAGCTTTTTCTCTATGTATTTAGCATACATGAATGGAATAAATAACTCTATCTTGATTACATCAAATGCCTCTGGATACATACACCATAACATAAAGGATATTTTCAGATTCTCAATCCAAATACGAATATCAAATGCAAGTTCTAATGGCTTTTATTTCAAGTACATAGATGGATTTCAAATCTTTGGGACAAGTATTATGTTGATAGAGTTCAAATACATTCAAGATTTGGGCCAATGGTACATGAAATGCATTGAAGGAGCATAATTTTAGCTTCAGCCCTGTTTTAAAACAGAAAACTCCAGCCCATAATCAAGCTTAAAATGAGTGTATAAACTCATGAAGAAGCTCCTTTAATCATTAATGAACAAAGTCCTGATGAAAAGAGGTCATTTTCTGCCATCACAACCACATAAATCTCTTGTTTGCTCATAAAACTGGACAAGAATAGTGGGCTGCCCTGTTTATGACTAGTTATTTCAGCCCATAACAACCCATACACCTTCAAAATCCTCACCCTTTGCTTGCCCCAAAGTCACTCAAGTACTTGGGTACAAGTCGGGCTTCATTGGACCAAGAATGAGGTAGCCAAAATGAGAGAAGTCGTGCATAAGAGCAAGGTGAATACTTTTCTCTTAGATTTCTCCCTTTTATAGACTGTCATAACATGCATTTTCGTCAGGCCAAATGGACAGATAAGTGGAGCTCTCACCGTGTTTACATCTTCATCTTCTAGTCCTGTTGATCTCCAGTTTGCATGCTCCAAAGCAAGCACCATAGCTCCAGCTCTTTCCTAGTTGCAGTCAGGCTGTGCAGCCTGCATTTTGGGCCGAAAAATGCGGGCTGCTCCCTGCTCAGGCCCATGTCACTTTTTGACCTACTCAGATCACTTGCTGGTCACTTTAGTCTATTACTTCAGGTCCCCTATGAACGTAGTGGACTTTTGGCAACTTTTGGCATTTTTCTTGAGTTCTGACCATATTTTTGTACTTGAATCAATGTGATTTATCCTACAGACTGTCAATTACTTCCAGCTGACCAAGTTGTAGATTCCCATATACTTATTTTTCATCAATATACATGGTACAACTAAAAATTATATGCTAAATACAAAAGAACTTATGTAACTAAGTTGGTTATTGGATAACAATGTCTGAATTTTGTATGCAAATTCCTCATATGACTCCCAGTAAAGTTCTGTGTTCATAAGAATCCCATGAATTATATTATGAACAGTAAACTCTTTGACAACGGAGGCCATACACAGATTATACACCATTTCTACGCAGACAGTTGTGACAATGAATTCCTCATATGTAAAGGAGAAAGACTACAAAAGCCAAACAAAATATACAAGCCTTGTATACTCGCCTTTGAGCTATGCTCATCCCGCTAATAAGATTTCGAGAGTATGAGGTCTTTTGGATTTTGCAGGATGACTGAACAAAACATGGATGATCTTATGGCTGAAGGTGAACTACCTGAACCAACGATGGAGCATAAGTTGGATTTGATTATGATGCAGCTTGAAGAAGAACGAAGAGCCCGACAAGCTTTGCAAGTTCAACTGGCCAATTTGCAACGATCTACCACTGACCAAGATGGATCGCAACCCGAAGATCTTATACGGCGTACCATCGATGCAACACTTGTAGCCCAATCCATTCGCAAAGAAACAAAGATAAGTAAAAGAAACTTCAAATTTCGTACTTTCAATGGATCATGCGATGGAAAGACTGTACTTGCTTTTATCAGTCAATTTGATGATTACTTCCATAAAGAAGCATATGCTGAGAAAGACAAAATTAAATGTGTCACTAACCATTTAGTTGATCGAGCATCTTTATGGTGGACTGTGGTTCACAAGAGCATTGATTGTCCCACTATATGGGAGACTTTCCAAAAGAAATTTTTGCAGAATTTCCTTCCTCCTCAATTCCATGAAAAAGCCATCAAGAATGGAATCTTCTATAACAAAGAGATCACGAACCTATTTCCCAATACACTGAATGTTTCTGGAATGCCCTACTACAACTACGTATGCTCGAAGATGTACCTGAAGCAACTCATAAATGCAATTTTATGTCTGGCCTACTTGAACATTTCTATGCTGAAGTCAATATGTTCAAGCCAACAACCCTTGAAGATGCAATTTCCTTGGCTCATGACACTGAAGACAAGATTTGCGGAAGAGACAAGCGACCACAAAAATTTCCAACTAATGGTAACTATGGTTCCAAACAATTCAATTCAAATTTTTGAAGATTCAATCAAAGTCATTTTCTTCCATCTTCATTCCGTAAGTCTTAGACACGACCACCTGCCTTGCCATCAAACACCCATCCAAACCCTAAGCCATCTACACAATCAAATCCCAACATTCCTAAACTTCCTACCATTACCAATAATGTATCTTAAGCCAAACCTATAGTTTATTACAAATGCCATCAACCTGGACATCTAGCAGCCAATTGCCAAATCAAAAAGCCACCTGTCCATATGAATTATCTTGGAGCAATTGAAGAAGAAGAACGTGAGGAAATGCTGGACTTTACGGAAGATGATGACAACATTGGTACTACTTTGATACTTTGCCAGGTATGCCAACTCCCCATTCTTTGTTAACAATGAAATGTTTTGTGCATGGTAAAGAAAAGACTATTTTACATGATGATGGGAGTACACATGACTTTATTTCTACAAAGTTAGTCAAAGAATTGAATTTACAAACTGTTTCTACACATTATCGCATCAAGGGTGCATTCCTAGGTACAAGATATAATGGAACACAAGAGGTGCATAATTTAGAAATTAAAATTGGTAAATATGCTAAATGAAGAAATTTCCTAGTTGTACCTTTGCAGTCTAGTGACATTATCTTAGGAATGCCTTGGCGTCATCAATACAATCCTGACATAGATTATTCTACGCATTCAATTAAAATTTATTTTCAAGGAAAAAAAATCACATTGCATGGTATGCATGCCTCCAATAATTTTCCACTGCTTACTCATACTCAAGCTAAACGTGCATTACGTAAAAGTAGCAAATCTTATTTAATATGGGTGAATGAACTTCAAGCTAAAGAAAAACAGATGCATCCTAGGTATACACAATTTCTTGCCCAATTTCAAGATTGTTTTGCTGCTGATTTACCACTTGGATTACCACCTTCACATCCTGAAGATCACAAAATAGATTTAATTCCTGGAACACAACCACCATGTAAAGCACCATATAGACATAACCAAATTGAACAGAAAGATATTCAAAATCAAATAGAAGAATTGCTTAACAGAGGATTAATTCGATCTAGTAGTTCTCCATTTGATGCACGTGTCTTATTAGTGAAGAAGAAAAATAATACTTATCACATGTGCATTGACATATTCAGTAAGATAGATCTTAAATCTGGCTATCATCAAGTAAGATTGGACAAATATGATATATTCAAAACTGCATTTAGAACACAATTTGGACACTATGAATTTCTAGTTATGACTTTCGATTTAACTAATGCACCAGCCACATTTAGTCGTATGATGAATCACATATTTTTGAAACATCAGTATTGTGTCATAGTATTCTTTGATGATATATTAGTATTCAGTAAAAATGAGAATGAGCATTATCAACATTTGTCTTTAGTTTTTAAGTTGTTAAAAGACTATCAATTATATGATAATCCAGAAAAGAGTAAATTCTTTCAAATAGAAATTGAATATCTAGGACATATTATTTCATCAGAATGTATTAAAGTTGACCCTAAAAAAATAGAAGCAATTTTAAATTGGCCCATACCCAAAAATGTGCATGAATTACGTTCTTTTCTAGGTCTTGCTAGTTTTTACAAAAAAATTGTGAGGAATTTCTCATTACTTGCATTACCTTTGACAAAACTTTTAAAGAAGGGTATTGTGTATAACTGGTCTGACAATCAACAAAAATCTTTTGATTTATTGAAACATGCTTTAACTCATGCTCCTGTATTACAACTACCTAACTTCAATAGACCATTCTTCTTAGTACTTACTGACGCTAGTGGATCTGGGATAGGAGCCGTCCTTATGCAAGATAATCATCCCATAGCCTACTCTAGTTGCAAACTCAAACCATCTGAACTTAAATATTCTACCTACGATAAAGAATTGCTAGCCGTAGTACAAGCCTTACATCAATGGAAACATTATTTAATGGGATTTGAATTTATGATCAAAACTTACCAACAAAGCATTAGACATCTCCTTAGTCAACCAAAAATATTTGACCGACACATTAAATGGGCCGCTTTTATTCAAAGTTTTCATCTCCTTATACAATATCAACCAGGAAAAGAGAATGTTGTAGCTGACGCTTTGAGTAGAAGACCGACAATTCATAATATTTCTGTGATATCATTTGATTCCCTTATCCCTATGAAAGATACTTATCATCAAGATCCTACTTTTCAAGCTGATTGGAATAAACTAGTTGCAAATAATTGGATTCCTATTGATTCACTGTCTTACAATAATGGATTCATGTTTTATGAAAAAAGATTATGTGTGACTGTTCCATTTTGATCATTTATTTTGCATGAAATTCATTGTCCTCCATATCAAGGTCATTGAGGAATTATATCTACTTTGCGTACATTGACTGAAGATTTTTATTGGCCACATATGGACACTGATGTATCTAACTTTGTATCTGAATGTTTAGTTTGTCAACGAGTTAAAAGACACCATGGTAAACAATATGGTTTACTAATGCCATTATCTATTCCATCACGACCATGGGAACAGATTTCAATGGATTTTATCACTGGTTTACCTAACACTAAAGCTAACCAAAATATGATTTGGACTGTTGTAGACAGGTTTAGCAAACAAGAATATTTTATTCCATGCAAGAAAATTTAATTGCATCTCAAGTTGCTCAATTGTTTTTGAAAACTGTTTTCACTAATCATGGTTTACCAAAAGTCATTATTTCTAATCATGACTCTAGATTTTGTTATAATTTTTGGATTACTTTGTTTGCTATCTTAAGAACAAAAATTGATTTTTCATCTGCATTTCATCCTGAAACAAACGGTCAAACAGAAGCTACTAACAGTACTATTTTAGATCTTTTGTGTGCTTACACCCTTTCAAAACCACACACATGGGATACACATCTACATTTACTTCAGTTTGCATATAATAATACACCACATATAGCTACAAAGAAAGCACCATTTGAAGTTATTTATGGATATCGATTGCCTACACCTGTTGCATCATTATCAAACAAAATTCAAACTGCTGATGATATTACTAACATGCATGCTACTATTTTTTATGAAGTTAAAGACATGATTGCCAAAGCCTAGCAATCATATACATAACAAGCAAATAAGAAGAGACAGGCTATGAATTTTAAAGTTGATGATTATGTTTGGTTACGAATAGAAAAATGAAGATTACAAAGTGTAGATAAACACCCAGTTGTGAAATTAGCACCTAGATTTTATGGACCATTCAAGATCATACACAAAATCAATGACAATGCATTTAAACTAGAATTACCACAGTATTGGAAAATCCACAACACCTTTCATATTAGTTTATTATGACCTTTTAGAGGCCAATTACCTGTACACCCTGTCTATGAAAACCCTCCTTTACTAGATAATGAAACTGAAATCCTTGAGCCTGAAACTATTATAGATACTGACTTTATGACCACTAGAACTGGCCGTAGATATTCTAGATATTTGGTCAAGTTTAAAAATCATCCTGTTGAAGAGGCCCAATGGATGCACACTAGAGACTTAAATGCTTTCCCACTTTGTTAGCTCCACATTGAGCTGGTAGCAATTGAGGACAATTGCTATCCCACCCCGAGGGTATGATGCCAGGAGGCATATTTCACGGTGGATTTCGTGCCATGGTGGATTCCGTGAGGTTTTGCAGTGGATTCTGTAAAGTTTTATTACCGGGGCTCATACACAAAGTGGATTCTTTCTGCGAGAAGTCGATGGGGATGCCTATCCTTTTCGGGCATTTTGTTAATTTTATGTGTACATGCGTGATTCCATAGCGGGTGATTCCGCAAAATACATATTTAAATTAATAAACGTTTATGAGTTTAGAGTGCGCACTCGTAATAAATTAAGGTTAGGATTGATTTCTAACCAATTTATTTATGTAGCTGAAGACTGCTAGGTATTCACATTTGTCGATTTAATTGTATTATTTTTCTAACAATTGTGAATGCTTTAGTTGATGTGTAGAGCAAGCAGTGGTGGCAGTGGTAAGCATTGGAGGATAGCGTGTATTCAAATTTATCACCAATTTTTGATGGGCGCGTATCTTAGGCATGGCACCTATATTTTGTCGCGCTTATTTATCAAAGCACTTGATATTTATTTGTTATTTTTGTATGCGCATGGGCGCACGATTTAAATATTTGTATTGGAAATTGTATTTGGGTACCGGATGACTTCTTGGGTACCCATTAGCTTTAATTCTTTATTGGCACAAAAGCAAAACTCAAAAGCTAAAGCATGCTATTTTGTAATTTGGGCTATTATTTGAGCTTGAAGATGAATAATATATGAAATATATGCTTTGTAAAGCACTCACACAAGGCATGGGGGGAGATTGCACCCAATTGGTCTCTTGTTGATGTTGTGCAAGCTTTCTTCATTGATTTGTGTGCAAAAAGTAGAGTTCTTTTGTTCTTGGGGACCTTTTGCTGACCACTACACGTGCATACGACGACTGATCTGTGCACCACCTATGGTGCACTTATTTTCTTTAAGGGATTTTTGTACCAAAATAGCTTAGTAACATGAATATGGCCTAGATTCTTGGAGGTTCATAAGTGCTTAAACTATACTTGGGTAAAATTCATCTAAGTGTATACTGCACTAGGAAAGTTTTTGTAGCTAAGATTAGTAGCTTCATATTATGGCTTATCTAAACTAGGTGGAGTAGGGTGAGGATCTAGTACATATGATGTACGCAAGCTAGGTATGATTCCTAATGGGTAGCCAATGTTTGTGTGTATCTATTACTGGCCTATCTTATCATCCTGCAACATGGATCACGAACCCAAGGGTGGTAAATATGGATTGGTGAAGTATGCATTTATGTGTGTGTCTTGTTGTTGCAAGTTGCAATCAAGTGGTAGGGTGGATGATTGCAAGGGGAATGTGGCTTGGAGGAGCCAGTGACTATGAGAGGATGGATTCAAATGAATGTGTGTGCATAAGGAAATCAAGAAACATTAGTTTTTTTGTGTTACTAGCCAAATTGATTGCAAATCATGGGTGTGCTTGATTGCGAGTTGATGACTATGGAGAGTCCATATTATTGAAACTAGTATTAATGTCAAGGTTACGAGTGGTCAGAGCAATGATTTTGAGTGTGATATGCATGCATCCTAGTGTAGGAGTGCACAAGGTAGTCACAATAGGTCTATAAATCATGGGATGACTTATGATTTTTAGAGTTAGGCGTGGCTAATTGCACAAAACACCCTCATATTGTTTAGATGTGAAGTTATATGATTTGAGGACCTATATGGTTGTTAGTTACAAGCATGTGTGATTTGAGTCAAGGGATTGAAATTATAGGTCACCAACAATTGTACAAGTGGTGATTGAGAGATGCAGGTAGATGCAAGTAATGCTATGAGTGATCAAGCAGTACCTAATAATTATGAGTTGAGAGGTATGCGTATTATTGTGTGCTAATGATAGGGTAATTGTTGTTGATAGATAGGCTACATGATTTGCTAAAAATTATGTGTGCAAGTGGGCATGAGATTGTCTAAAAATGTCAATGAGATGAATATGATTACAAAATGAAAACTATTTGATTTTAAGGTTGCATAACCCTATGTTGACCCTCTCTATTATGCCCCTAAATGTAATATTTAAGTAGTTGAGAGCTCAAGCCTTGTGTATACCCAATTCAACTGATGTATAGAGAAAAGCTAAAACAAAACCATCACATCTAAACTAAAATCACAAAGCCTATGATACATACTTGGTATGATGACGAAGTTTCAATTCTTGCCTTCTTCTCCAAGTCCACTTCCTCCTTCCATGACAAGTATTCTCTTAAAATTATCTTGCTAAGCATAATATGCATTGAAGTTAACAATGATGTGATGACATGCTCCCTATGCTTAATCTTAAAGCCCCATTAGAAATTAAAATAAAAAAGCAATGTGTCTAATGCTCTAAAAAGATGAAAAAGGTAATGAAAAGAAAAATAAAAATAACCTAACATGAAAGCCAGATGATGGGAGATACAATGAAACGCAAAAGATAAACAACCTAAATGAAATTCAAAAGCACCTTGCTATTGTTGTTGAATCTTTTTTATAGAATGGAGAAAAGACTCCTAGACGTAATGGATGTACTTCTCACATTTTTTTAATAGATAGACAATAGAGGGTGTGAAAGTGATGCATTAGCATTTGTTTGCATATCTAATGCCACTTTGTTTGGCAAAATGTCCTACTCACAAGTCTAAGATCTTGAGAGATAGAGAGAATTTCAATTTATCATTTAGTGATGGGATGGGGCCTTGGAGGCATAAGAGCATTTGAAAGAGAAGGAGATCAAGATAATGCTAAAACATATTCAGCTATTGGCATGGCAACTACACCATCTATACATATCCATGTAGGGGGTGGAGGGGTCACTCTTGTCATGATGAAAGACCTATACCATAGGTATATGACTTATATATGTAGCCCTATGTGAAGGGGGCCTTATAATATTAGAGATGGGCCTCTGTTAAGGCTTGTATTATGAACGTTAAGTGGCATAGCCACATGGAAAATCAAGATATCTTCTTGATGATTGAATCATCAATGGGACACACCAAAATGAAAAGATTACCTTCTTGGCATGTTGGCAATGCCTGATTGACATGAGGGTGAATGAATCCATAGCTTAGGTGATGGATTTGGGCTCTTTCCTATCTTCCATATTATGCTATTTCCCTGGCATTAAGACAATATACTATGGTGAAAACGCTACATAAGTTGTTCATCCAAATTATGATGGAGGTCTATGGAGGATTTTTGTGATGATTTATTGATTCTAATCATTGGTATTATGCATGTTATTTTCTCTATAAATGCCTCCATATTGGCCATGACTTATGGGATCTTTTTGCTATCCAAAACCTTGTTGTAAACTATCATTCTTGTGGTACTTTCATGCATATCTTTTAGCCATTTCTATTAGATCGAACAAAAATGGTGGTTTTTGAGACATTACATTAGTAGAGACTTGGTCCTAGCCCATAGATATTCATGTGTAACTTTGTATTATCATTGATTCTTTCAACATAGATTGTGAGATTCATTAACTAATTTGTGTGCTCTCTCATGATGACATTTCCTTGGTCAAAGTTGAAATCACCTCCTTGCCAACCCCTCTTTTTCCACTTGAGACATAAATACTTGGACCATATGCATTTTGAAGTCCGCCTAATCAATGAATTACTAATTTTTGCACCTTATATAATGCAACTATGTGTTGGAAAATCCCTCTAAATGAAGAGAAGAAAAAATAATCTTCTCATTATTAGGGCACAAAAAAATATGAAACACTCTAGTTTAGAATTCCATTTTCCCAAGTCATATGGGGATGGTGACTACCCATTACACTTGGTGACAATAATCTTATCACAAAGCTCATTTGGGCTCTACTACCCTTTAAATCCTTGTTGCCCATTCATTCCACAATATCCATTAAAGACATGTTATCCCTATTGCCCATTAGTGCCATGCTACACATGTGTGCCATGTTGGCCATGATTTTTTTTTCGGCAAATAATTTCCATTTGGACGCCATTATTGGAAGGGCTTCTAGGGTAAGTGGGAAGTCTCAACTAGCATATCACCAGGGGGCTAGCGACATTTACAATAAGAGAGCTCAAAAGAGGCTCTTTATTTCTATGGAAGGGCTCACCAACCTCATAGGTACTAGATGGGATACCACTAGCCCCAATATTGCCCTATGGGCCATATAAATAATCCTATGGGGGGAGGCCACTCGCTTTAAGCTTGGACTCATTTGCCTTCTCCTACACTTGAATGGTGGCTTATTGAGTGGGGAGTGGTAAGATGCTCAAGTGTTTATTGATTCTAAGAGCTAGAGATGACCTTTTGTTCAATCATCTTGTCCATTTTGGAGAGCATGTCATTGTATCTCTTAGAATGGTGAATCTCATACTAATATAGGGTATGATTTAGTATCCTATAGGGGTCCATTTCAGGTACCTCTTTCAACATCTCTCCATGGTACACTTGGATGGAGCTAGGGTTATTCATGGATGCTTAGGAGTCTCTAATTTTCCACAAAATCTCCTCTTAGGCCTTCCCTTTTCCTCTATACCCAATCTTGTTTAATGTAGTCTAGAATACCTCTTTGCACTAAAACTACAGTAACTTGCACATCCAAAATCTAATTGAGGAGCTTTTTGATTCAAATAGAAGTAAACAATGTCATCTTTGCAAAGAGCTACAGAGATTTATCACAAAATGAATATAAAAAAATTTATGATTTTTTTTAATGATTGTCCAAAATTTTTGCACCTTATATATTGCCTCTTTGACCAAATTTCCAATGTTTAACCTCCTTATCGATTCAAATCCTTGTGAGGCCCATTGTAAGACATATCACTACAAAAATGAGATAAGCCCCATCCATGATCTACAGTTTCCTTTCTTCTACTCGCTAAGAAAGCCTTGCAAGAATCCATAATACCATAGATAAAAAAATTTCCAATCTATTTCACATACAATCAATTACCACTACCGATCTAAGACTAGAATTTAGAAGCCCATGACGTGCCAGAAAGGAGCAGTATGATGCAAATTTTACGTGGAATATAAAGCCTGATGAAAGCAAAAGACGTAGATTTGATGATTTTAAGTGATTGTGGAAGACGAGAATGCAAATTATAACCATTGTGGTGGTTGTGGATTTTTTCTAACTGCTGGATTGAAGCACCACGACTTCTCAACTGTTCGGGACCTCAAGTTGAGCACGCAAGATTTTCTGAATCGTCAACAATCAGTTGGTCATATGAAGGAGCTGTGGGAGGCTAGATATTTGAATGATCAAGAATGATGAATATTTTCAAAAAATATTGGCCATGGGCCTTTTGGGGGCACAATGGTCCCAAATTCTTGGGGTGGGGGGCATTAAAAAAATGTTGTTGAATAGACATCGGCCCCCCATCGTGTCGATTTGGTGGAAGAGGGGATATGGAGGCAAAAAACACCCTATTAATTAGAAGACATCATCTTCATCCTCAATTTTTTCATTTCCCATCACTTTTCTTCACTCAATCAATGGCTACCCGGATGAGAACAATAGAATTTGGTCCTTCTCTCTCCTCCCTCTCTCTCCTCCTAGTGCATGTTTCTACGCATCAATCTATGTGAGAAGGGGGTTAGTTGATTTGAGAGATTTTGATTGGGAGATAATGTTGAGACACCATGGAGTGCGTATCAATTTTTGATGGAGCATTAGCAGCTACTAATTAGCATTAGTGGCCTTCCAAATACGAGATACATGTGAAATAAAGTGTGATTTTATGAGTAAGTGATGAATTTAATCCTTTTATGATAAATCTCAGTTGCAAATGGTTGAAAATGATTGTTTTTTATTATTAATGATTTTATTTATGAGAAAAATAAAGAAAATCAACAAGAATTTGCCGTTTATTAATTTTTCTATAAACACGCGAAACTGGTAAATTATAGTTTTAAGGTAAATCATGGATTTTTGGGGGTTTTGATGTGTTAATGTTATTCACATGGGATGAAATGAGGGATGAAAATAATTCTCACCAAGTCTGCTCAAGTCACATAAAAAAATCAAGAATTATCAGTATTTATTGATGAATAAATAGGAAAAAATAGAGAAAAAAGAAAAAAAGGTTTTTTATGCTTTAAAAATAGAGAAAAATGATATATGTGTCCATGGATGTATGGTATGACTGAAGCATAGGGTTTAGCCTTATTTTGGCTCTATCTTTATCCTAAAGTGAGTATTTATCATTTTTTATGAAGAAAAATACATTGAAATGCTCTTTAAACCTGCCATCAAGTGCACAACTTTAAATGGTAGGGAGAGGAGGGGGTAATAAATGTTGACTAAATGTTGAGTCTGATTTTTCTTGATGCATTTAACATATAGGATATGTGTGTTTTGAGAATTAAAGGGTTCAGTAAGATGAGCATGCTGCTGGTTGGGTGCTGACCCTATGCTACATCAATTACATTTAGAATGAAAGCATGAAAAGAAATGGATTTGCATTGTCACAATGTTGTTTTAATTAAATAAAAATGGTTGAGCACTATGAATCATTCACAGTTTCATTGCATTCAACACATGGTATCATCTTGGATCGATGTCAATTGTCTTCATAAACATTGATCTACATTGAGAGTGAGGTGTCTTAAGCTGTAGGGCTAGATATTTGTTTCCTTTGGGAAGTGTTCAGTGAGGATTATCTTTTATCTCCTAGAAATTTATTTAAAAGAGAGGATCGTGTGTCGTGTGTGCTTTATGTGTTCAAGGTGCATCTCGAGGCTAATCCCTGAGGTGTGGAAAAGCCATAATGGGGCCATGACAATTAGCTAAGGGGTGCTCCCTATGTTTGTTTTACGTTGTGTATAACAACAATATGTATAGGGACTTCTTGTGAGGAGTTTGGGAAGGATTATCCATTGTTGGACTATAAGCCATACAAACACTTCTTTGGTTAGATCAATGTGTATCCTTCCAATGCTCTTGGCCGTGAGGCTGTGGTATAGTTTGGTTGAGCATAGAGGTTGGATAGAGCCTTAGAGCTAGTATCGGGTCCATTCTAGGTCGCAACAAGTGGTGCACTTGCAAGGAGCTACTAACAAGTGTGGCAATGTCTGAATCTTGGTTGATAGGGACCAGTTTATTAGTGTATGACAAAAGGCAGTGAGATAGATCCAAAAGACCACCAAACTCAGCTTCAGAAGCAAAAAAGATTTGAACCAGCTAGAGGTGGGAAATATCAAGAGTTATTCTACTCAGCAAAGTGGTCCAATATCCCTATAAGGGAGGGGTCTTAGTAACCCTAGTTCTATGCATAGTCCGTTTAGGAGGAGGGGAAAGTTTTACTTCTTTCCCTCTTCCATTTAGTTAGCCCACTTGAAGTAGGGTATTAATGACATCAGTTCAAACTCCTTTGGTGAATCCGATTGTTATCATGGTGCAACCTATTGCAACCCTAGCAAGAATGTGGGACTTTCCAACCTTAGGATTTCCTCTTTCCATTTTTAATGGCTTAGTAGAGGAAGATGTGAAACTTTATATTAATGAGTTCCAAAAGTTAATGTTTAATTGTTGAATCCAAGATGAAGGACACTTGATGATGTTTTTTAATATGACTCTGAAAGGATGAGTTGCAATATGGTATCATAGCCTCGATGCTCAAACCATAACTATGATTGATCTATTCTTTGCATCCTTCAGAAGAGAGTTTTTCCTTGAAAGTGGAGGTCACTAATGGCTACATGTTCTCAATGTAACACCTTAAGAACCTCATGAGAATGTTTGAGGCTATGCCAAGAAACTGAAGGAAGTATTTTGTAAGTTACAGACTTACATTCCCATTTGTTGTTGCTTAGTTACACTACTTTTTGCATGGACTAGACTTTAACATTCAGGTGCAATTGAGTAATATTTCTGTTGCCAACACATTGATATGGCTATTACACCAATAGATGAGGTAGAGTTGTGATTACAAGCGGCCTATATCTCTAGGGAAAACTGGAATCCAAGTCTAGGTGCTGGAAATACTTTGGCATTCATAAATGGTGGTCAAAGGATACACATGAGTACTACCAATGGGAGAGGACGCATGATTCTGAATGTTCCTATGTTGCCAACTCCTCATAGTTTGACCATAGCTATGACTAGTCAAATGGCTCCACCAAATGTTGGAAACCAAAAAAAAATTCTAATGTTATTCAAAGGAATCAACAGCCAATTCCCAATCGAGTGGTTAGGCCAATTGAACGACAGGTAGATGATCATGACTATAGCAAAGTTAAGGATATGATGAAACATTATATAAACATGATCACCAAATAATACAAGAAAATAGTTGTTGATGTTAATTTCCTTAAGAAGCAGCAGAATTTGATAGGGAGTCAATGCCCCCTCAAGATTCAGTTGGGTTTTTGCCCATATAAATGGAATAAGACTTCTTTTTATGAATGTCTGTCTTGTCTATGAGAATTGATAAAAATTTAAGTGGCTAGGGTTCTTGGTTGATAGTTGAATTGGGTATGAAATATAAAATCATAATGATCAGCGAGTTATAACGTTAAGAATCCTCTATTCAGGCACAACCCCAGGTACAGATTCCCAGTTCGCCCCCTACATCAAGTACGGTTGTGTTCCAAGAGAAGAAGTTTCTTCTCAAGCAGATCAAGCCGCCATAATTTGACGGGAAAGGTAGAACTGTCCAAGCGGATGCTGAGATTTGGATAGAATCTATGAAAGATTACTTTGAAGCAGCCGATACTGCACCTGCCAACCAGGCTATGCTCGCCAAGCTGAAGCTCACTGGCGAAGCCAGGCTTTGGTGGAAGTAATGGTGCAGAGATCAACGGATCTTGGAAGGATCCGTTACCTAGGAAAAGATAAAGAAAGCTGTGCAAGGAAGATACTAATCGCCTGTGTATCGCACACAGAAAATGAATGAGTTCTACGAGCTGAAACAGCTGGGACTCACTCTTGACGCATACTACTCAAAATTCGTTTCACTTTTGAAGTATGCGCCACAGATGGACATGATAGAGTAGGTGTCGAAATTTTGTGCTGGTTTAAGCCCACCAGTGAATACCCGTCTCGAATCGATGTGTCCAACAGATCTACAGGATGCACTCATTTGAGCTGCACCCATAATTAAGGAGGTGCAGGCTAGGCCAAGAAGCACATTAGGGCCAAAAACGTTTCAAAAATGGCACTTGTAAGAAAATGATTAAGTTACTAATTAGTTGAGGTTTTAAAATAATGAACCCTCCAAATTTGGCCATTCAGACATGATTAATGAGAGAATTTATTATTCATTTAAGAGGTTAGCCATTAAATGCCTAAGGACGTTAACTCATGTCAAAGGTCACTTTTCGGCCATTATTCTTTCATTTTGAATATTTTACTGTCACGTTTTCCACCAAAATCACGCTTCTTTTTTCGCCTGCATTCATTTGAATCATCGTTCTCTCCTCTTCACTTTGTTTCTTAGTTCTTAAAGTAGATTTTACTCTGTCATAAAATTTCTCGCCAAAATCACGTCCGGTTCTTACCAGCAGCGTGCATTGGTCTCCCTTCGTCTCCTTTCACAAAATCTTGAGAAGGTGATCAACAATCAAAAGAGTCTCTACACAGAGGATCAATACCACTTACTTGCCGATTGAGCTATAGAGATATGGTTCTCCATGGGCCTGAGACGAGATCATCTTGTTAGTTTTCAGCAGACCCAACTAGGTTGAGACATCCAAGCCACATCTTTACTTCAACCCCTAAGATATCCATTCTGTAAGATTTTGTTTCAACTAAATCCAAGCTTTTTCTTCAATCTCTTCAATTTGATTCATAAGAAAATGGGTAAAAGAGTCCCATGGTGTTGATGCAAATTGGTAGGGATAGATATACTAAGGAAAATCCTTAAGCTAATAGAATAGAAAGTGAAAATTTTCACTTTGATCTTGACACTTGAAAATAGAATATCTTCATTATACAGTGTTGTAATATCAACTTTTTAGCAATGACTAATTGATAAGACAAGGATAATATATTATAATTAGAACAAAGGAAGTACTTTGATTTCTAGGAGATAAAAATATTTACCTAGTAATAGATTAAAAATATTTATTATTCAATTTTGTCTCTTAAAATATAAAAAAATTAAACAAGTAATAGATAGAAGTATTAGTGATATTGTGTATCATATCAACTTTAGGACTAAGATGATTTCTTCAATTGTGATTCAAGTTTCAATATCTTCAATTGTGATTCTTATTAGCACTATCAGATTTCAATACCTAAATGGTGGCTTGATGTCATGGGATGATACTACTCATGATATCATATCTTAGTAAATCTCTTAAGATCTATTCCCTTGATTTGTAAGAAGAAATAGAAAGGACTTGAATCTATTTCTTTCTCTCAGAACTCTGATTCTAATGCAGACTGATTTTATAATTGAAAGCATCACTACATTATTGATGCTTTATCCTTGTATATCTTTTTTCAAATGTAATATATCTCAATTTCACAAAAAAAAAACCATCAAAATAATCAGTCTGCATTTCACAAAAAAAAACATAACTTTATTAGGCTCTGAAAAAAATTTAGAAAAATTTTAAGATTTTTTTAAGCTCGTTTGCTATTTTAAAAATATTTTTAAGCAAAAAAGGGCCTAAAAGAGACCCAAAAAATCACAAAAAAACCACCCAAAAATAGCATAGCCAATAGGCGCGAAAATAGGTATCCGGGACAGCTCGGATACCCATTTTCGCGCCGTATCGCTGTCTCGGATACCTATTTTCGCACCGTATCGGCTATGCTATTTAAAAAAAAATTTAAGCAAAAAAGGGCCTAAAAAAGATCCAAAAAAAGACCCAAAAAAGCACAAAAATAGCATAGCCGATACGGCGCGAAGATGGGTATCCGAGCCTGGATAGCCGATACGGCGCGAAGATGGGTATCCGAGCCTGGATAGCCGATACGGCGCGAAGATGGGTATCGGCTATGCTATTTTTGGGTGGTTTTTTTGTGATTTTTTGGGTCTTTTTTAGGCCTTTTTTTGCTTAAAAATATTTTTAAAATAGCAAACAAGCTCAAAAAAAGTCAAAAAAAATTCCATGAGTTTATTAGGCTTTGAAAAAATTTTAGAAAATTTTTAAGATTTTTTAAAGCTCATTTGCTATTTTTAAAAATATTTTTAAGCAAAAAATGGCCTTAAAAAGACCCAAAAAATCACAAAAAGATCACCCAAAAATAGCATTGCCGATACAACGTGAGATACCCATTTTCGCGTTGTATCGGCAATGCTATTTTTGGGTGGTCTTTTTGTGATTTTTTGGGTCTTTTTAAGGCCATTTTTTGCTTAAAAATATTTTTAAAAATAGCAAATGAGCTCCAAAAAATCTTTAAAAATTTCTAAATTTTTTTCAAAGCCTAATAAACTCATGGAAATGTTTTTGAATTTTTTTGATAGGTTTAAGATCTCACAAAAAATAAGTCATTACAAGGGGAGTATACTTTGCACGCGCATGTTTACTCCTTCACGATACTGAGGGAGGAGGACCCCTACGGAGATTTTGTTGTGCCACTCTCGCACCATATCAAGCCATCCATGATATGGAGTGAAAAGTATAGTACCAAACATTATGCTTTTTGCCACGCTTGCGCCGTATGAACTGCTCCACGATACGGTGCGAATATGACCCTGCGAAAATTTGGCTTTGCTGCTCTTGCATCATATCAACTTATCCTCACATGGTTGACTTTATGAATTTATGAATTATCCTTACATTGTTGCTGCTCATGCTCATAAGATCACCCTAATGAATAAAGATTTTAATATGATTAGCAGAATAAGGTACCAAGGATGATGTTTGCAAGAGAAAAATTGATGTACTTGGACCTGTTAATTATAAGAGAATGGGTGAGGTGTATGGGCAAATGGTTATTAATGTTTCTTGCA
Organism: Lygodium microphyllum; assembly: GCF_053477565.2. Classification (NCBI taxonomy): domain Eukaryota; kingdom Viridiplantae; phylum Streptophyta; class Polypodiopsida; order Schizaeales; family Lygodiaceae; genus Lygodium; species Lygodium microphyllum. Next base: position 40,789,868 of record NC_141154.1, on the reverse strand, counting down.
CTTCTGAGGAAGAGGACTATCTTAGCATATCTCATGAGGACAAGTCCATGCTAGTTGTAAAAAGGATATTTAATTGTTAGATTTTGTAGTTTATTATTACATAAGGTAAGGCATTTTGACTCTAAAAAATTTTAGTATATAGAATAAGTGTGCTATTGATTGCAAATAACACTCCTTTATTTTTGCTATTAGCTTTAGGACATTGATTGCATCTCTTAGCCAATAAATCTCTAAAATTATGTGTATTGTTGATCCACTGTTATCAATGGAATTTTTTTTGAGATTTGGTTCAAATATAACAATGTCTTTCAAAGCTTTTGATTCCATCACAACTACCATAAATTTTTTTATTACATCGGATACACTCACCAGAGAAATTATCCTTATGAACTCTCTAAGTGGTATCCATGGCCAAGGAAGAATGTGGGTTGAATGGAATACTGCTTGCTTTTTGGTTAATTATTTATTTTATTTGATTATCTAGTTTAGTTACATGTTTCCATTTGAAGTGCTGGCAGGCTCCTGACTACCTTCTTGGACACCACATATGAGGATATTGTTGATCCTAGAAAACCATATAACTCTCTCTAACAAGAAGTACCATTGCAAAGCCACAAAGTCATACATATACTTGTGGAAAAAGAGTGCTTTTCAAATGTATGCAGGACAATAGATTCAAAGATACTCAAGATAGATGGAGTGAATGTAAGTCTCTTTCATATTGTTGGTTTTTTAAGGGACCCTTCAAAAAGTTTTCGACTTTCAAAAAAATCATAATTAACTTCACAGCAACTTTATTATGTCATTTGTCAGATTTTATGAGTAAATAAGAACTTCGGGACTACCAAAACATGTCAGACATTGGAGATTTTGGCTAAAAAGGAGGAGAGAATCACGAAGTGGACTCTACTATCTCCAAAAAAGAGGAGACAACAATACCATATTCTTGCACACGTGGCAAACTCTCTTTGGCCCTTTTCTTAATCCCGTGATTAACAAAAGTGCATTTTTTGAAGCGTTTTCGGCCTTAATGAACAAAACATGGTCTTATAATGACCCGAATAGAGGAGCATATGGGCCTCAAATGAAGAGATTTCAAGGTCAAAACTAGGGACAAAGAAAGAAAACAAGCACCAATAACGTCAACAACTTTGTCCCTATCCAAAGCAATGGCCGAAATCTCTGTTGTTTTGACTGCAATGAGCCCGGTCATTTCAAGAGACAATGTCCCAAGCTTGGAGGAGGACATCGTTAAGCACATTTCCAAGGAACTGGTAGTAGCCAAGGAGTCACTACCCGAGGCAGAGGAAGAACCGCCTGTGTTGCCAACAGGGAAATGTGCGAAGAAGAAGATCCGACCATGGAAGCAGAGTTGAAAGGGCAACAGTCCATGCCGCTCTTCACAAGAAAGGCCCGAATCGCCAGTTTTCGGTGATTCAAACACCATCGGACTATCAAGGTAAAGGTTTCAAAACCTTGATTGATTGTGGCAGTACACATTCCTTTGTCTCACCAGCTTGTGCAAGAAGATTAGGAATAGCCACAGTAGAAGCACCTACCTTGCTTGTGGAATTAGCAAATGGTCATGAGGTCACTTTGTACCAGGAAAACTGCTAAGGTGGAATTCTTTCTGGGAGGAAAGACGACTTCCGTTAAATTCAGAGTCATGAACCTAGGTATCCATGAGTGTTTACTCGGAATGGATTGGCATAAACCTAAGGATGCCCACATTCATTGTGGAAAGGGCCAAGTTTCCTTTCGAAACTCTGAAGGGGAATTAGTCACAACTCAAGGTGAGACTGGAAAGCCGAAAATTCAATTGGCCAAAGCATCTCGGATTATAAAGGGTGTCTACTTGATAAAGCTCAATAAGTTAGATCAGAAGCAGGAGTCTAGTGAAGAATCTTCATGGCTAAAGGAGTACGCGGATGTATTTCCTGAAGAGCTAACAGAATTCCCGCCTCAAAGAGAAGTGGATCATGAGATTAAGCTCAAGCCAAGAGTTGCGCCAATTGCTAAGAGGCCTTATAGGATGTCTATCCCGCAATTGAGCTGAAGGAACAACTCAAGCAATTGCTAGATCCGGGCTACATCCATCCTAGCAGTTCACCATGGGGAGCTCCAGTACTATTCCAGATAAAGAAAGATGGAACGCTTTGACTGTGTATTGATTACAGAGGATTGAATCAATCAACTGTTAAGAACAAGTACCCTATTCCTAGAATAGATGAGCTTCTTGATCGTCTTCAAGGTGCAAAGAACTTCTCCAAGATTGATATCAGGTCTGGTTACTATCAGATAAGGATCAAGGAAGAAGATATCCCAAAGACGGCCTTCAACACAAGATATGGACACTTTGAGTTCCTAGTTATGTCATTCGGGCTCACGAATGCGCCTGCCACCTTCAACAAGTTAATGCAGGATATCTTTAGACCATATCTTGATGACTTCGTACTCATCTTCTTTGATGACACTTTAGTCTATTCTAAACAGGAAGAAGATCATGAACCCCAACTTCGGATTGTCCTTGAGACAATGAGGACACACAAGCTCTATGCTAAGATGAAGAAGTGTGCGTTCTTCAAGCGTCAGATTGAATATCTGGGACTCATTGTATCAGTGGAAGGAATCTCAGTGGATCCGACCAAAGTCAGAGATGTTCTAGAATGGCCAATACCAACAACTGTCAAAGAAATATGCAGTTTTTGTGGATTAACAGGATGGTATAGGGTCTTCATAAAAAACTATGCTTTGATTGCAGCACCTCTGACGGACTTACTGAAGAAGCAAACATTCATTGCATGGTCAGCTACCGAACAATATATCTTTGATAGATTAAAGCAAAGTTTGGTATCAGCACCTATCCTAAAACTTCCAGACCTTAGTAAGAAGTTCGAGGTAGTAAGTGATGCTAGCACGCTTGCCTTAGGATGTGTGCTCATGCAAGAAGGTCATCCTGTAGCATACTCTTCAAGGAAATTGAAGAGCCATGAGAAGAATTATGCTACCCATGATCTAGAACTGTTAGCTATCATCCATGCTCTAAAGTTTTGGAGACACTACCTATTGGGTAACAAGTTTACTCTAGTGACGGATCATAAAAGCCTCAAGTGGATCTTTTCCCAGAATGAGCTCAACATGAGGCAACGCCAGTGGATTGAAGTGCTGGAGGAGTATGATTTTGAAATCAAATATCAACCTGGAAAGGAGAATGTAGTTGCCGATGCACTTAGTCGCAAGGCATTCCTTAATTCTCTAATCTTGCAAAATCCATCAACAGCTAGATCTCTAGCCACAAAGGTATCCACACCAAATAACCCAATACTTGAGCCAGCTAGAGAAGAAGCATGCCATGATCTAGCCTATCAAAAGATGCTAAGGGAGATCCCTATCAAGGAACAGGACCAAAAGCTACATGCTAAGTATCATGAGTTCTCTATCAATAGTGGATTTGTCTACTACAGAATGAGATTATGTATATCGGCAAGCCAGTCACTTAAGTAGAAGATACTGTGGGAAGCTCATGATTCCCCTTTCTCAGGACATCCTGGCTATGCCAAGACTCTCAATGCAGTTAGGAAGAGCTACTATTGGGAGAGTCTTAAAGGTGACATTCTCAAATATATCACTGAGTGTTTGTCTTGTCAACGTATCAAAGCCGAATATGTCAAAGTGCCTGGAAAGTTGCAACCACTTGATATTTCCCAAATGAAATGAGAATTCATCAGTATGGACTTTGTTGTTGGCCTATCCCAAGTTCAGGGAGGATACAATTCCATCATGGTTGTGGTTGATATGCTTACTAAGGTTGCACACCTTATTCTAGTTAAGACAAACTATAAAGCCTCAGACATTGCAAGGTTTTTTATCAAAGAGATATTAAAGCTACATGGGTTACCCAGAAGAATGATTAGTGATCGTGATTCTCTCTTCACGTCACACTTCTGGAGAGCTATCTTTGAAGCCATTGGGACTCAACTCTGTTTTAGTACAGCCTACCATCCCCAAAGTGATGGCCAAACGGAGTGAGCCAATCAAGTCATCGAGGATATGCTAAGGGCACATTACTGCCGTGAACCAAAAAGGTGGATTCAATACTTGCCACTGATTGAGTTTGCCTACAATGCTTCTTACCAACAAAGCATTCAGATGACCCCTTTTCAAGCATTGTATGGGCATGACTATCAAAGTCCCCTAAATTTCTCAAATCCAACCTTGAGGGTTGAAGCTTCAAGGCAGATGCTGGAAGAGATGGATGACCAAATGAAGTCAATAAGACAAGACATCCAAGCCACTAAGGATAGACAAAAGGCATACGCAGATTTGAAGCGTCAAAATAGAACCTTCGAGGAAGGAGACATGGTCTTCATTCACGTATGGCCAAAGAAGAGTTCTCTATCCTTAGGAGATTGCAAGAAGTTAAGTCCAAGGTATTGTGGGCCATACAAGATCCTCAAATGCCTAGGACCTAATGCTTATAGACTGCAACTCCCTGAGAACCTAAAGATTCATAATGTATTTCATATCAGCCTATTGAAGAAGTATGTACCTAATCCTAGCCATGTACTTGATGACCAACAAGTTGTAATGCCTAGCCAAGGAGTCCTTGAGCTACGGCCTGACAGGATCTTAGATGTTAGGGAGAGACAACTGAGATCCAGAACCTTGAGAGAATGCCTCGTCTAGTGGAAAGATTATCCCGAGGAGGATGCCACTTGGATGGATGAGAGCACTCTCAACCAACAATAACCCCAGTTCATCTCGAGATGAGGACATCTCGATTCCTCGAAGGGGAAGAGAATGTAATATTTCTATTTGAATAAAAATATTACTAGACCAACCTCCCGCGCACTATAAACTCGTGAAAAGATTATCTCCAGTGCCGGCGGTTGATCTATAACCGTACGTGAGAAATGGAGTACTCCGCATTGGTAAACCGGGACCGAGGATCAAAAACCGCATCATCTGCGGGGAAACATCCTCTTGGGAGGACTTAAGAGGATAATGATGGAATTATTACAAATTTTTTTAATTTACCTTCCCCAGCCGATGCGTGGCTGAGGGAAGGGGATGGGCTAGTGGAGCTCCATGAGGAAAGGAAGGTTTAAGGCCATGCAAAGTACCACGTGGGGGGGAGGTCCTCTCTCCCCCTAGACTATAAAAACCCCCCCCTTTGGGGGGGGGATAAGGGAGGTGAAAGAGGAGATTGTGGCAGGTTGTGGGAGGCTCATTGTAGACGTGTGTAAGAGGAAGAGAGAGGCTGCGTTGCTGCTGGAGGCTGTCGTGGTGAGAGAGTGGTGGTCGCCGCTTGCTCAAGCTGTCAGTCGTGCGGGCCCATTGGCCATCAGCTGCCATCCTTACACACTGCCTATTACTGGACATCGTTCCTCCTCTTCCCCTATTGGATTTTCCCCCCTTTCCACGTAGGTTCAGCAGCCCAGAAGCTTCTTAGAAGCTTCTAAGGGGGCTTCTCTTGTTGAGAAATACGGATCTAGAGCTAGTTAGCTATGGTGGATGCAAATCAAACACATGATACATTATAAAAAATGAGAGATTGTAACTCAAGTGAATTAGGTTCCAAGATATATTAGCTTGGACTCATAAACACAATCTTGAGTGAATTAAATTGATAGTGCCATTACATTGAAATGAGTGTCAAGTACATGCTTGTATAGCCTTTTTGGATAGTACCACTCTTCCTCTTTGTGCTTATGGGATTTTGGACATCTCTTCTGGAGCATACAACTTTTGTCATCTCTCTTATACAAAGCCTCTTCTAGGCATACATCATTTGATTTCTCAACACCCCCCTCAAATGATGAGTCTCTACCCTTGCTGGCTTTTGCCCCCCCTGCATGAAAACATGGATCAGGAGACTAGCTCTTTGGCAGCCTAGTCAAGTTAAGGCTTGAAACTTTACATCTTTGGTAGGGTTTTTACAATATCCACTATGGGAACAAATTCCTTAAAATAGTTTGTCATAGTTATTGATGGTAGCGGAAGTATCTTTTTCTTTTTCTTCATTCATGAATTGATTTTTGTGGTGGTTATTCTGCATCTGCTGTGCTCTTTTCTTGTGAAAGCATTCACTGGCAATATGGCCAGTTTTACCACAATAATGACATGTCACCCGATTCCTATTGTCGGTGTTGAATCCTCGACCTCTTCTCTTGGGTCCAGTAGCTCCTCTAGTGTATAAGAGGTTTTCCCTTGAGCTGGTCTCTTTTACATCTTTGCTTTTAAATTTGCTTTCTCCATCAAGCAGTGAGTGCTCAATATCTTTGAGCGAGAGACTCGGAACATTACTTAGAGTGGACACAAGGTTCTCATATGGATCCTTGTTTACACTTGCAAGCAGTACGGCTATTGCTTCATCTTCATCAATATTCTTTTTAAGAGTTGCAAGCTGAGTTTTAAAGATCTTAAACTTATTAATGTGTATGGTCATAGAAGCACTGTCTTTGATATCCACTTTATAAAACTGCATGAGAAGTTTTACCTTTGAATTCTTTGCTTGGGTACCAAACATTCTATCCAGTTCCTCCCAGGCCGTTCTAGCATTTCTTATGCCAGATATATAATGTAGCACATCATCACTTAGTCCCCAGGCAATGATGCCTAGTGCCTTATTATTTATCTTCTTCCATTCTTTGGATTTGAACTGGTCTTCTTCAACAAACCCATCTTCATCATCTTCCTTCTTGTTATCTGCATCATCTTCAAACAAGTCCCATAAGGCTTTCCACATAAGATGGTACATGGTCTTCTTCTTCCAGCCATGGAAGCCTTCACCATTAAATTTTGCTATATAATCCACTTCAGTCATCTTTAGTAGGAGGTCTTACCACGAGAACTCTCGGGCAATGTCTATCCTTTTTACAAGAAAATAAGGGATTCGATAATTGTGCAAGCAAATAATTTCATGCGGGAAGGTCTTACCAATTGGCAATCTTGCTCAATGGCAGTGTCTAATCCCGTACAAGTGCTTCAGATATTGAAGAAATGGCACAAAATGCTAGTGTCTAAAGAAACTTGATGGAGTAGGAAATCGATATTAAAAACTAAGATCACGGTGAATAGCTTAGAGTGTGGGAGAGTTGGTTTGAAACAAGAGAGTGTGAACAGGGGTATTTGAAAAAGGCTTATTGAAGCCTTAGAGATAAGGCCCTTTAAAGCCTTTAAAAATTTAGTCTTGAATTGCTGGAAGTCCGCCTAACATGGCTGCCTCTCAGATTTCGTGCGATTGCTTCACACACAGGAGGAGTATCAGGCTCTGCAACCATGAAGAGAAACACGGATCTAGAGCTAGTTAGCTATGGTGGATGCAAATCAAACACATGATACATTATCAAAAATGCGAGATTGTAACTCAAGTGAATTAGGTTCCAAGATAGATTAGCTTGGACTCATAAACACAATCATGAGTGAATCAAATTGATAGTGCCATTACATTGAAATGAGTGTCAAGTACATGCTTGTATAGCCTTTTTGGATAGTACCACTCTTTCTCTCTGTGCTTATGGGATTTTGGACATCTCTTCTGGAGCATACAACTTTTGTCATCTCTCTTATACAAAGCCTCTTCTAGGCATACATCATTTGATTTCTCAACATCTCTAAGCCCCCCTTCCCATTGCATTCCCCACAAGTCCATATTAGCCTCGGTTTTTTAAAGCCCCCTTCCCATTGGATCTCCATAAGCCCATATTACCCCCGGGATTTAAAACCCCCTTCCCACCAATCATCTTTACTCCTCTGAGCTTCGATGAGGAAGCCTATAAGGCCTTCCCATTAGTTCTTCAATAAGCCCATCCCGAGCTTTGAAGCAAAGGAAGCTACTAAGGCCCTAGGCCCGGTTCTTCGTAAAGAAGAAGAGGGGTTTCTTTAAGCCCCTTCCCACTCGGTTTCCCCCATAAGCCCATTGAAGAGGATTTCCTTAAACCCCCCTTTTTCACAAGATCTTTACCCCAGGATTTTGAAGAAATTAAGTATAAAGGCCTTTCCACCAATCACCCACAAGCCCTAGGCTTGGGATTTAAAGCTCCCTTTTCCGCAAGGCCCAGAAAATCCATTCCTAGCCAGAATTTCAAGGAGAATAATCTCTCAAGCCTCCGTGGTTGAAGTAGGAGTTTGTTATTAGCTACCAAACATTATGGAACAAGGTATATTTTCTTATCGAGACTCTTGCACATCACAAGGATTATGGGTTTACGAGCACTTCACGTTGCACGTTTTGTACCATCGATACGGCATGAGGTCCGCTACAGCTATATGCAGTAAATTTTAGATGCACACGCACATGAGGCAGCACCTGTCATTGAGACCGCACATTTCTTGCACGCACGATATTTGGGATGCTCATCACAAAGTTAGGAACCTCTGGTTGAGTGTGTAAGGAGGTTGGGTGAGTTAGAGGGTCATGAAGGACGTCGTCAATTGTGAGATGGGTTGTTATTATTTGGTCAACATCTTGAGGATCATCATTTTCTAGAGTGATTGTGAGATTTTGGATGGAGGGAGCGGAGTACGTTATATCTTTTTGAAGAGAGTTGAGAGGTGAGGATAAGGATTTAAATAATTAAGGAACTATGTTTGCATTTTTCATGATACACGATCACATCTAGATAGACTAGGCACAATTTTTTCAATGCATACATTATTTTTGTGTGTAGCATCGATTGATTGGTTGCATATCATAGATCCAACATTGCATATTTTTTTCAAATCATGAATGATTGGGCACGGAGTTCATTTAAAAAAACCATATTCATGCTAGGGCACTCTGCATAAAAAACAAGTTCATATCCAGAGAATGTTTATTTTGAAGACTCAAGGGTCAAAGGAAAAAATTGTACATTTTACGTCGTCAGCGAGTATTTCTTGAAGAAAAAGAGGACATGTGTGCTGAAAGTGTGTGCAAGTACAAGAACAATAGCCAAGGAGGGGAATAACTCATCTAAGATAAAACATGGAGAAAAATGATATGATTTACGAAAGTCAGTATTTTTGCCCATTTTTGATAGATTTTTCTAATTCTTCCCGAGTAGGCTTGTCGACCAGATGCGTTCCGATCATTTTGAGTACCCGAAAAACTATATTCGAAGTTCAAATGACGAAGTTATGATCCAAATAAGTTGCAAACAAGCATAGAGCAAAAAAAACGAAAATAGTGAAAAGTAGTAGAAAAGCAAAAGCCAAAAGCTGAAAGCAAAAAGCCTAATGTATGTGAGTGTGGATAGAAAACTATATAAGGAGAGAAGATTGAAGAGTTAAGGGCCTTCCCCCTTGCTTACAATTGTATTATGTGAGAGAGGAGAGTGGAGAGTCGCATGCTAGAGTGAGCTCTTTTCATGCCAATTTGGAAGTTGGAGCTTTTGGGTGTCAAAGTGGTGAGCATCGACTCAAGGTTGTTAAGGTACGAAAATATATCTCATTTGGTTTGTTTTCAAATTGTTGGTATTTTCGTTGTGTTGTGGTTGTGTGATGCTCTACCCACATTCGGGTTTTTAATTGTTTTGAGCTTCAAGAGGCATTGTGTTTTATCTTGTTTTTATATGTGGCTTGTGGTGTATTATCAAATATTTGAAATTTTCAAGTTGTGTTGTGCATTCGACAAAGTCAATTACCCCAACTGGCACTCCTTAACGTTTCGTTATCGGGTTGTGAGTGAGGCTTGCTCTTGATCACCGCTCGCGTAACAATGGCATCCCAATGTTTCTTGTTAGATGTAGCCATATAGCGTACCACAACACCAACTGCAAAGGCAATATCTGGACGAGTGGCTATCATGACATACATCAAACTACCCATGGTTGATGCATAAGGGATCTTGGCCATCTCGGGCCTCTTCTCATGTGTTTGTGGACAATGTCTACGGACAATCAGCCTGTGAAACCTTCACATAAAAATGTAATGGATAGCCAATAGGCTTCACATCCTGCATGCACAAACACTCAAGGACTTCATGAATGTACTCCCTCTGTGAGAGGTAGACTAGTCCCTGATGCGTATGGCACTTAATGCGCATACCAAGAATGTGAGAGCCTGTCCCAAATCTTTCATCTCAAAGTTCTTCTTTAGCTGAGATCTAAGAGCATCCAACTTATCATGAGCTTTCCTTGCTATCAGCATATCATCCGTATAAAGTACCAAAATAAGCAATGAGCCATCCACACTGTCTTCATGTAAAGACACTAATCCATAGCACTCCTGCTGTAGCCTTATGTCTACATAAAGGCATCAAACTTATGATACCACTCCCTAGGTGGATGCTTCAAGCCATAAAGACTTCTCTTCAACTTGCACACTAGGTGCTCCTTGCCAGGTTCTATAAAGCCCTTAGGCTACTCCATGTAAATCTCATCATGCAAATCCCCATGCAAGAATGCAGTCTTGACATCCATTTGATACATGTCTAAGTCAACTTGCGCGACTAAGGCCAAAACCAACCGTAGGGTGGTCATCTTGAACACACGAGAAAAGACTTCATCAAAGTCAACCCCATGCTCCTATTTAAAACCCTTAGCAACACGTCTTGCCTTATAAGTTAGCTTGGGGTGTCCAGGGGTACTTTTCTTTTCATGGCAAATTATTGTTGCCATTAGGCAATGCAACCAAATCCCAAAAGCTCTGTGGTAGGCCTCCATGACTAAGCATACTACATATATGCTCCTGGATGGATCTATTCATCCGTTCAGCCAAGCCATTGTGGGGTGGGATATAGGGGGTGGTCAACTAATGCTTAATACCCCTCTCCTCACATAGCTGCTCAAAGGCATGTGACACATATTCTCCCCCATTGTCAGTCCTAAGGCATTTCAGCCTATGCCCAATCTGGGTCTCAACCAATGCAAGTCATCTCTGAAACACATCCAAGACATTTGACTTAAGCTTAATGGAGTAAGCCCAGACTTTATGCAAAAAATCGTCAATGAATGTCACAAAATACTTTGCACCAACCATAGATTGACATGGTATGGGCCCATAGACATCCAAATATACTAATGCCAAGGGCTCACTCATGCGTGTCCGACTAGACTTCTTATGCGTATATCTAGTTTGTCTGCCATAAAGACAATGCTCACATGAATCAAAACATGAATAGTCAAGGGGCGGTAAGTACTGCAAACTTGAAAGCATTTTCATTCCCTTCAAAGACATATGGTCCAAATGGGCATGTCAAAGAGATACATGTGGGATGGAGCCCACTGACAAAACATGGTCAACAGAGGACCCATCAACTACAAGAGGATAGAGGTTGCCAGCCTTGGCACCTCTAGCAAGCACAATTCTGCCACGTGTGATCTTCCAAGCAGAATCCCCAAATGAAACATGAAACCCACCATCATCAAGCTACCCTACAAACATAAGACTACATGTAAGTGCACATACATGAAGTACATCCTGTAACAGAAAAGTACTACCAGTAGAGAACTGCAACCATACATCCCCAATGCCAATAATAGCAAGTGACCTGTCATCACCCAAGAGAACTGAACCAAAGACAGTGCGGTAGGAGTGAAACCATTCATGACATGGTGTAACAAGAAATGAAGCACGAGGATCCAAAAGCTAGCAATGTGCATACATAGACGGAACGTCAGTCAATATCGATCAATGGCGTAGAATTACAAGATCTAGTTGCAAGTATGTACTCCCTATCAGAGTCATCAATCTATATGACATTGATTTCCTCTATTTTCACACTAGATTTTGCAAGCATAATGCTACGATCAGAGAGATTTTCCTGTACTTTTCTTTCCCCTTCTCTTTGCGCTTATCATTATGCAACTCATGACACTGTAGGCGTATATGACCCTTCTTGCTGCAATGATGACATGTCACATTAGCATTTCTCCCACGAGACTTGCTATGCAACTTACCACGCAACTTAGACCTAGACTTCTGTGAGTCATTGCCACGTCCATACCCATGGTCATTATTTCCATTACCATCTTTGCCTCTAACAGTCAAGGCATGCGACACACGAGAGGCATCCAAGTTCTTATGGTTGATCTCTTCCTGCAGAAGAGCACTCTCTACATCATGCAAGTCCGAATAATAGCAAGAGCACATAAGACAATGCGAAATACATCCCATGACTCACTCAAAGTCCCAAGAAAAAACAATGGAATAACCTCAGTATTGAAGGTAATGCCCTGCGAAGTCAAGTTGAGAATAGGATGGAACTAGCTCAAATGTTCAGACATGGTCATATTCTCCTTCATGCATAGGTCCATAAGCTACTTCAACCAATACATCTGACTTGCTAGACTTTTCTTGTCATAGAGGTTTTTAATTTAATCCCAAAGCTACCAAGGACTTTGTGCTTCCTCAACCACATTTTAATGCACCTGTTCAGTGAGAGACAAGATGAGGGTGGACTTGCATAACTCATCAAGCTCATCCCATTCCTCATCAGTCATAGTTTCAAGCTACTGGCCATGCATCCTTAATGGCTTTAACTAAGATTTCTGCACCAATACCTACCAAACTTGGTTCTTCCAGTAGGCATAATTCATACCATCAAGCTTAGTGATGTTGAAGATAGCGCTATCACTGGAAGAAGATGCCATACTGCTATCCAAAATGGTGCAAAAAGTTTAAAACTACTTATTGTTTTTTGTTGTTGTAAAAAGCCAAAATACCACCAAAACCAAGGCAAAATGACCATGAACTGATAGATAATGATGCTTCCCACCACGCACCATAAAAAATACATAAAATTGGGATAATTCAGCATGAAAATTCCACGTTAGTCCATGCATAACTGTATGCTGTAATAAATTACATCCAGGTACAAATGAAAGCAAACTGTAGGAAAAATGAATGCACCAAGTCAACCACTGACTGTCAAAGCATAATTGGCATCAAGGGGCATAAATCAGCATATGACAATCATACGGACATTGAGAAAACACCCAAGCATGTCAAATGAAGCCGTCAGTAAGCCGGCACACTCCCTATGTAATAGGACAAAGTGTACACAACACTAGCAAGATCTTACACAAAGAGAGTATATGCTCACAGAGTGCAAAGCCCAAATCAGCCCAAGTACAATTTGTGAGGACCATGGCATATCAACCATGCAACATCCAAGTGAAGATCCTAGTCTCACGTATCTGAATTCTCAAGTTGCATAAACTGCCTGCTCAATGTCCGTCAAGCATATCAAGATGCTTCCACTAGCACAAAAGACGTAAATATCAAGCAAAGAATCTCAACAAGGGCACATGATAGTAGTAGCGCCAGAAGATCTAAGATCAAGCATCAATAAGACCTCATGAACATATAGGTCATGTAGCATCCATAGACATCAAGTACAACCAAACTGTAACTCTGGCAAGCCAAGAAATAGCCAAAGTAAGCTCCGAGAAATCAAATGTCAAGCCAAAGCAAGGCTCAGTAGCATCCAACTCCAAAAAATGTAACGGCATGCAGTAGTGGCATAGGCCAAGCATGTCAAGACCGATTAGACATAAGCAAGGTACATGTCATAACTACATTAGAGATGAAGACCCAAATGCTATGCAAAGTGAACTCAAGCTCAACCAATGATTTGAGAGCAAATCCAAGCTCTATGTCGATCCCCGAGAGTCACTATATCAATGTATATATCCAAGACATAGCCCGAATCCAATGGGCATATCCAAACATAAGAAAATGAGCTTCAGGCCCTGAATATTCCAGCAGCAAATAAATGTCCAACACTGAACAAACTGTGGCTCAATCCAAGCTCAAAACCATAGACAAACCATAGGCATATTTTCCCATACGTATAGGCACCAACCAGGCATAATCGGGAATCAAATGACTATATAGCAAGAGCATAAAGTGTAATGACAGGGGGCTACCCTCTTTTGGGTTGTCTATGGATTCTGTAAAATAGTCAATGACTAAGCAAATTCATCCCCAAAAGTATCTCATATCATAGGCATACATTCTCCTAGCATTTGAGACCAACCGAGCAACCAATGTCAATGCCAACCAAGCATAAACATAAAATGCTGATCTAACACTATTTGTGGCTGCTTGTGGATTGTGAACAATAGTCCTAGATTGAGGTAAATCAGTCCACAAATTATTGCCATTGATAATCACTAATTTTGAGCATCAAGGAGGTGTTCCCAAAAGTGCCAAATGAAGTGTTTCCAAGTTGGCAATGAGTGCCAAGGGGGTTTTCCCAAGTGGAAGGGCTGAGCAAGGTCAAGGCAAGGCTAAGGGAGTAGTCATGGACCCCCAGGAGCTTCCTCTTGAAGAGCAAAGTCACCAATAGAGAGTAGGCATAACAAGAAGCAAGAGGACAATACTGCCCTACTTCACAAAACATGTGGACTAAAGTAAAATAACAAAAGAGAGCTCCAATACCTCTAAAGGAATGCCCTGAGGATGCCCAAATGTTTTGGGTAGGTGCTCGGGAAGCCGAGGAGTGACAGGAGCTTGGGAGAGTCGGCTATGGCCATTAGATCTTCCAAGCTAGGCATCATTGCACTTCCCCATTGGACTTCTAGCTCTTGCTTACCACCAAATATTGAAGAAAACCTTACTATCTGCCTACCAAATCCACAAGTAATGCCTTTCCTCTATTGTGCCTCAAGGTTTGTAAACTCCAACTTGAAAAAGCCGTTCCACTTAGCCATTTTAATGCAATGCTTGAAGGCTCAGCTCTTGTGCTCCTCTGGCAAACTTCTTTCGATTCAAATTTATCCCTTATTACTTGGAAGTTCCTTCTTCATCAATACCAAATATACTTCAAATATTCCCTCTTTTTCATGCATAACGTAAGCTCTCTTGTGACTAAACTTGGGAATTCTCTTGTGAATTGATTCTTCTATTCTATCCCTTGTGAGTACTAAACAAGAGATCTATATATGAGAACATACCGAGAAAAAATGAAATCTATGTTGTCACATGAAAATGCTCGAATGAGAATCCTAACCATTCCTTCACTCCATGTATTTATCTGGATTTGAGTTCTCTTGATCCATTATTCTCATCTCGCTTAGCATCCTTGCGGTGAGTGACATTTACAAACCCTCCGCGTGAATCCCGTGCAACACTGGGAAGGAGACCCAATGAGTGTAGGTAATCGATACGAATCTGAAGGAGTCATGAACCAAGTTGGAATGCTCAAACAACCATGCTTTGATACCAGTTGAAAGGTGAGAAGGATCGAAGCTTGCTTGGAAGAGCTATGGCGGTAGAGTAAGAGTAAGAAAGAGAGAGAGACCAAATGGAAACTCCAATAGTCACAATTTGTGACCACGCCTTCCTTTATTCAAACTGTCAGTAAAGGAATAAAGAATAAAGTGATGGTGACGGGTAATCGTCACCTGCAGTGTGCAGTGGTAGGTACTGTTAGTGTAGTAATACACGGGTGGCTAGGCAGAGGCGCCTTTACCCCCAATAGAAGCATTGTGTGAATGATTGCATTACATAGTTTTAATTTGCAAATCATAGGAATGATTGGGCTCAAAATTCTCTTCCAAAGCATATTCTTGTTAAGGCGCAACACATGGAAAAACAAGTTCATATGAAGGTTTTCATTTTGAAGACTCAAGGACTAAAGGAAAAGGTCGTAATGTTGATCCTTTGCTTTGGAATTTTCCCATGTGACTTATACTTCAGATGTTGTCAGTGCAGATGATATGTCTCTTCATATGCAAAATTAGCAGTCTACAAAAGCTAAAAGTTATCCACTCATATCATGGACATCTAAGTGGAGTATTGCTACATCTGACATTTGTGAAGATGGTGGAAACTTGTGCTATGATGTGACCACTATCCCTCTACCTATTACACATCCTATTTAGAGATACAAGATATCATGAAAGGAGAGTGGTTTTGGCCAAAGTGTCAGTGTTATTTCTGCAATACCAGCCAGGATAAAACAAGCTCTACAAAAAGTATGCTATTGTGTGTGAGCATCAATATCATGTATCTTGCACAGTAAACAACTTGCCAGATTGTAAATAGATACATTCGATATTGACTAAGCTTATTGGGATTACACATACCTTGGACAATGGCCTCTTGGTATCTATTGAGATGTGAGGAGAGAGACTAGTCTTTCTAAGGTTGTGGATAACCACTTCAATCTTGTTGTTGCACTTCATGTAATGAAAGAGTGTTTTATATGCATGGATGATCTTTGGACAAACATCAACATGCTACACATGCTTTGTAACCAGAATGTTTGGTCTACAAAAATGCCTTGCATTTAGTTCGTTCAAAGAAACTTAAAACATGATTAAATCTGACAACCCTTAGTGCAACAATCTTGGCTATTAGCTTATCTTTTTAAAAAAATAGGCTATCGTGCAGTATATGCTTGATTATGAAAACTTTTTATGAGGGTGATAAGGCTAGACTTCTGATGCGAAAGAAAGACAAGACGCTACTCCTGCAAATGAACGATTGACAAATCAATGCAAGAATAGTGGTATCGACAAGCATGTGATTTAGAGGTTTGAAAGGGAGGCAGCAGAAATGAACAAACGATCTTTCAAATATGCATGGGTTCTTGACAAACTGAAAGCAAAAAGGGAGAATGGTAGTACTATTGACATTGCTCTATGGAAATTTGAAACCACGAAGTACTATTGTATTGTTATTGAAGCACCGAGTCATCATGATTTCATAAAGAATATGATTACTGGCACTTCACAGGCTGACTATATAGTTCTAATTATCAACTCTACCACTGGTGGGTTTGAAGCTGGCTATGGAGGTGGAGAGGGGGATGGGGCGCTCGACGATTCGAGGATGTTGTAGCTAATGTGGTGCTTCCTTTCCGTCCATCATCACCACGTCACTATCTGCAATAGGCTCCACAAGCATTTTCTGATTATTTAGAGATGGGGATAGAGTTTGCATTTCAACAAGCTTGCAAAGAGATTACATCTGAGTTCATTGACTACTCAAAGCAGGTTATCATGATAGAGGAGACCCTTAAGAGCCCCAGACATGACATAGCAATTATGGCGACATTGATAAGCTAGATGACCGTGATTGAAGATGCATCAAATTGAATTAGAACTAAGTAAATAATAAAAAAAAAGATGGTATTTGATGGTGGAAACAAGTAGATGATGCGGTAGGAGGTGAGGATACAAGGGAGCTCTAGTCATAAACTCCTTAGGCTCTTACGAAATTCCAACTACCCTTCGAATTCCCGATATTATCCTACAAGTTCCAATACTAGTTTAAAAACTGAACTTGGAGAGAATAATACCTTTGGTTGATATCATTCTAGTTAGAATAGAAAACATTGTAAAAAGTTATTTTTCTTAAAGGAACTATTGAAAGGGATTTCTATACTCTATTTTTGTGCTGTGAAATAAAGGCATGTAACGAATTTGTATCAAGAGTTAATTCAAAGAAGCTCTTTTTATATATTGAACCTAAGGTGGTAGGTAATTAAAAATAATCACTCAAGGGAAGTGGGAGGATGGTAGATCAGGACCTATGGTCAAGTGGTCTCGGTGAGCCGAGAGCTTTTTTGAGAAGGAATAAAAATCACATTTTTGATGGACCATTACAGATCAGAAAGCCTGGCTTGCATCACTTTAGAACCGTGGGCATAAGGATCAAAGTGCCACACTCCCCTTCGTCCCCCGTTCTCTTTGAACCTAGCACAATGCAAGCCTATTTCATGTAACAATTTTTATAAGGTATGGAACGAGAGCCACTAATGCTAATCAACCGTTAGTAGTTAATTTGACAAAAAAAACACAGGTTGATCCTCATGGGAATTGCCAGAACTTCCATTGTGGGGGTAGACTCAAGCGAGCCTACTTAGCAAGCTCTGAGGGTTTTCATCAAAATCTCGGATGGCATTTTCTAGGACATCTCTTGATGGACTACTAAGAATATACCACCAAGGGAGCAGCTTAGGTGGGCATGTTACATCCTCAATTGACATTTCCAGGACTTTAAGGTTCTATAAAATCCTCGTCCTTATTCTTGCATGAACTAATGCAAAGTGTTACATGCATATACTACTCACTAGACCTAAAAGGGTTACCTTAAACTACTCCTCTAATGTACAAGGCTAATCCACTAAGGCCACATATAACCTACCTCTCCCATCCCTTTTACCCACTCGATACAAAACCTTTTCTAATTGAAACTCATTCATACCCTTAACCCTCAAATATCCTCCCCATCCCTAAAATCTAGCACCTTTTCCAAATATCCTCTCATCGACGCCCCTTTGCTCTCCTTGTCAACCTTCTCTTCCCCTCCCTTCATCACTTGCTAATAGTGCTCCAGCCCCCCTTTCTATATGAGTACCTGATGCCAGGAGGCATATTTCACGGTGGATTCCATGCCATGGTGGATTCTGTGAGGTTTTACGGTGGATTCCGTAAACTTTGTTGACCGGGGCTCATACACAAAGTGGATTCTTTGTGCGAGAAGTTGATGGGGACGCCTATCCTTTTCGGGCGTTTCATTAATTTAGTGTGTACATGGGTGATTCCATAGCGGGTGATTCCGCAAAATGCATATTAAATAAATAAATGTTTATGAGTTTAGAGTGCGCACTCGTAATAAATTAAGGTTAGGATTGATTTCTAACTAGTTGATTTATTTATGTAGCTGAAGACTACTAGGTATTCACTTTTGTCAGTTTAATTGTATTATTTTACTAACGATTGTGAATGCTTCAGTTGATGTGTAGAGATAGCAGCAGCGGCGGAAGAAAGCATTGGAGGATAGCGAGTATTCGAGTTATCACTTATATTTTAATGGGCGCATACCTTAGGCATGGCGCCTATATTTTGTCGCACCTATTTATTGAGGTGTTGGATATTTATTTATTATTTTGTATGCACATGGGCGCACGATTATGATATTTGTATTTGGACATTAAACTGGGTACGCCTGACTCTTTGGGCGTCCGCCCATTAGCTTTATTTCTATTTTGTGCTAAAGCAAACTCAAAAGCCAAAAGCGTGCTATTTTGTAATTTGGGCTATTTTTTGAGCTTGAAGATGATTAATACATAAAATACATGCTTTGTGGAGTGCTCACACAAGGCATGGGGAGAGATTGCACCCAATTGGTCTCTTGTTCATGTCGTGCATGCTTTTTACCTTGAGTTTTGTGCAAAAAGTAGAGTTCTTTTGTTCTTGGGGACCTTCCAGCATTCACCACGCAAGCATACGGCATCCGATCTGCGCACCAGTGGTATCAGAGCGAAGCTGAGATCGAGAGCTTTCAATCGCTATCCATCTTGTGCGAAGGCGGAGCTCGTGGAACGATCGAGCTCTACGGTCAATCTCATCGCGAACGGTCGATACGGGTGGATTCCTGGCAGTCAAGAACCTCTGTTTCTAGCCTCTGATCGCGAAGGACCGGCTTGCAACGACGGAGGACCACTCCTACATCCTTTTCTTTAAGTCGTCAACAAACAGAGATAAGCCATATCTTTCAAATAGTTAAGCTTGAGTTTTAAGCTTCAAAAAGCTTAATTAGAAGCTTACTAAGCTTCAAATAAACAAAACGGCAACATGGCGGCATCATCCGAAATTTTCAGCGTGAAAAACAGGCCCCCCCTTAAAATTCGACGTCGTTTGCTGATTAAATTTCAAGCTTACTACTCCAAGTCAAGTCACACAAAATCTACAAATTTTACAAGTCTAAATTCTGCAAGTCAAAAATTACTTACTCTGCAAGTCTGGCAAGTAACTTGAAGTCAGAACTGACTTTTGTTCAAGACTCCTAGAAGCATTGTTCCTGCGCAGAAGTACCGAACTGCAAAGTTGTTCTCTGGAAGGTACTGTTCGCATACGCAGACTTGCTGAACCAGTTTCAGCACGCAGAAGGTCAAAACACAGATTTTTCAAAGATTACAAATTTCGCAATAGCCAAAGACGAAGATTGTGAAAGCCACACACAAAAATATATAAGCCTTGTATACCCGATCTTGAGCTACACTCATCCCGCTAATTGAATTTTGAGAGTTTGAGGTCTTTTGAATTTTTGCAGGATGACGAAACCACATATGGATGATTTAATGGCTGAAGGCGATCTTCCTGAACCTACAATGGAGGAAAAGCTGGATTTAATTATGATGCAGTTGGATGAAGAACGACGAGCCCGGCAAGCATTACAAGTTCAATTGGCCAATTTACAAAGATCGACTACCGACAAAGAGGAACCACAATCTGAAGATCTTATCCGACGTACCATCGATGCGACTCTCGAAGCTCAATCCATCCGCAAAGAAACAAAGATAAGTAAAAGAAATTTCAAATTCCGTACTTTCAATGGCACTCGAGATGGAAAAACTGTTCTTGCATTCATCAGTCAGTTTGATGATTATTTTCATGAGGAAACATACGCAGAAAAAGATAAAATCAAGTGTGTCACTAATCATTTAGTGGATAGAGCATCTCTTTGGTGGACCGTGGTTCGTAAGAGCATAGATTGTCCCACTACCTGGGAGAATTTCAAGAAGAAGTTTATGCAGAATTTCCTTCCTCCACAATTCCATGAAAAAGCCATAAAGCAATGGGACCTTCTTCAACAAAGAGATCGTGAGCCTATTCCTCAGTACACTAAACGTTTCTGGACTGCATTACTCCAGTTACGCATGCTTGAAGACGTACCTGAAGCGACACACAAGCGCAAGTATATGTCTGGATTACTTGGGCATTACTACGCTGAAGTCAATATGTTCAAGCCTACAACTCGTGAAGATGTAATTTCTTTAGCTCATGACACTGAAGACAAGCTTCGAGGAAGAGACAAGCGTCCACAACAATTTCAAGCCAATGGTAACTATGGATCTAAGCAATTCAATTTAAATTTTAGAAGATTTAATCAAGGTCGTTTTCCTTCATAACCTTTCCGTAAGTCTTGGGCAAAACCACCTGCTTTACCATCGAATACCAATCAAAACCCTAAGCCAACTTCACAGCCAAATCCTAATATTCCTAGACTTCCTGCCATTGCAAACAATGTATCCAAAGCCAAACCTATAGTGTGTTAAAAATGCCACCAACCTGGACATCTAGCAGCCAATTGCCAATCGAAGATGCCATCTGTCCATATCAACTATCTTGGAGCAATGGAAGATGACGAACATGAAGAAATGCCTAATTTCATGGAAGATGAAGACGACATTACTACTCCTTTGGATACTTTACCAGGTATGCCAACTCCACATTCTTTATTGACAATGAAATGTTTAGTGCATGGAAAAGAAAAGATTATTTTGCATGATGATGGTAGTACTCATGATTTTATTTCTGCAAAGTTAGTGAAAGAATTGAAATTACAAACTGTTCCTACGCATTATCACATTAAATCAGCATTCTTAGGCACAAGGTATAATGGAACACAAGAGGTGCATGGTTTAGAAATTCAAATTGGTGAATGCACTGAAAGAAGGAAATTTTTAGTTGTACCATTACAGTCCAGTGATATTATTTTGGGTATGCCTTGGCGTCATTAGCATAACCCTGATATAGATTATTCCACACATTCAATTAATATTCAATTTCAAGAAAAACATATTACATTGTATGGTATGCATGCATCTAATGCTTTTCCACTGCTTTCGCATACTCAAGCTTAACATGTGTTACGCAAAAGTAGTAAATATTATCTAATTTGGGTGAATGAACTGCAAGTTAAAGAAAAACATATGCACCCTAGGCATAAAGAATTTCTTACACAATTTAAAGACTGTTTTGCAGAAGATCTACCACCTGGTTTACCTCCTTTACGTCTAGAAGACCACAAAATAGATTTAATTCCTGGTACACAATCACCTTGTAAAGCACCATATAGGCATAACCAGATAGAGCAAAAAGAAATTCAAAATCAAGTTGAGGAATTACTAAATAGAGGATTGATTAGACCTAGTAGTTCTCCATTTGGTGCACCTGTTTTGTTGGTAAAGAAGAAGAATAATACTTATCGTATGTGCATTGACTATCGTGCTTTAAATAAGATCACTGTAAAGAATAGATATCCAATTCCTAGAGTCGATGACCTTATGGATAATTTGCAAGGTTCTGCCATATTTAGTAAAATAGATCTTAAATATCGTTATCATCAGGTGAGATTAGATAAGTCTGACATATTCAAGACTGCATTTAGAACACAATTTGGTCATTATGAATTTTTAGTGATGCCTTTTGGATTGACTAATGCACCTGCTACATTTAGTAGAATGATGAATCGTATATTTTTGAAATATCAACATTGTGTTATTGTATTCTTTGATGATATCTTGGTGTTTAGTCAAAATGAGAAAGAACATTATGAACATCTGTCCTTGGTTTTCAAGTTGTTGAAAGATAATCAATTGTATGCTAATCCGAAAAAGAGTGAGTTCTTTAAAACAGAAATTGAATATTTAGGCCATATCGTATCATCAGATGGTATTAAGGTTGACCCTAAGAAGATAGACGCAATATTGAACTGGCCTATACCTAAAAATGTGCATGAGTTACGATCTTTTCTAGGTCTTGCTAGTTTTTATAGGAAATTTGTGCGAAATTTTTCATTACTTTCTTTGCCTTTGACTAAGCTTTTAAAGAAAGGTATTGTTTATCATTGGTCTGATAATCAACAGAAATCCTTTGATTTATTCAAACATGCATTAACCCATGCTCCTGTATTACAACTGCCTGATTTTAATAGACCATTCCTTTTAGTAGTTATTGATGCTAGCGGATCTGGAATAGGAGCCGTACTTATGCAAGATAATCATCCCATTGCCTATTCTAGTTGTAAACTGAAACCCTCCGAACTTAAATATTCCACATATGATAAAGAATTATTAGCTGTGGTACAAGCTTTAAGACAATGGAAACACTACTTAATGGGTTCTGAGTTTATGATTAAGACTGATCAACAAAGTATTAGACATTTACTTAGTCAACCCCAAATATCTGACCGACATATCAAATGGGCAGCCTTTATTCAGAGTTTTCATCCGATTATCCAATATCAACCAGGTAAAGAAAATGTAGTGGCCGATGCATTAAGTAGAAGACCTACCATTCATAATATTTCTGTTATATCATTTGATTCTCTAATTCCTATGAAAGATACTTATCACCAGGACATTACTTTTCATGTGTTACAGTTCCATTCAGATCTTTTGTTTTGAATGAGATTCATTGTCCTCCATATCAAGGTCATAGAGGTATCATATCTACTTTACGTACATTAACTGAAGATTTTTATTGGCCACACATGGACACTGATGTATCTAACTTTGTTTCTGAATGTCTAATTTGTCAAAGAGTTAAGAGACATCATGGTAAACAATATGGATTACTTATGCCTTTATCTATTCCATCAAGACCATGGGAACATATTTCTATGGATTTTATTACTAGTTTACCTAATACTAAAGCTAACCATGACATGATTTGGACTATGGTAGACATGTTTAGTAAACAAGCATATTTCATTCCATGTAAGAAAACTTTAACAGCATCTCAGGCAACACAATTGTTTTTGAAAACTGTTTTCACTAACCATGGATTACCAAAAGTTATTATTTCTGATCGTGATTCTAGATTTTGTAACAACTTTTGGATTACTTTGTTTGCTAACCTAGGAACAAAAATTGATTTCTCATCTGCATTTCATCCTGAAACTAATGGACAAACAGAAGCCACTAACAGTACTATTCTAGATCTTTTACGTGCTTACACTATTTCTAAACCACAGACATGCGACACACATTAATAAAGATACCCACTTTGAGAGACCATACCAATGGCATTTTTATCATGTGCTTTGAATAATGGAAAATAAAATTTAAGGGATCACATTAGCCACTTCTTCTAGAAGTTCTGCCCACAGCAAGACCACAATCCTCGACCACCTTGGGACCACCAACAATATTTTCATCATGTGCTTTGAATAATGGAAATAAAATTTAAGAGACATCACATTAGCCACTTCTTCTAGAAGGTCTACCACCATAGCAAGACCCTTTGCCACCAAATCCATAACCAAATTTGATCGATCAAGAGGAACAAGTTGTGATAGATTGGAGGGAGAACTAGAATCCATGCAATTTCTTCAATTATTAAAAAGGGGCATGGGAGCCTTGCACCACAATAATGTCAAAGTTGAAAGTCGTTGACGATGTGTGGCAAAAGATGCCTCTACATATCCATTAGGTAAAATGCATTGGAACAACAATTCCAGAACACCTAAAATGATAAACTCCTTTGAAAATTTGAGTTTGTTGGTTAATTTATCCATGCAGGTATTGAATACCAACACAAGTTGCCCTCCCTTGAAAATATTCTTGTTTCAAAGTTGATTAGCTTGATGTTTTTGCCGAAGCTAAATCTCTAACAATAAGAATTTTGCATATGATCTTCATCCGGCTGATATAAGATTTTTAGTGAAAAAGGTAAGGACTCTTTTAGAAGAAGCTTGACCACAACTACAATGCTTAGTTGTATCGTCCTTGACGGACCATGCCTTGAGAGAGAGGAGTATTAATATTCAAAATTGAAAAATGCATAAAGGGGTTTTTATGCGCTTACACTACAAGGATATGAAGGCATAGTGACGGTGCTTTCTAACGTAAAATAGCGGCATCACTATTTGCGACGCAAATAGCCACGGTGCTTAGATGAAAAAACGCGTGTCGAAACCTGAGCACATTATTTTGTGTGAACGAACGAAAGAGAGAGCGAAAGGGAGAGCAAACTCCATCTTGCATTTGAGAGGGAGAGGGAGAGAAAGAGAGAAAGAGGGAGAAGGAAAGCTTCTCATCGCCGGCGCCACCATTTGCAAATAAGAGGAGAAGTGTACAGAGGGCGAAGAGGAGCCGCTCTCGCAAAGAGGAGCCGTCGAATCCATCCTCGGGCCTTTGCGGTGAGTGCATTATTCCTTCTTGCTTTGTTTTTGTTTTTTCTCATTTTCTTTTACTTGTTATTGTTAAAAATCATGTGTATTGAGAGAGGGAGAGAAAAATGAGAGAGGGAGAGGAAGAGAGAAAAGAAAAGAAGGAACGAGAGAGAGAGGGAGAAAATATTAAACATAATAGGGAAACAGAGAAAGAGAGGGAGCGGGAGGGAGGAAGGGAGGGAGAGAGGGAGGGAGGGAGAGATTGTTGTTATTGTTGTTGTTGTTTTGTGTTGTTGTTGTGGTAGTCATGGTAGTGGTAGTGGTAGTGGTAGTGGTAGTGGTAGTGGTAGTGGTAGTGGTAGTGGTAGTGGTAGTGGTAGTGGTAGTGGTAGTGGTAGTGGTAGTGGTAGTGGTAGTGGTAGTGGTAGTGGTAGCGATAGTTATTGTTTAATTTCTTATTTTCTTGTTTGTTATTGTTTTGGTAGTCGTAGTAGTAGTAGTGGTAGTGGTAGTGATAGTAGTAGTAGTTGTTGTTTAATTTCTTCTCTTTTTGTTTGTTGTTATTGTGGTAGTCGTAGTCGTGGTCGTAGTCATCGTAGTCATGATTGTAGTAGTAGTACTAGTAGTAGTAATAGTAGTTTTCTTGTTTGTTATAGTATTAGTTTTTTTTCTTTTCTTGTTTATTGTTGTTTAGTTTTCTTGTTTGTAGTAGTAGTAGTAGTAGTAGTAGTTGTTGTTGTTGTTGTTTTTTCTTCTTTTCTTATTTATTGTAGTGGTAGTGGTAGTGGTAGTCGTCATAGTCGTGGTTGTAGTAGTAGTAGTAGTAGTGGTGGTGGTGGTGGTGGTTTTCTTGTTTATTGTTGTTGTTGTTCTAGAAGTAGTAGTTTTTTTTTCTTTTCTTGTTTATTATTGTTTAGTTTTCTTGTTTGTTGTTGTTGTTGTAGTAGTGGTAGTAGTAGTAAATTTTTCTTCTTTTCTTGTTTGTTGTTGTTATAGTAGTAGTAGTTTTTTTTTCTTTTCTTGTCTATTGTTGTTTAGTTTCTTGTTTGTAGTAATAGTACTTTTTTCTTCTTTTCTTGTTTGTTGTTATTGTAGTAGTAGTAGTAGTAGTTATTGTTGTTGTTTTTTCTTCTTTTCTTGTTTATTGTAGTGGTAGTGGTGGTGGTTTGTTATTGTGGTAGTCATGGTCGTAGTCGTCGTAGTCGTGGTTGTAGTAGTAGTAGTGGTGGTTTTCTTGTTTGTTGTTGTTGTTGTTGTTTTTGTAGTAGTAGCAGTAGTTTTTTTTTCTTTTCTTGTTTATTATTGTCTAGCTTTCTTGTTTGTTATTGTTGTTGTAATAGTGGTAGTAGTAGTAGTTTTTTCTTGTTTTCTTGTTTGTTATTGTTGTTATAGTAGTAGTAGTTGTTGTTGTTGTTTTTTCTTCTTTTCTTGTTTATTATAGTGGTAGTGGTAGTGGTAGTGGTAGTGGTAGGAAGGAACAAGTGAGAGGGAATAAACATAAAATATAATAAAGAAAGAGAAAAAGAGAGAGAGATGGAAGGAGAGAAGAGAATGAATGGATAAGAAACAAAGAGAGAGTGGTGGCGAGGTGTGGTGAGGTCTGGTGCAATACCATGAGACAAGAAACACTCCAATATACGTTGATTGGTAGATGGGTGGAGACTTTACATACGTTAATTTTACTGAGTTACAAGAGAAGAAATCCCTTCTCAAACAATTTCAGAAAGAAAAAAAGAATGATAACAAAAAAAAATTGTTTGTCATAATGTAGACCAAATGGAAAACCATGAATTAGGTCATGATGTTCAAGATCGCGAGGCGTATCTTAATCAGCATGTCCCATGTCCTTGCTCTCAATGTAAGCTGGAAATTAGATAAAAACGTCTATAGAACACATACGATGCTTCGGCGAGTTTCAATCTGAGATCATTGATCAACCGATCTTAGATTTTGAGCAAACGGTAAGAAAAGAGTATATCAATTATGCATTGTACTCACAAGCTAATTGAATATCATATACAAAAACATTGGGTGTGGCTGGCAAATTTTCTATCCTGGGAGGTGAGGAGTGCACCCTTTGCAGCCAGTTAGAAGAGTTTGTGGGCGTGCAATGGATGGAGTGCCTGAGCCAATCCACCACTTGGAAGGTACTGCCCAATCTATACCATCAATACCAGAGGAGATAGGCAGCCTTCCAAACTTACCTACAATCTTGGAGCCTGAGATGGAGGCAATGATCGATGCATTGATACCCATGGATGTCGAGACTTTTGATCCGCTTAGAGAGGAAGCATCCATACCATTATATGATGGGTGCCGAGTACCTCGCATGAAGACACTACTTGCACTCCTAAGTATGCAAGCAAAATACGGGTGGAGCGATGCGAGTGTGACTGAGTTGTTGAGGTACCTTGTACATACGCTTCGTTGATTTCTTTTTGGCACTATCGTTAAAAATATTTGTGCTTTTTCAAGGTATTTTATGATTTTTTTAACGGTTACTGAAGTATCATATATTACCACTTGCAAATACCATGCCTGAGTCTCATGATGATGCATGACATGTTTTATGAAAGCTTGGCATGGACTACAACAGCATGCATGCATGTATAAACGATTGCATATTGTTTCGAGGAGAATACGAGACTATGGAGACATATACAAAGTGTGGTGCTCACAGGTATTGACAGGACTTGTAAGAGCAAACCATCCCTCAAAAAGTTCTTAGACACTTTTCGCTTATCCCCCGCATGAACCACATGTTTCGTACATCCACGACATGGTGAGCTTGACAATGTGGGATACGCAGAATAGGTCCACAGATGGAGTTCCAGTGGATTCACGCGCATGGAGCCACATTGACTTTACCTTCCCAAGCTTTTCCTGAGAGCCAAGGAATCTTCAGCTCGGTCTTCCTATGGATGGCGTGAATCCATTTGGTCTGCGCTCAACTTCTTACATTGTGTGGCCTATAGTCCTTGTCAACTACAATATCCCTCCATGGCTTTCTACGAAAGAAGGACATCTCATCCTTAGCTTAATCGTTCTCGGCAGCTACGAAGTCAAAAATATGGATGTATATCTTTGTCCATTAGGTGATGAGCTTAAGATTTTGTGGGAGGAGAGGGTCACCGTGCAAGATATGAGCAAGCACGATGGTCGACGGTCTGCCAATATTGGAGCCATTCTCATGTGAACCATGCATGACTTTCCAGGATTCGGAGAGTGCTCAGGTAAGTAGGCTTTCATTCTCATTAGTAAGATCTATAATAGCTCATTCAAGTTTTTATTCACTAGATAGAGGTGTTGGGACAGGTTTGGTTACCTCACGTTATCATGCATGTCCATTGTGTGGGCCATAGTGAGACTCGTGAAGGTCACGAACCATGAGGAAGATGGTATATCAAGGACACGCTGCTTTCTCATGAGAGGGTTATGAACTCAGGGAAGGTTTTCTTGCACGACCTCTAGCATATATGAATGCCCAAAGAAGCTGGTAGGAGCTAAAAATGGTCAACAAGGAGTCACATCCAAACTGAATGTGATGGTTCTTAGTTTTCTACGAGTTGCTATATTGGACCCACTTATAGATCAACCACTTGTTGGATCCCATGCATATTTTCAAGAATGTGGGCAGCTTGCTATGGGACCACATCACAGGAAAGAGAGACAATGTAGGGGCACGAATGGATTTGAAGGAGGTAGGCAAGATGGAGGTGCTTTGGTCGCAATCGAGTGCTGATGGTCGCTTGCAGCTACCTTGTGCTCCTTGGGTTTTGTCCACTAAAGAAAAGCGCATTGTGAAGCAAATAGTCAAGTATATCCGCACTCCGACGGGTATGATGCATTCTCTCAGGTCTGCGTTTTCTGAAGATGACCAATTATCAGGGCTAAAATCCCATGATTGGCATAAGATATGTCAGGTTTGTACTACAAATGGATTGTAAGTGGCCTGCGTATTTTGCTATTTGGAGTGTAGTCATTGTTCATAATACTTTCTCGTTTGTGGTCATTTGTACTACCGATCGCAATTGCAGGATGCCTTATTCCAGAAATACGCAGGGCGATTTATAGGTTGTCAAATTTAGTGCAATGGATCCCACAGAAGGAGATTAAGACGTCCTCTATTGAATCCCCGAGGTGGGGAGCAGTGGAGACGGTCTGTCTCTTTGAGAAATACCTGCCTACTAGCATGCTCATGATACAAATCCACCTTCTTGTGCATCTTGTAAATGAAGTGGAGATTGCTGGACCTATTCATACGCAATGGATGCTCTTCTTGGAGCACTTCATGAAAACCCTGAAAGGCTTTGTGCGACAACGATCTCGGCCAGAAGGTAGCATGGTTGAAGGTTGGTTGGTGTCTGAGGTGATAGTGCATATTTCACAATGGCTACCAATGGTGGATTCAGAAAACAATATTGTACGGTCACTGAAGGACGATGATAGACTGACTAGAGATGCGGTGGTTGGAAATGGGGTAGAAAAAACAATGGATGCTACAATGGAGGAGAAAGTGAATCGCTTTTGTATATTGCACAATGCCTCTATGAAGACGTGGCTTGCTAGGTACCAGCAAGCTAGGAAAGATCGAGAGGAAGCACTATCTGAATTTCGATGTAGTACATGCCATTGACCGATTTGATATCTCGAGGGTATGGAGGAGATGCCGCGGTTTATGTCAACGCGATGGTTGCATGGAGATTTGACCATAGCGTCTCACGAAGGGGTGGAGGTCTCAACCGAGGAGTGGGAATTCTTGAAGGGATATAGTCCAAAGGTGATGACGTGTTTAGGGTTTGTCGTATCTATATTTTATATGCGACAACTAATTGAGTGTTTTAATGTACAGTACAAAATATATAGTGTAGCATGGTCACGCGGACGGCATTTCCACGTGGAGCATATTGAAAAAATATGCTCCACAACAAATTGTGGTATCATGGCAAGGTTCGAGAAATAGAGCCGATGACGAGCAATGGATCCAAACATGGTTATAGATGAGATGGAGTATTTTGGGAACTTGCAAAGTATTGTCATGGTGGATTACCCTAGCTTCTCCATGATCTTATTCAATGTGCAGTGGTTCAAAGTGGTACTTGAAGGGGTTGGAGCAACAGTTTGACAAGGTCCATATGGATTTATCGAAATAGATGTGTGGCACTTCGTACACTTTGTCTTGCCAAAATTCAAATTCCTCCGTGACCCATAGAGTGGGGATCTTTGCCCTATCATCCAGCCATTTTTGGCCTAGTCGACTGCCAGCCGCGATCACCTCCTCCATTACTTTGATCGGCAAGATCCTTCTCAGGTTGTTAGGCATAAGGAAGCTGAAAGAGAAAGGGTCCTTTTCAATTTCCTGTCGTTCCCAGACCACCAGCTCCGCGTGGAATTGCGTTGGGAGGTCATCGGGGCATGGTGGGAGGAATGCGGATGGCCGCACGACTGGCTTGGCCTGCAGCTGCCTTCTAGCTTCTTCCACCAACTTTTTCTGTCGTTCCTTGAGCGTGGCTTGTCTGTCCAGGGGCAGGTCAAGTGGTTGCTGTTCCTGATTGTGCGGCGAGGGGGGTTATGGGATTACATCTTCTCTGAATCTATTCATGTCGACTTCAAGTTCGGCTTCCTCCCCCTACCGGATTCCTTGTGGTGCTTTGTCTTCAAATCCTAGGGCATCCACTTCCTGGGGGGTTAGGTTGGCTAGCAATAGGTATTTCTGTTGCTCGTCTAGGCTCAGCCTAACCTCCATAGGTTGGGGTGGCAATTGTACTCCTGCGTGTAGGGCTCTGCGTGCAATGTTGAGCTTCCTTTGTGCCACCTCCAACGGCTCTCCCTCCTCTGGGCGGGTAGTGTCCATGATGGTGTCGAGGAAGGATTTTTGTTGGGCATTGAAGGCTACTTGGGCGGCTTCTGCATTGCTCTCTGCAATGATCTTTTCCTTTTCTACTAGAGCGAGGCGCCGTGCCAGTGTCTTTACCGTCTTTTCATTATGCACCGCCCACTCCTTCGCCTTCTTGTTCATGTCCTCCATGTCTCCCCTTGCTCCAGGGTTAGTATCATGAGCCTTTGCTCTTGGTCCTCCAATTCCCTGATCAGCCTCTCATGTTCTTCTCTTTCAGAGTTCAACTGGCCGGTTAGGTGCTCAATCTCTTCTTGCTGCTCCTCCATGTCCTGCTTTCTTTTCTCATCCTTGGCGTTGAGCTCAGCCATGAGCTCTTCAACTTTAACAGTTTTTGTAATGAGCTCCTGGTATTGCATTATCAAGAGCTTATGTTCTCTTTGCATCTTCACCAGCTCCTATGTTTCATTCTCGAGCTACTGCCTCCAGTTCTCTTCTCTGTCATCCTTAGCCTTTATTTCCTATTTGAGATCTGCGATCTCCCTTTGTTGCATGGCTATCATCCTTGTTTTGTCAAGCTGGAAGGTGGCTATTGATTTCTTCTTAGCTGCCAACTCAGCCACACCGCTACCTTGCGTTCCTCCTTAGCTCTCTCCAATTGTGAGAGTAGCTCGGCGACGTATTCATCGTAATTAGCTGGCGGCGTCATCGTTGTTTAGATGGGTGTTGTTGAGGCCTCCACCTTTTGTCACTTACGATCTTGCCTAGACTCTGCGTCTGTGGTCGGCCACTTTTGTCCTGTAGCTGTAGTTTCAGTGCTCATCCCCTGGGCTCTCTTCTTGTTAATGAAATACTGCATCCATGCCACAAGATTTGATACATCTGTACTGGTGGGGATGCTGGGAGTGATGGTGGTTGGCTCGGTGGGAGGCACCAATAGAGTAGGAATTGGGTGGATTGGGGCCTTGCCCTTGCCCTCAATGAATGGCGGGCAGTACAATCTTCGGTACCTATGTGCTTGACCCAGGCCTTTCTTCTCTATGTGGGCTCAAACTCCCCAGCTCATCAGCTTTGCATTGTTGTTCAATGGATCGGTGTGTAGCTTCAGCCAGGTCCTCCTCCTCCTTCCTTCTTAGTTCTTCCTCTTCTTCATCATCCTTTCTTCACCTTTCCTCTTCTTCTTTTCTCTGCTCTTCCTTCCTTTTCTCTTATTCTTCATTTTTCTTTCTTTTTCTCTCCTCTGCCTCCTGCTTCGATGCCTTCTTAGCCTTCTGTAATTGCTCCCTTTCCTTTTCTTCTTCCTATTTTTTCTTCTTCTCCCTCTCTTTGGCCTCCCTAAGGGACTCTGTCTTGGCCTTCTCTAGGTCCTCTTTCTCTTTCCTGCAGCCCTCCTCATCTTTTTTCTTTTTCTTTTGCGCTGCCTTCTTCTCGGTCTCCTTGACCTGCTTTTTGCTTTTCTGTTCATCTCCTTTTTCCTCGGTCTCAGTCCTATCACTGGATCTCTCCTGGTGTTGATGAGGAGGTGATCTGTCGGGTGTTTCCCCCTCCCCTCTTCTGCCTCCTGCGCCTCCTTCACGGCCTCCTGGATAAGTGCCGTTAAGACACCTCCATACTTGATGTAAGAGGCCTTGGATGAAGCTTTCTTCCTCTCTGTAGCCTTGGAGGTTGGAGACCCTCCACTTGCTCTGGCACACTTCCTAAAGCCAATGCTTTGGCTGCCTGGTCGATAGTTTTTCGTACATACCCGTTCCAGTCAATTTTGTCCAGAGTGTGGGCTGCTACGTTCTCTAGAACGGGTACGCTGATTCGATGCATCAGGGAGTTGTAGTGTTGGCTGGAGAAGAGGACATGTACTAGCTTTGCTTGCAACCTAGCTTCTGCGTCGGGGATGTCTAGGATGCTGATGTCGTCATTGGTGAGTACCTTCTCCTTTTTAATTTTTAGCATCGCATAGACATCCCTTTTCTATTTTCTCTCCGTCTTTAGCTCCAACCCCAATGCCTTCTCTACCAAGGCTGGGTCTAGACGGACCTGCACCTGCTTGGCACTTTCTTCTCTACCCACCGTCACTGTGCCGCATTCTCGGTCTAGGTCGTATGATCTGAGGAACTCTACACACTTCAGGTGGTCCGGCTCCTGTGAGAATTTTTCAAGGTACTTACTGAGGTTACATTGCTTGACCACCCTCCTACTTGCTTCCTCCCTAGCCACCACAACTTCTATGTTGCAAACGGTTCGAAACTTAAGCTGGCCAAAGGCGCGGTTTTCTAGGTGGATGCAATATTGCTCTCTTTCCTCGTCTGTGAACGGAAGTCGGTGGGCGCGGTCTTGCTACGACATCTTTTGTTCCTTTCATAAACCGTAATTTTCATTAGCTCTTGAGACATAATAATTTACTGAAACAGAAAAACTCTATGCTTTTGAATGACTTCATTAAGATCCAATGTATATTCTACTTTTCAAACTTTGACTTTTTGCCCTTTACTTCGAAATTTCCATGCCCTTTTCCTACCCCATCTATTTTTTATAATATATGGCTATGTGTTTCCCTGACTTTGATTTGATTTATTGATTCTGACTTGATTCACCTTACCCCCTCCCCTTCTAGCTTAAGAAGAATCCTTCCTAGGATTTAGGGTCAGAAGGTTAGGGGCTTTCGGCATGGAGGTGTAGGGGTTACTCGTGAAGGAGCCAAGTATAGAAATTGGGATTGTATTCCAATTGGGCTTCACAGTCCAGATCATAGGGCTTAATCCCCACTTGGGTGATGTATGTGAGAACATCTGTTAGGAAGTCACTAGAGTTGACTCGGCTAGCAATGTGTAACTCTTCCTCGGTCAACAAGCGGTCGAGGTAGGGGTGCCCTTTGATGTGTTCTTCTATAGGACGGCCCCGACGACTATCATCTACATAGAATCCAAAGATTTCCTAGCCATGCGATAAAATAAGATAGAAGATATTTGGCTTGCATTCACACTAGACCCAAACCCACTGAAGTAAGAAGCTATGAATCGGTGGGTACCACTAGAGTGAGGAGATTGTTTAAGGACATAATTGGGTCTATTGAGCTTACAAACACATAGGACAAGGTTGTAAGTTGTGGGAGGGCACACACTAAATGTAGATAATTTCATGTATCTTGCCATTTATGAAGGACATTTGAGGGCCATTTGGATGTCAATGTGGTGCAGTGGGAGATCAAAGGAGGCCACAAGAGAGATGATGATGTGGAAGGAGATAAGGCTCAGCACTTGAGAAAATATCTCAAAGTAGTCATCACCATAATTTGGGAGAAACCTTTTTCCACGAGTAGTGCAGTGATCAAATCTCCCATTTGGATGAATCTTATTTTGAAGTATACAATGGCATTTGACCACATTTGCATGGGGGAACATGGCAATAGTTCCCAAGTGTTGGCGATGGTCCATTGAGGGGAATTCGTTGTAGGCAAGGGCATCAAGAAAGTTGATGATGTCAATCTCAAAGAGATCATGGGTTGGGAGATTGGGGCCTTAATCTTTGTGAAAGGTCGTAGCTGAGTAAAGATCCTCTAGTGTACCAAAGGCTGGTTGTTTCAGAGGTGTGCATCCCTCGATGTGATTCTTGAGTGTGGATGGAGTTATGTAAGTAATATTCAGTGAAGCCTTGGATGGAGAAAGCCTCAGATGGAGAAAGACATGATATGGAAGAGATGTAGATAGGACAATTGGGTTGTATGCTAGGGGGAAGAGTGGAATTTAGAGAGAGTATGGTATGTGGGGAATGGAAGATTGGAGTGGTGTTGTGTGACCCCTTGCTAGGGAGGCAGTGGATGGCATAAAACAGAGAAGAGGGAGGTCAGGACTCTGACGTGGCCAGGACGTGGGGGCCAGGTGGTGGGAGACATCATCTTTGATGGGTGTGATGATCTATTTCTTGGAGAATTGCATGTCATTCCAGTGCTTTGTTGATTAAGTCAGCTTCATGCATATAGAAGGCATCAAAGAGGATTAGCACCTTTTCAAGGATGAGTATAGGTGTGAATTTTGATGTCCAATCCCTAAATAGTGATTTTCTCTAATACAATGTGGGAAAACCAGGAGGGTGTAGGAGGTTTGGAACAATAGCTTGAAGGTAGTTACATTAATGGTATGATTTAGCCTTTGACGATAAGGCTTATTTATATTCAAAGGCACCATTATCTCCTTCATTGCTACTCATTACATTGACAGACTCCCAATCATGCTTGTGACACATACTATCATCTCCTAAGACCTTTGATGACATCTCCCCATACCCCCCCAATCATGCTTCCTTCTCTCCATAGATATCTTTGAGCAATGCCTTCTTTTGCCTTCATGTAGTCTCTAGAAAGTAAAGATTTTGGTTTTTCAATCTCCAAAAATACCCTTTCATGATACTTGCTCAAAGGTCCCCTTGCATTATAAAAAGCTTGTTGATAATAACAAATCAAGCTTTCTACATGTACTCATATGCATAGCAATAAGATG
The DNA here is from genome assembly GCF_053477565.2 of Lygodium microphyllum. Classification (NCBI taxonomy): domain Eukaryota; kingdom Viridiplantae; phylum Streptophyta; class Polypodiopsida; order Schizaeales; family Lygodiaceae; genus Lygodium; species Lygodium microphyllum. The sequence goes on along the minus strand of NC_141154.1, from coordinate 40,754,702 downwards.
AGCCGTTGCCATGCTCACCTCTAAAGTCAAAACCATAAAATACCAAATTATTCATAATGAATCAAAAAAATCAAATATCTTAATGGATAGAGCTTGTATGTGGTGTCAACAAATCCATAGACAATTAGTTTCCCTAAATGAGAATAAGAGTGTCCTATCATGCACTTATGCACCTTAGGGGATTTTTGTTCCAAAGTCTCTTAATAACATGCATATGACCTAAATTCTTGAAGGTTCTAAAAGTTCTTAAACTATATGATGAATGAATGTCTAATGGGACTTGGGTAAAATTTCACTAGGTGTAAAATGCACTAGGAAAGTTTTAGTACTTAGGATTGGTAGGTTCACATGATGATGTGCCTACACTAGGTGGAGTTGGGCTAGTATCTAGCGCATATGATGTATGGAAGCTAGGTATGATTTTGAGTGGGTTAGCCTATGTTTATGTGTGCTTATTACTAGCCTATTTCATCACCATGCAACATGGATCACCAACCCAAGGGTGCTAGCTACAGATTGGTGGATTATGAGTTTTTGTGACTCTTGTTATTGCAACTGGCAATCAAGTGATAGGTTGGATGATTGCAAGGGGATTGTGGCCTGGAGGAGTCCTCCGATTGTGAGATGATGGATTCATGTGCATGTTTGTGCACAAGGAAATCAAGCCACTATAGTGTTTTTGTGTTGCTAGCCAAATTCATTGCAAGTTATGATTGCAAATCATGGGTGTTCCTAATTGCGAGTTGATGTCTATGGATAGAAACCCATATTATTGTGATTGGTATTTATGCTTAGGTTGGGAGTGGTCAGAGAAATGATTTTGAGTGTGATGTGTCTATATCCAAGTGTGCGAGTGCACAAGGTGGTCAGAACAATTTTGTGAATTGTAGGATGACTTATGATTGCAAGTCCGAGCATGCCCAATTCACACAACACCCTCATAATGTTTAGATGTGAAGTTATATATCTGAGGACCTATATGGTTGTGAGTTATAAGCATGTGTGATTGTGAGTTAAGGGATTGCATTTATAGGTTGCCAACGTGCTTGGAAGTGGTGATTAAGGGATGATGCAAGTAGATGCAAGTAAGAGATTGCAATTATAGGTTACCAACATGCCTATGAGTGGTGATTAAGGGATGATTGCAAGTACATGTAATAGATTGAACTACCTATAAATCCATAGCCTAACAACTATGAGTTCAAAGTTGTGTGTATGATTGTGTGCTAGTGATAAGGTACTTGTTGATGGCCTACATGATTCCAAGTTGAAAATTATGTGTGCAATTGGGCAAGAGCTTGCCTAAAAATGATCATGAGATGCATCTAATTGCAAAATGAAAAGCATGTGAGTGTGAGGTTCCATAGAAAGCCCCTCCTCACCATCCTATCCAATGGCTCATCCAATCCCAATCTCAAGATCCCAACAAAATTAGTATCCACAATAATAAAAATAGGCTTTGAACATGCATATTCTACCTTCTTGAGGGTTAAATAAAATTGCAATAACCTCTTTCACTTTCCCATAGCTCTAGTATGCTTATCATCCTCCCAAAAGAGCTTATGCCCCTTTTGAAGTAGCTTATGCAACTCATCTCCTGCAAATGAGAAAATTGCAGAATCCAAATCATTGAAAGGCACATGCCTTAAAAAGCATCCTTGCCTCTTTTGTGCAACCCTTAATAGGCACATCATCTAGGAATGGAATTGTAAGGTAAGGGATATAATCATGTAGGAACTTAATCATGGCATTTATCATCAGATCTACAAATTTCGTACCTCTCTATGGTAAGGTGCACATCTTGACAAGGCCCAATGGAGTTCTCACAGTGGTCAAATATCTACTCTCCAAGGCAAGCTAAAACTAATCATAGCTTGAATAAAGATCACTAAGAGAATAGATAGCTCACCCTACAAATATCTCAAAAAACTCATCCAAAACAAGCCTTGCACCTACATTATTGATAGTCACTTTGCTCCACTGATTTCAAATATTGAATAAACTCAAGAGACCCATTTTTGTTAAGCACTACAAACCATTGATTTGATTAAGGTGTAGAAGATGGCTTGAGTATCCTCATCTTGTTCCTTTCATTTTCAAGTCAATTAATTTTGATAGATGAGATCTAGACATTAGAATAGGAAGAAGATCCCAATGTATATGAAAAATAGTGAATATCACCATCATCAAACAAACTTTGGATCCATGCACCCAATCTCATGTGGATAGAATGCAAATTCTCTACCATGTCATTCTAGCATCTTCATAAAGCACTATCTTTCAGTAGGAAGTTTTCCCAATCTTCAACTCAGGCTCAATGTATTTGCTAAAAACTAATGACCAAAATTTATAGGATTTCCTAAAACTGGCTTCTTTGTAGTGCTATTTATCTACTCATCAATATCAAGGGGAAATGACCATGCAACCAAATTTACCTTTTTATTAACAATTTTGTTTTGGGTCTGAACCTCGGCTTCATTCTTTTCCCCTAGTAAAGCCAACTTTTGTTGCAAGTGAATAGGATCCTACTCTATTGGCTAAAATAAATCAGCCCTCTTCTCTTTAGACTGCATACAAATAGCCCCAAAATTCGTATGCTAACATGAAATAGCATCAGAATCCTTTGGTTTAAATAACTTAATCCCGAGAATCCTATTGGGTGAAATAAATTAGTCCTCTTTTCTGTTTGCTAAAATCTAGGAAATGAACTTGCACAAAACACAAACTACTTTTCATCTCAAATTTGAGCATGTCTTCAATATTTATAATAGTATATGCACAAGATACCCCATGGTAAAACCCATCAATCCACTCATCATCTAATAGTAAACTTGGTTTTCTAAACTTCATCTCTTTTCTATTTTACATACTGCTTGGTAGCTCGAGGTTCCTTTGCAACCTTATGAAAATAAACACATATCTTAGCTGTAAGACTAATAAAACCCAAAGAATAAGTATCACTACCAAGAGGGAAGAGGTTTTTCCTCCTTGTACCACCATCATCCTACGTAACAACCTAGTGAAAATCCAGCTCTCTTCCAGGGAGAGGGGAATCCCCCAATGTATCTCTATTTCTTGGGTGATCCACAAGGACTTTCATAAATTGCACAAATCCTTTTTCAACTTATCTTTGAGCCAATGCATAAGTAGAACCATCATCTCTATGTCCTTTGTTTCCATCCATGCCTCATGATAAAGGATGACCCAAAATAACATCATAAGAGTATGAGTCCTATACAAAAAAGGTAATCGTCTTGAACATCTCCTATAGTTACCCTCATACTAGGACATGCCATGCAAAGCTCTTTTGCAATGTTATTGGTGGCTGTCATTTGCCATCCTTACACAACATCTATAGGCTACTTCCCACTCTCGTACAAACCGTGAACTATGACATTTATCTCTTATCCATGACTAGCAAGGGAACCTATGGTTTTTCCGTTTCTCCAATCTTAACCACTCTCTAAGTGGTTTCTCATGCCCCAATGACTTCTAGAGAAATGGATACATGGAATCATCACATGTGCATTATCCTTTACCTTCTATATGCAAGAATTTTGTTGCTCGACCCAAATTGCATAAAATCAGCTAGCTCCACATAAACCCACTTATTACATAGATACTCTTTAGCCATCATTAAGATTTTGAGAAATGCATTCTAGTGTTTCCATCACAAGATACTCTTATAGCCAAAGTTCAAGGGTACCAAAAGCATTGTATATTATAATTGTATTTGAGCTACACATGCACCCAATCAAAATTCAAAGAAGTGCCACTTCCACATGTTTTTTTTCTTCTTGCATCAAGATACAACTTCTTACATCTAGAGACAAAGACTTACACATACCAAAGATGCTTCTAAATGCTCTTTACTTTGGTTTTACTACCTTATAAGAGAGCAAGACTAATGGAGACCCATTTATGATGAAGCTAGTATAATACAACAATAGATCATGAAACACGAATGTTCTTAGCCCTTTACAGCAACTTCAACTCTCCCATAAGTGTTCCTTGATCATTGTGTCAACTACTTTTGCATAGAGATGATTATAACCACCTCTCCTCATTGATTGCACTATTGGGGTCCATTTTGGTAGTAAAGCAAGCCAGCCTAATTAGATGCTAGGTAGGCCCTGTTAAGATATCGAGCTCCACTCGTGATATGCCAGGGTGACCGTTGTGCATTTATGTCACCGACTTGTCAGTTGTTGCAGATGCGGTTGGTACACCGCCCATGAATAATAGCTACATGACAGCTATCCTTATATACTCTAGTTCGTGGCTCAGTTAGTATGCCACCTTAGTTAGTTAAGTTTGGTTTGAGACCCATATATAGGGTTCTTCTATTTCTTTGTATGAGAGTTCTTTTTGGCTTACACAACTAAGAAGAGGAAAACTGTTTTCAGCCTCCACCCTTGTGTGTATTCCCCCATTGTGCAAGCAAGAAAGCTACAAGTGAGACTCCTTCCTTCTCTCCCACAATCTTGACATGGTATCAGAGCCTTGTTCGTGGTAAGGAGCTCAAGAAAGCAAGCCAAGCTCACGGTGTTCTGGTTGAGACGCCCTTCGCGGTGAAGCAAGAGGGCAGTATATGCTGCGGGAGAGGGGTCTCGACGACCCTGTTTTTTTTATTTGAGGCCATTTCGGGGCCTGTTTTGGAGGCGGAGGTTTTCTGCACGCACTCAGGAAAAGGCCTAGTTTTATGCTGTGCAACCACTGTTCTACAGTGAACAGAATTTTTTGCAGTGTTCTGTAATGGCGTCTGATTCTCTCTCACAGATTGTCATTGAAAAGCTTGATAAGAACAACTTCCAAGCATGGAAGTTTAGAATGACGAATTTCCTTATGGGAAAATGATATTGGGAATTTGTTGCAAGAAATGAAGAAGAACCAGTTCTTCCTGATGTTTCCAATCAACAGCAAATGCAGGCATTTAAAGCATGGCATGAGAGAGCCAGGAAAGTTATGTATTGGCTGTCTATCAGCATTTCAGACTCTATGATTGTGCATATTCAGGATGCAAGTACGCCAAAGGAGGCATGGGATACTTTGTCAAAAATGTATAGCACAAATACGCAAGCCAGGAAAATGCAGCTCAAGCAAGAGTTGCATAATGTGCAAAGAGAAAATATGAGCATCAATGACTACCACATGAAGGTGAAGAAGATTGCAGATGCACTTGCTTCCATTGGGTCGCTAGTGGAAGATGATGATTTAGTTTCAGTGACCTTGAATGGTCTAGGAAAGGATTATGCACAGTTCCGAATATCCATTTCCGTCCGTGAAAGATTTCCTGATTTTGAGGAGTTGATTGCTCTTCTAATTTATGAGGAGCAGAGAAATGGTGGTGCATCTTCTTCAAGAGGAACTTCAAAAGAAGCTGTCTTCTACTCAAATGTTGGAAGAGGTAGAGGCAGAGGTAGAGGAGGCCAATCTGGAGGCCGTGGTAGAAATCAAAATATGCAACAAACTCAAGAAAACCAGTCCTATGGAGGAGGACGTGGTAACTCTAGAGGCAGGGGAAGCCAAAGAGGTCGTGGTGGATGGCAAAGAGGCCAAAATGCAAACAGCAATGTTGAATGCTACTACTGTGGTAAAATGGGTCATATGGCTAAAGACTGCTATAAAAAGTAGAATGACATCATGAATGGAAAATTGCAACAAGGGAATTATGCATCTTCTAGTAGACAGGGTGATGACAGAAATGAGCATTTGTTTATGGTGCAGCACATGAACGATTCTGTGACAAGTGCAGAAGAAAGCAACGATGTGTGGTATGTTGACTCAGGTGCATCAAACCACATGACAGGTCATGCAGAATGGATGGAGGATGCAAGGAAAATGGAAAAACCAGGATTTGTGGAGACTGGTGATGATACTACACATCCTATTGTGCAGATTGGAAAAATTCCTTTGTCTATGCAGGATGGGAAAAAGAAATACGTGCCAGATGTATTTCATGTCCCGAATATCACCAAGAATCTGGTTTCTGTTGGTCAAATGGTTGAGCAGGGCTTGCAGGTCAGATTTAATCCTCATGGATGCTTTGTTGAGGATATGAAAAATAAAGGTCGCTTGATAGCAAGAGGAAAGAAGAAGGGCAGAATGTTTATATTGGATGCAGACATGCCTGAATTGAGTGCAGCAATGTTTGCACATGGGACCGGTGTAGTTGCAGATATTGATATCTGGCATAAACGCATTGGTCATGTTAATGTACAGTGACTTAAATCAATGCAGGCCCAAAATATTGTTGCAGGATTGCCTAAATTCAAGGTTGCAGAAATGCATAAGGTATGTGAAGCCTGTCAGTTTGGAAAATAGGCAAGGAAACCATTTCCTAGACATGTTCAAGAGAGTAAGAAGCCATTGGAATTAATCCACTCTGATGTGTGGACTACTAAAGCTGCATCTCTTGGAGGCTGTTATTATTTTGTCACTTTTATTGATGACTATAGCAGAAAAGTTTGGGTGTATTTTATGAAAAAGAAAAGTGAAGTTTTTGGTCATTTCAAAACTCTTAAAGCTATGGTTGAAAAAGAAACAGGCTACAAATAAAATGCCTAAGGTCAGATGGAGGGGGAGAGTATCTCTCAAATGAGTTTGCAAGGTTCCTGCAGGAGCATGGCATAAAGCAGCAATATTCATGCAATCATACCTCACAACAAAATGGAATTGCAGAAAGGAAAAACATGCATATTGGAGAGGTATCTCGTGCCATGCTCAATGAAAAAGACCTGCCAGATTTTTATTGGGCTGAGGCAGTTGCTACAGCAGTCTACATAATGAACAGGACTCCCACTGCAGCAATACATGGGATGACTCCAGAGGAGAGGTATACTGGTAGGAAACCAGATATTTCTCATTTGAAAATTTTTGGTTGCATTGCCTATGTTCATGTGCCAGATGAATTGAGATCCAAGTTGGATCCAAAAGCTGAGAAGTGCATCTTTATTGGTTACTCTTTGCAGCAGAAAGGGTATAGATGCTATAACCCTTCTACTCGTAAGTTTACAGTGAGCAAAGATGTTGTTTTTTATGAGATGAGTAGCTGGTATAAACCAGTAAATGTGATTGATAATGTAGATGCACAAAATGGTAATGCTGCACAGAATTCACAGCAGCAGTCACAATATATTAGTGGACCTAGAGCGTCCTCTAGCAGTGGTTTACATTCTTCGCCATGGACAGGCAGATTGAGATCAGGAGAATCTTCTCAAAGCAATGCAGATAGTGGTATGCAGGTATCATGAAAAGGAAAAGAGAAGGTAGATCAGCCCATGTTTGATGTGAATGCAGGTCACTCTTATGTGGATGGTGAATGCAGTGGCTTAGAACAGAGCATTGATGATGAGTTGGGTATTCCTTCTATTGTTACACCTGGAGTAAGGAAGACCAGGGATGTTTTGAGAGCACCTGGAAGTGAGCCTACTTTGCGTAGGTCTACCAGAGCTAGGTATTCTGTGGATAGGCTGAAATATGATGGATTTACAGCCATTCACTATGTATATATAGTCAAAGTGATACAGGAACCAGAACCCACTTCTTTTGAGCAAGCCATGGGAAAAGAAAAATGGGAGAAAGCCATGGATGAAGAAATGGATGCCTTGGAAGAAAATGCTACATGGGAGTTGGTACCTTTGCCTAAAGATAAGAATGCAATTGGCTATAAGTGGGTTTATAAGGTGAAGCACAACGCAGATGGTTCTGTGAACAGATACAAGGCAAGATTAGTAGTCAAGGGCTATGCACAAACATATGGCATTGACTATGAAGAAACATTCAGTCCGGTTGCAAGGATGGCAACCGTAAGAGCAATCATTGCTATGGCTGCATCAAAGGGATGGTATTTACATCATATGGATGTAAAGAATGCCTTCTTGCATGGTGATTTGCAAGAAGAGGTCTATATGGAGCAGCCACTAGGTTATGTGCATACTGTTCATCCTGAGTTTGTTTGCAGGTTGAAGAAAGCCTTGTATGGCTTGAAGCAAGCACCTAGAGCATGGCCTGACAAGATAGGACAGTATCTTGTCACTATTGGCTTTCAGATTTCCAAGGCAGATTTCTCACTTTATGTGAAAAAAACAGAGAAAGGTATTATGCTGCTTGTCATTTATGTTGATGATTTGATTATCACAGGTGATAGTGATGAAGATATCCTTCATGTGAAAATGCTATTGAAGCAAAAGTTTGAGATGAAGGATTTGGGAGAGCTGCGTTATTTCTTGGGCATTGAGGTGATTAGATCACCAAGTGGGATATGGCTCTTGCAGAGGCAGTATGGATTGGACATGCTATCCAAATATGGAATGACAGGCTGTAAGCCTATTTCAGTTTCTTTGGAGCAGAATGTGAAGTTGAGCGCATATGCAGGTGAGCTTCTTGAAGACCCTACTATGTACAGACGCATAGTAGGAAGTTTGATTTATATGACTATTACCAGGCCAGATTTGAGCTATGCTCTTGGATTGGTAAGTCAGTTTATGTAGGCTCCAAGGAAACCACATTTGGATGCGGCTAGACGCATACTCAGATATGTGAAGTCCACATTGCAGTATGGACTATTTTATGAGACTGGGGTTCACATGCATTTGCATGGATACACTGAGGCTGATTGCGCTGGTAGTATTTCTGATAGACGATCTACCAGTGGATATGTGTTCTCTTTTGGGAGTGCTGCAGTCACTTGGAGCAGCAAGAAACAGCCCACAATTGCCTTGTCGAGCACAGAGGCTGAGTACAGGGGTGCAGCAATGGCTGCATGTGAGGTAGCTTGGTTGCATAAGCTACTTTATGATATGCATCAGCCTACAGATGGGCCAGTTGTCATTTATTGTGACAACATGAGTAGTATACACTTGGCAAATAACCTAGTCTATCATGCTAGAACAAAGCACATTGAGGTGCATTATCATTATGTGCGGGAAAGGGTTTTACTAGGTCTTATTGATCTAGTTTATGTCAGCACAGAGGATTAGGTAGCTGACATATTCACGAAGGCATTGGGTGCAGAGAAGCTGCGCAAGTTCAGAGACCTCCTTGGTGTGCAGGAATTGGGATTGAGCTCGAGGGGGAGTGTTGAGATATCGAGCTCCACTCGTGATATGCCAGGGTGACTGTTGTGCAGTTATGTCACCGACTTGTCAGTTGCAGATGCGGTTGGTACACCGCCCATGAATAATAGCTACATGACAGATATCCTTATATAGTCTAGTTCGTGGCTCAGTTTAGTATGCCACCTTAGTTAGTTGAGTTTGGTTTGAGACCCATATATAGGGTTCTTCTATTTCTTTGTATGAGAGTTCTTTTTGGCTTACACAACTAAGAAGAGAAAAACTCTTTTCAGCCTCCACCCTTGTGTGTATTCCCCCATTGTGCAAGCAAGAAAGCTACAAGTGAGACTCCTTCCTTCTCTCCCACAATCTTGACAGGCCCTACCTAGCATCTAGTTTTGCACAAAGAAAAATTGGATGATAATTTTGCCTACAATAATTTAGTCACGTGGTCTCCAAGGTTATCTCCACTATCTATGGAAAGTCAGGTATTCCTGGATGTACTGGTTGTTTTCACAAAGCTTCATATTAGTTCATGGTGATTACTCAATGTAATTCCAATTTTCTAGTAGCTATGGAAAACTCATGACCCTCCTAACACAACCACCATTCCCTTCAATATTAAATTATTGCACTTCAACTTTCATGACACAACTCGCGTGTCCTTATGAGCGCCAAAAAATAGTTGATTTTTAAGATCCTCTCAAACACATAAATCTTTCCCCCAAAAGCATGCTTCCCTATTCAAAATTACTTGACCCCTTCTTCAATTACTAATCATGCAAGCTTGTGATAATCTATAGCCAAATTATAATATCTATGTCTTTTCTTTTATTGTTCATAGACAAGTAAAGCATCGAATTATTATAGTGTAAGGAAATGATAGGTTTCTTGTGACCATTGAAAATAGCATCATAAGTACCATCTATTGTATTTCATATTCTAGAAAATCCATCACTTTAGCCTTGCACCAATTCATGATGAAAATGGCACAGAGAAAGACATTGCTTTCTTTCATACACACAAGCCAGCACATCCTCATCTCTAGGTGAGATGTCATGACTAAAAATACTAAGTGTCATACCAAGCATAAATCATAGTAAGAATCATCGAGAAAAACCCAATAGCTTTGACTTCCAACTAGATGTTTTCTTCAGCTCTTGATCAACCACTTGAGAAAATCCCTTGGCATCCTTCAATTATTTTCCCAACACACAGAAGTAAATGAAACTAAGAAAATATTTGCAAGCAACCACACATGGCAAACCAAAACACATTGCTAATGATGTTGACTTTGGCAAAAATGGTGTTTTACTTATAACCATACTTACAACCATCCTCCAAGGTTTTTTGCAAGTGGATATGCAACATCATGATACTATTTGTTTGAATATTAGTGGTAGATTTGTCAAATCAAACCTCATGACTTTAGATTGAAATAGTCCTATTTGCATTGTGAAAGGTTTTTTCCGTGCATCTTTTAGACTGAATGAAAATTTCCAATAATTTGATTATAAATTTGAGGATGTGAAGTAATTTGACTTGCCAAACTGATGTAAATGATCATCCAACTATAAAGGGGTAGAGATCCCATATTATAACCTTTTCGAAAGGTTTATATTCCACATAAAATATTTATTATCCATTGTCTTTTTGCATAAGTGCAAAAGACTCTATGATCCCATTACATCAGCCATGGCTTTTCTTACATATGGTATACGAACAATTAGATTACCAAACTCCTCATCCATACTCTGATTTGAGAAATTCAAGTTTCGTCTCTACATGTGAATAGCTTATAAAAACATATCAAACCAAGTTGATCAATCACTTATTACTTTTTATTTTTTATTACATTTTCTCCACTTGTAGGAATGCTATTTACACTCAACCTACCACTCCATGGTTTCTTAGTACACCTTCTACATGACTATTGTTCTAGCCCACTTAATGCTTGTGATTATGGAATCACATGTTTTGCAACCACCTTTTCTTTTACATCATCTATAAGAATCCATTTTTTAAGAGTATACCAATTGATCATTTAATCAAATACCATGCCTATACTTGGTGCAGAAATCAAATGTTGGGAGCGTATGTAGCTAGCGCCGAAAGGTCCCCAAGAACAAAGAACTCTACTAGAACTCATAAAAAGCAAGAAGACGACATGAAGCAAAAACACAAATTGGGTACAATCTCCCCCCATGCCTTGTATGAGTGCTTCACAAGGCATGTATTTATAAATTTATTCATCTCAAAGCTCAAAAATAGCCCAATTTTACATTTAGCATGCTTTAACTTTTGTGTTTGCTTTTGTCCAAATAAAGAATAAAGTAGTTGGGTGGCTGTGTTGTGCCCAAATACAATGTCCAATAATGAAATATTTAAACCGAGCATCCATGCGCATACAAAATAATAAATATTTGTCAAGTGCTTCAATAAATAAGTATGCCTAAATAAATATTAGTGCCACGTCTTTAATGATAAGACGCGTGCCCATCAAAAATGATAATTTCTTCTAGGTAATTTGAATATACGCAATTGCCCCAGTGCTTCCCAACGCCACCGCTGGCCTACTCTACACATCAACTAAAGCATTCACAATTGTTAGAAAATAATCAAATTAAACTGACAAAAGTGAATACCTAGCACTCTTCAGCTACAAAAGAAATAAATAGGTTGGAACTCTATCCTAACCTTGATTTAATACGAGTGCACTCTAAACTCATAAACATCCATTAATTTAAATATGTATTTTGCCAAATCACCTGCCATGGAATCACCCACATGCACATTAGATTAACACGACACCCGAAAAGGATAGGCGTCCCTGTCAACTTCTCACACAAGGAATCCACCTTGTGTACGAGCCCTAGCAAATGAATATAGTTTTACGAAATCCACCGCAAAACCTCACGGAATCCATCGTGGAATAAAAAACTCAGGGAATCCACCGTGGTCTCACAAAATCCACCATGGAATATGCCTCTTGGCATCATAACCCAAGGGTGAGATAGCAATTGTCCTCAATTGCTATTATCTCAATGTGGAGTGAGCAGTGAGAGGTAAGCACTTAGGTCGCGAGCGTGCATCTATTGGGCCTCTTCAACATGATGATTTTTAAACTTAACCAAATATCTAGAGTATCTAAGTCCAATTTTAGTGGTCTTAAAGTCAGTTTCTAGAATAGTTTAAGGTTCAAGGATTTCAGTTTCTTCTTCTAACAAAGGAGGGTTTTCATAGACAGGTTGATCAGGTAATTGGCCTCTAAAAGGTCATAACAAACTGATATGAAAAGTATTGTGGATTTTCCAATGTTGGGGTGGTTCTAATTTGAATGCATTGTCATTGATTTTTGAATGAACTTGAAAGGTCCATAGAATCTAGGGGCTAACTTAACAACAGGGTGTCTCTCAGCACTTTGTAATCTTCTCTTTTCAATGCATAACCAAACATAATCATCAACTTTGAAACTCATGGCTTTTCTTTTCTTGTTAGCTTATTTAGTGTATGATTTCTGGGCTTTCACAATCATGTCTTTGACTTAAGAAAAAATAGTAGCATGCACATTAGCAATATCATTAGCTGCTTTAACTTTGTTTGATAATGATGTAACAGGTGTGGGCAATCTATGTCCATAAATGATTTCAAAAGGTGCTTTTTGTATAGTTGTGTGTGGTGTACTATTGTATGCAAACTAAAGTAAATGCAAGTGTGTATCCCATGTTTGTGGTTTTGAAATTGTGTACGCAAGCAAAAGATTTAATATTGTATTGTTAGTAGCTTCTATTTGCCCATTAGTTTCAGGATAAAATACAGATGAGAAATCAATCTTTGTACCTAAATTAGCAAAAAAAGTAGTCCAAACATTATTGCAAAATCTAAAATCACGATCTGAAATAAGAACTTTTGGTAAACCATGGTTAGTGAAAACAATCTTCAAAATCAATTGTGCTGCTTGAGATGCAATTATTATTTTCTTGCATGGAATGAAATATGCTTGTTTGCTAAATTAATCTATAATAGTCCAAATCATATCATGATTATCTTGGGTGTTAGGCAAACCAGTTATAAAATCCATTGAAATCTGTTCCCATGGTTGTTCATGAGTTGGTAAAGGCATTAACAAACCATATTGCTTACCATGGTGTCACTGAACGCTTTGACAAATTAAACACTCAGATACAAAGTTAGAAACACCAGATTCCATGGGTGGCCAGTAAAAATCTTCAACCAATGTTCACAAAGTAGAAATAATACCTCTATGGCCTTGATATGGGGGATAGTGAATTTCATGCAACACAAATGATCTAAATGGTACAATTATACACAACCTTTTCTCATAAAAGATAAATCCATCAAAATAAGACAATGAATCTATTGGAATCCAGTTATTAGCAACTAATTTATTTCAATCAGCTTGAAAACTATGGTCTTGGTCATAAGTATCTTTCATAGGGATAAGGGAATCAAAAGATATAACACAGATATTATGGATACTCGGTCTTCTACTTAAGGCATCGACAACAATGTTCTCTTTTCCAGGTTGATATTGAATAAGTGGGTGAAAATTTTGAATAAAAGTAGCCCATTTGATATGACGGTGAGAGATTTGTGACTGACTAAGGAGATTTTTGATACTTTGTTGGTTAGTTTTGATCATAAATTTAGATCCCATTAAATAGTATTTCCATTGACGTAAGGCCTGTACTACAACTAACAATTCCTTATCATAGGTAGAATACTTTAGTTCAGAGGGTTTAAGTTTGCAACTAGAATAGGCTATGGGATGCGAATCTTGCATAAGGACAGTTCCTATTCCTAATTTGCTAGCATCAACGACTATGAGAAAGAATGGTCTATTAAAGTCAGGTAATTGCAAAACAGGGACATGGGTTAAAGCATGTTTGAGTAAATCAAAAGACTTTTGCTGATTATCAGACCAATGATATACAATACCTTTCTTTAGTAAATTCCTTAAAGATAATGCAAGCAATGAAAAATTTCTTACAAATTTTCTGTAAAAGCTAGCAAGACCTAAGAAAGAGGGTAACTCATGCACATTTCTAGGGATCGACCAGTTCAAATTTGCTTCTATCTTTTTAGGATCAACTTGAATACCATAAAAAGAAACAATATGTCCTAAATATTCAATGTGGGTTTGAAAAATTTTACTCTTTTTAGGGTTAGCATATAATTGATTCTCTTTCAATAATTTGAAAACCAAAGTTAAAGTTTCATAATGCTCGTTCTCATTCTTACTGAAAATGAATATGTCATCAAAGAAAAGAATTACACAATGCTAATGCTTCAAAAATATACGATTCATCATATGCCTAAATGTTGCTGGTGCTTTAGTTAAACTAAAAAGCATAACAAGGAATTCATAATGTCCAAATTGAGTGCTAATTGGAGTTTTGAAAATATAAGGTGTATCCAATCGTACTTGATGATATCCAAATTTAAGATCTATTTTGTTAAAAATAGTGACCCCCTGTAGTTTATCCATGAGGTTGTCTACCCTGGGGATCGGATATCTATTCTTGACAGTGTTCTTGTTTGGGGCACAATAGTCAACGCACATCCTATATGTATTATTTTTCTTCTTGACTAACAGGACAGGTGCACCAAAAGGAGAACTACTGGGCCTAATGAGTCCTCGAGTTAACAATTCTTCAACTTGTGCTTGGATTTCTTTGTGTTCAATATGATTGTCTCCATGAGGAGCTTTACATGGTGGTTGAGAACTAGGAATTAAATGTATTTTATGATCTTCAGGATGTGTGGGTGGTAAACCAGGTGGTAACTCAGTAGCAAAACAATCTTTAAATTGCAAAAGAAATTGTGCCTGCCTAGGATGCATCTGATTTTCCTGAGCTTCATTTTCATTGACCCATACTAAGTATGATTTTCTACATTTTCTTAATGCACGTTTAGCAAGTGCGTGACTAAGAAATGGAAAATTGTCTAAGGTGTGTGTACCATGTGATTTGTTTTCTATTAGAATCAATTTTCATTAAATGTGTAGAATTATCTATATCGGGATTGTATTTATGACGTCAAGTCATTCCTAAAATAATATCACTAGATTGCAAAGGCACAACCAAGAAATTTCTGCACTCAACATGATCACCAATTTTAATTTCTAAATCATGAACTTCTTGTGTGCCATTGTATCTAGTACCTAAGAATGTAGCTTTTATGCGATAATGAGTTGGAATAGTACGTAAATTCAATTCTTTGAACAATTTTACAGAAATAAAATCATGTGTGCTTCCATAATCATACAAAATAATCTTTTTGTTACCATACACAAGACATTTTATCGTTAATAATGAATGAGGATTTGGTATACCTGGTAAAGTATCTGAAGTAGTACGGATATCATCATTGTTTTCTGTGAAATCTGGCATTTCTTCATGGTCTTCATCTTTAGTCTCTCCCAAGTAGTTCATGTGAACATTTGGATTTTTGGATTGACAGCTCACCACTAGATGTCCAGGTTGGCGGCACTTGTAGCAAACTATAGGCTTGGCTTTGGAAACATTATTGGTAATGGCTGGAAGTTTATGTATGTTGGGATTTGGCTGGAAAGATGGCTTAGGATTTGAATTTGTGTTTGATGGTAAAGCAAGGGGTTGTGTCTAGGATTTACGAAAAGAAGAAGGAACAAAGAATTTTTGATTGAATATTCGAAAGTTAGAATTGAATTGCTTTGTACCGAAGTTACTGTTAGTTGGAAATTATTGTGGATGCTTGTCTCGTCCATGAATTTTTTCTTCAGCATCATGGGCCAAAGAAATCGCATCCTCCAGAGTCGTTGGCTTGAACATCTTCACCTTCCCATAGAAGTGACCAAGAAAACCAAATATATACTTGCAATTGTGGATCATCTCAGGTAAATCTTCAAGCATTCGAAGTTGCAATAAGGAGTTCCAGAAATGCTCAGTGTATTGCATAATAGGCTCACGATCTCTTTGTTGCAAAAGATCCCATTGCTTGATTGCTTTTTCATGGAATTGAGGTGGAATAAAATTCTGCAAAAAATTCTTTTGAAAAGCCTCCCAAGTAGTAGGACAATCAATACTTTTGTGGACAAGAGTCCACCATAACGATGCTCTGTCCACTAAATGGTTAGTGATACATTTAATTTCTCTTTTTTCGCATACTATTCTTCATGGAAATAATCATCAAATTGATTGATAAAAGCGAGAATAGTTTTTCCATCACATAGGCCATTAAAATTACGGAATTTGAAATTTCTTTTACTTATCTTGGCTTCTTTCCTGATAGACTGTGCTTCGAGTGTCGCATCAATTTCACGTCATATAACATCTTCAGGTTGCGTCCATCTTGATTGATAGTAGATCATTGAAGAGTAGCCAGTTGAGCTTGCAAAGTTTGACATGCTCTTTGTTCCTCTTAAAGCTACATCATAATTAGGTCCAATTTTTGCTCCATCGTTGGCTCCGCTAAATCACCTTCGGCTTTAAAATCTTCCATATTTTGATTGGACATCCTGCAAAATTTCAAACAACCTCACATACTCGAAATCTTGTTAGCAGGATGAGCGTAGCTTAAGGCTGGGTTTACAAGACTTGCCTTTAAAAAATATATATGGCTTTTTATGATCTTTCTTCTTTTCGGTTACGGTAATTGTTGAAGGTCTTCTTCAAGCAGGAAATAGACTCTGTGTGTCAGTTTGCTTGCTGGAAACTGTCTCTATCATAGTGTAGGTACAAACATGGGCTTGTTGGAGTTGCAAAACTAGTTCAGAGTTGGTTCGGTGTGAACAGTCACTATGGGAAAGATTGAAAATTGGAATTTTAGCCTTGGTAAAGCTTATAAGCTTTAAGCCAAAAAACCTTCTTAACATCTGACTCTAGTGATGGTTACAAGAATGAGCACCATGGGTTTGTATTTATATTGTAGGGATGGACAAGAAACAATTGATGGCAATGCTAGTGACTTGGTCTAGAGTAAGGATCCAAGATATTACGAGGTGTAGGAAACAATGAGAAATTGCTTATTCTTAAACTCAGGACCTCTCTTTAGTATACAAAAAGCTCAATAGAGCAATCATCAAATCAACATTTTCCCTCTCCAAAAATCCTCTAAATTCAATGGTGAGAGCATAGCTATAGAGCATTTTCCCTCTCCAAAAATCCTCTAAATTCAATGGTGAGAACATACCTATGGAGCAATGAGATGTGAGATCGAAAAATCCCTCCTTTCCCTTGTCCTCTCCTCTTTTGCTATAATTGGTAGTAGCGAGCAACAATACAGACTTCTCATTACTCTTCCCTAACCTTCAATGATTATTTCCTTGCCCAAAAACTCAAAAAGAAAGTCCACTATGTAAAGATTAAGCCTTGTGTTAAGAAAAAAACAAAATCTAGAGAGAGATATAGAGCAATTCAATCCCTTGCTTGTCGAAGCTCACTTCTTTAAAACCCACAAGCAAGCCCCTTAGATCCCACAAAATAGTAAAAAGATATCCAAAAGCTTATATATATATATATATATATATATATATATATATATATATATATATAAAGATCATTTCATAAGGTTCTTCCAATTTTCCTATAATGTTCTAACTTTGTATTTTTATCTGTGAATTTACTCATCTCTCTAACTCTAACCATCCTAGTATATTGCACATCCATTTTGAAAACACTCCTAATCCATTTTAGAGTATGTGTTCCTATTCTATTTCAAAGTAGTGCTTCTATTCTAAGGCATCATAAAGAAGATGTATGTTATCATAGATGATTCCATTGTGTCCCGAAAAATGGAACCAAAATGTTGGAGCTTTTGCAAGCTCTAGCATTGAACTTGATAGAATGCTTATTGTTTCAATCACTTCATCTAATTTAGCGATGACTATCTCTCACATAGTCGATACATCTCTCATACTCATTGATCTATCTATTCTTCTTATAAACCATACAAAAGTAAGAATGAACAAATCAACAAGGTGTGGTGAAGTCACCACCTTACCTTTTCCTTGACACCCTAGAGCGAAAGCTCATTGGTGGCTTCACAATTTGTGTGGTGGTACTCAATTTACATCCTCTACTCTATCATTCATAATCCAATGTATAAGCACCCAATCCATGAGAGAAAACACCAAGAAAAAGAGAGATAACGAATATTTCCTTCAATCCTCCTCTCACCCAAGAAGAGGAAGAAGAGAATATTGCATAGAAGAAACAAGCTTCACCTCTCATGTCCCTAACTCTCAATGATGGAGCACAAGTAGATAGATCACAAGTAAGAAGAAGAAATATGCGCTCAAGTTTTTACACCACAAGAATGAGATTATCTATTCACCTTCTAGCTTTTATATATGGGACTCTAAGTTTGGGTTTGCACTCAAGTTGAGTGCCCATCTCTCCTGTTTGAATCTTGGCCGATCTTTCCTGATTCATACACATATATTTAGATTACACCAACTATCATGAAAATAAATGAAACCTAATGCACATACCATTGTCAAGGTCCAAGTATTTTTTACAACATGCATGGGCACTATACATGACTCTCAAAGTAGTATCACAAATAACTCTATTATTATAGACATTGATTAAAAATTATTACATGCCTTGCCTTCCAACTTTTGCTTGATTTTTACTTTTCTTTGCTTTTTTTATCTTTGCTTGTCTTTGTTGGCTGGCTATGTAGTTCTATTGTCTTTCCTATTTTATGGTTAGCACATTCCATGGTAGGCGAGGATAAACTAGTTGGCATTGCATCTAGGCCTTAGTTATAGATTTCATAAAAACTATTATTTAGGTAGGCTTAAGGTCGAATGGAATTTGGATTCTCAACTATAACAAATTATCTTACTCCAATTTGGATGCACAAGTGGAAACTTAGCACATCAATCATCATGATATTGATGAAGGCATGGATGCCCAAAACTATAGCCATGTTCTTGAGACACAATTTATAGAGAAAGCTAAACTTGATTGCATGAATATCCTAGAAATGGCTAATCGCAACCATGTTCATGTAACATCAATTATGGAGGAATTAGAAGGATATATTTTTGCTAATTTTAGCCACCTATTTGTCACGTGTGTTGCACCAAATACTCCATCCACTTCTCAAAAGTCCAAAGCTCCTCCCAAGGGTTGTATATTCCCATATGCAAGAGCCATTCTTAGATCAATCATAAAATGTTTCATCTTCTACAAAGACTTATGCATTGATTTTCATGCGCATCAAGAGGAGAAAGAAGCACAAATCATAACCTTCCAAAATGTACTGTTTATTTTTTTAATAATTGTATCCCAAACCTACAATTTTTGAACTAATTAGCATTGATGAGCTTCATCAGTCATATAGTTCCTGGGCTAGGGCACATCGTCATGTTAAAGCTTTGCATGAAAGCCTACAATGCCCACCTTCACATGGCCCTTTCTTAAGAAGCCAAAAGAGACTAGAGAGTAGAAACCACACGTGTGCATAGAACATGCATTCCACAACATAGTTCCTGGGCTAGGGCACATGGTCATGTTAAAGCTTTGCATGCAAGCCTACAATGCCCACCTTCATGTGGCCCTTTCTTAAGAAGTCAAAAGAGACTAGAGAGTAGAAAGCACACGTGTGCATAGATCATGCATTCTACAACATAGTTCTTGAGCTAGGGCACATGGTCATGTTAAAGCTTTGCTTGCAAGCCTACAATGCCCACCTTCACGTGGCCCTTTCTTAAGAAGCCAAAATAGATTAGAGAGTAGAAAGCATAGATGTGCATAGATCATGCATTCTACAACAAAGTCATGATGTACATATGCACATTCAAACTCCACAACCATACATGATCAAATTCATAGTGCAACTACTCAATCACTAACCACAAGCACATTCACTTGAAGGAACATGCAAACACATCACATATAGAAACACATGAGGGGAGCCCACACATCATGCATGTTTGTAGTGATTACCTCAATCACTAACCACAAGCACATTCTCTTCAAGAAACATGCATACACATCCCATATAGAGAAATATGAGGGGAGCCCATAAACATTGAGTTCACAAAGCAGCTACTCAATCACCAACCAGAAGCGCATTCGCTTGAAGGAACATGCAAACACGTCACAGATAGAGACACATGAGGGGATATCATACATCATGCATGTTTGTAGTAAAACTAGTAAACTTGACATCAAACATGAAACATACCAATTACATCTTGATCCTACCAAAGATGGCCATTGCAATTGTATCAACTCAATGAAAAGAACCATACCTTATCCATGTTTGGCACAACCTCTTATAGTAGCCTATAGTACAGAAATGTATGTACAAGGTTAATCGTTAAATGGGTACATGAAGATGCCTAGCTCCCATATTTTGGAAACAATGAACATATTCTACAATGCTATGAAGATGAGTGCCTTAGACCTTGGTTTGCATAGAACAACATCAAATGAGGATCTACCCACAGTTGTAACACTCACTAGCTCACATTGATATTAAAAGGCACTACACTCTGCAGACCCTTGCTCTGAAAACGAAATAGAGCTATAGCATGATAATTATTTATAAAATACAAAACCATATATAAAATAGCATAAAAATATTAACAATAACCATTACAAGTACGCCATGTAAATAGTGTTTCTACATTGGTGCTTCCATTGTCCCAACATTATCCTAAGTCCCCCCACCCCCTAAACCAAATATTTCCCAACATGGAGAGTATTAACCTTTCCTACCAAAGGTTCCATCATAAGATGAGTTTAATGACAATTGCCTAGGATTTGATATAAGATGCAAAAATCAAGTGAGGTGTAGGAACTATTGATATACACTACAAGAACCAATTGTACAAACTACAAGAATTATCTGTAATATGCTAATACTTTCTTCATGATGAGGACACAATGAGCACACAAGGGCCGCATGGCCTTCCAATATGTATAATTTGTGGCCAAAAAGTACATCTCAAACTTGCAATTATTAGAACTAATTAGTGTTGATGAGCTTGACATCTGGGATTATGGACCATGAACATTCAACATCTTACCTTGATAGTCTTGTCATGTCCACATAGAATAATGTGAGTTGCTTGTTAGGAGCAGAGAATGCAGTCATTTTGGTATTGCCAACATGTGCATGAATTTGAATAAGATAGAGAAGGGTTGCTCACATATAATGAAGAGATCTCCAAATTTTTATACTAAGCCAACAAGAACCTTCCTTGTGAGCATTTGCAGGTGTGAATCTTACCTTAGTAGAACAAAGTATGCAATGGGGATAGATAACTACACTGACAAATTACAAAGGGATTTTTTATTCTCTTTTACATGGATGTAATTCAAATATATGATTTTGCAACATTGAGAGAGATGATGATGTAATGAGAAAGACAGAGGCAAACACAAACTAGATTGGATTGAAATGGACCGTTCAACTCAAATTCGATTGGTTCTTGCCAAAAGGGTAAAGTGCAATCCTTCATAATTACATACCTCAAGGTGCTCCTCCAAATCATTGCCATCAAGATCAGAATAGATGTGCATTATATGCCTCGAAGATGCTACCCCTTTAGCAAATAAAGTCATGAATAGACAAACATATGAGGCCCATACCCTTTCACTGAATCTCTTTATAGATTGTCATAAGACTAATAAATATGATTCAGAAATATTAAAAAGTAGAGCCCCATTAGGACTACATATATCTCACATACATTTCATTATAGAAATGAAGTTAGATGTGCTAGTACGAAGGATGTGCCAAGAAGTCTTTCAAGAAAATGGGAGCTCGAAGCAGCTCATGCATTGAGAATCACAAGTGCTATCTATGGTGAGCATTGGTAATTGAAAATTCCATGTTGAAGAAAATGATGGCCACAAATCTAAGGCCACTTATTCCCATAATACTTATAGAGCCGTTGTTGTGAGAGAGAGTGTGTGTGAGTGAGTTAGAGTGCACTTCTGTCAAACAAAGATCTATTGCATTAAGAGAGAAAGAATATTAGAGAAGACATTACCATGGGTGAAGTATAATAAAGCGTAGTATCAATGGCTTGATGCAATGGTAATGTGAATAGTTGGAGCATGACTAAGAGCAGTGTCAATGATAGTGAATATCATGTCCACTGTTGCCCCTAGTCTTAGAATGCTTTGTCTACTTGCTATAGGTCTTTCCCCTATGTGGTACAATGAGTCAATCTTTCATGTGGTACACATGAGAGAGAGAGAGAGAGAGAGAGAGAGAGAGAGAGAGAGAGAGAGAGAGAGAGAGAGAGAGAGAGAGAGATGTGTGTGTGTGTATCCATAGAGTGATACATTGTCCACATAGGTGGGAAGCGCTATATTTTGATGGAGGAGATGCATCATAATGTGCAAGGTTCTATGCTACTAACTTGGAGCGGCAGTGTCATTGAACTAGGGTGACAATGCCACTTTGCATGAGGGCATTACCATTCATGGAAAAAGGGGAGCCTTGTCCCAAAATATTGGTCATTTTTTGCATGTCTATTTTCACACTTTGTAACTAAATTCGCCTCTAATTGACATGTACCAACACTAGGTTTTTTATGGGATACAAGGAAGGGTTGGCCTTGGTCAATGTGGTGAGATGGGTGGTTTAGCCTAAAAAATGTGAAAAATAGATGGGACGCAATAGGTGTTAAGTCCCCTTACCCTAAAAGTGGCATGCATGAATCCTTACATAGTCCATCTCTAAAAATATTCAATACAAGCTCCTACTAAAGTAAGGCCATTTAGAGTCCTTCATGGCCATGATTCAAACTATCATAAGAGGGATAATGAGGCAAAATACAGCTATGGCTCCAACACAATAGCAAACATTTGTATGATAATGGGAACTTACAAATATATAATTGTATTGCATGGATTCCAAACAATGGATTTCAAAAGGTCCTCTGAATTCTTTTACACACTTACAGTAGCATCTAGCAATTAGTATTTTTTTCAAAACCTCCTTCTGGTCCTTCTGGACCTGGATTCGAATTTCACATGATTGCAAGGAGATCAAGTCAGCTCTAGGGTTTTGCAATAGATATTGTGGTGAAGACCATGCATTTACTCGATACCTCCTCTTAGAACTGGATTTCACATGACTGCAAGGAGACCAAGTCAGCTCTAGGGTTTCACAAGAGATATTGTGGTGAAGACCATGCATTTACTCCATAGATACACTACCACCAAGTCCGTGGATGGAATATCATGGGCTGGACAGCACTCAACAACGGAGCAGGAGCAACCTATTTGCACTACAATTAGAACAAGTGACTTAAAAGCACTATCGGCGCATAATATGTAATCACTCAGCGCATTCACAGTTGTTTTATAAGGGCTCTCATAGAACAAGAAGTCAGTAAACCTTACCGGCTCTTCGGATGGACGTTGTTCAAGGTTCCATACTGTATATATGCGTTGGTTGGTGAGAAGGAGGATCTCTGGTCACCAGACGAAGACGAGAGGGATCTCTCTCTCTCTCCTGTGTGTGTGTATGTGTGTGAGAGAGAGAGGCTGAGTAGATAGCCATAAGACTATCGTTGAGTCTAAGGCTTTGTGTGTGTTTCTGTGTCTGTGTGGGTGAGAGAGTGAAGCTCAGTACATAGCCATGAGATTTATCGTTGAGTGTAAGCTTATCCTTATACAAGGAATCACTATATTAATCGTACGCGATGTTTCTGCGTGTAAGGCTCGATGAGTTGAATCATCATCTGCAATGTTTGTCCGTCTCTGTCTCTTCGATCTCTGCCTCTCTCCGATTGACACGAGTAGTTGGCCGCTCGCACAGGTTGACGAAATCGACACCTTTCGTCTTCGTCTGATGAGAAGAGTTCCTCTCTCATGTTATTGAGACTGTCACTCGCTCTCTCTCTCTCTCTCTCTCTCTCTCTCTCTCTCTCTCTCTCTCATAGAAGAAGCACCGTGTTATCGATTTGAAGCCTAAACGCACAGCTTATGAAGATCTCTCTCTCTCTGTCTCTCTCTCTCTCGCTCTGTGTGCCTGTGAGTCACGCCATTACAACTATTCGGTATCAAGCTTGCTATTAAGAAGGCGACGCCGATGATGCGGATTTCTCCTTGTGGAGACTGATAAATAATGATTATATGCAATTCCCGTCGATGGTGGCGGTGCTCGATCATATACAATTCTCCCTTTTAAAATGATAAGAGACCAGAAGTTTTGATACAAAAATTAAGGGTAGTCAAGGAAACAATCTATACCTTATTAAACTTAGCTACACAGACTCTTGAAAGTAGATTTTTCCTAGGCATGCCCTAGCTCTTAGATGCTAGTACATTTTGGTGACAAAGTTGGATCACTTAATGCAAAAAGGGATCATGAATTATCTCTCTCCATCATATGCTGTAAATCATGTAGGATTCTATTGTATAGCTATTTGCATATTATGGGGTAGCTTAACTAAAATCTCATGGGGTGAACTACAAAGAACTATAATGTATATTAATAGTTGCATTCATGGGCTCTCTCTCTCTCTCTCTCTCTCTCTCTCTCCCCCCTCTCCCCCTCTCTCTCTTCTTGGTTTCCATCCGTGCACCTACAATACTCTTATCAACATAGCTTTCTATTTCTTCAACTCTAGGCTCGAATATTAAAAAAGCCTACTCGAATGTCAATCTCATTACTAAGGCCATGAAGTATACATTGTATGTGAAGAGGCAAATTTCTCATTATATATAGGCATGCTATATGACAAGGAGTCCCCCCCATCTATGATGGTGATGGTGTGAAGAGTTGCCTCCACAAACCGCATGCTCTTTCTTCTAAATCAATTTGATCTGAGCAAGTTTTTATTGAATAAACCCTTCAAGGAATTGTGATGCACAGGATTAAGAAAGAAGCTTTGAATGAATATCAAACACACATCCTATAATAATTGCAAATAACAATTATAATGTTATAATTGCAAGCTCTAATCATAACCTATTTTGAAAAATCAAAATCACAGATCACTCCATTTCAATATCAGCACTACATAAAATCCTTGTTGTGAGGTTCAATTGAATGCATTGTATGATGTATCTAATTGTACATCTAAGGAATACAAAGTAAAGTGATCCTAGTGTGATAAAGGTTATCATAAAATTTACAAATTATTGATCTCTACATTTATTTAAAAATTATTTCATGAAAGGATCATTTTATGCGTTAGTCCTTTTGTAAATAAAATGTAAGGCGATTATAAAATCCAATATGTTTATCTAAGGATAGATATAGTGTTGATCAAGTTTTAATGTCTTGATAGATCTTCAAGTTCAAGATCTCCTACAATCATATATAATTAGAAATGAGACAAAAAGCCAAATAGAATAATGACTGTCAAATTCAATCATTATAGCCCATATACTTTATTGAAATGACATTGGAC
Source organism: Lygodium microphyllum (assembly GCF_053477565.2). Lineage (NCBI taxonomy): Eukaryota > Viridiplantae > Streptophyta > Polypodiopsida > Schizaeales > Lygodiaceae > Lygodium > Lygodium microphyllum. Next base: position 40,729,250 of record NC_141154.1, on the reverse strand, counting down.
CAATTGCACATTTAGTTGATTGTACAATCAAGTGTTCATTTTCGAAATAGCATAAACTCAAGATTCATTGTACATACCCAAGTTTTAATCCCTTGGAGCCAATAAAATGTAATTTTCTTCTTTGTAGCATTATCTTTTGTAGCACAATCCAAAGAATATAAGTCCAACAAGGTGCAATGAAATGAAATGTGAAAAACTCTTTGCTTATAATCTTTGAACTTCTAATGAACAAAACATGATTATATGCTCTTGCTTTGTATTAGTTCCTATCATAAAACATTGAAAGAGCCAAAATTATGACACTTCTACAAGAACATCATACTTTTTTATTGCAACAATTATTATTAGTCAATGTTGGACCTCAAATACCACAAGAGGACTTTGAAACATTCAAGCTTGAAAGTCCATGTCATTGGTAAAACATTAAGAAAATTTGAAGATATCCCACAAAAGTAGAATCAAGCCTTCTATAAAAGACTATAACGTATCGTGAGAATCTACTACACAATTTGTTCTTCCCAAATAATCATGAATTTTCTCTTACATAGGCTGCCACAAACCATTTATCACTAGCATTACTATGATATTGAAATATCTATTGATATCACTGATGTCATATGTGCCACTATATATCGATAGTCATACCAATATATTTTCAAGCTCATTGATTCTAAGGACTATTTTGACATGTATATCGATAGAGGGGCTCGATATTTTGCAAATTTTGTTTAAGTGTTTTATATTAGAGTATCCATTGATATATCCTTTATGTGTTGTAGTATGACTTTATGTCTACCGAAGTGAACTAATAAGAAAATCATAGTCTCTCTAATATAACTCAAATCTATATAGAACTATGTTATATAGAGGTTTAAAATCCAAGCAATATCTATTTTTTCTCAAAAAAAAATTGATAACTAAGCTTTACCAACCCGGTAGGTTGTCTATAATGTGATTACAAAATGATTATACCATATATTTTACTTTTCATCCATGACTTTACACATCATTTTATTTTACTTAAGTGACAATCATATTGGGAAGTATTCAACTTGAGAATGATAAATGGTCCCTTTGATATTCCTAAAAGCACTAGTAATAATGTAAGAAGAAGTACAAGTAAAGAGGTTCACTACAACAACATGAAAGTGGAGATATGTAGGCCAAATGCAAATTTATGATCACATTTCCTTATTCATATAAGTTCATCTTAAACCATGTGGTCGTGTATGTATAAATAAGATTTGTATAGATGGGATTTTATACCAAAAATGAGTTTGTCTTTTTATGATTTTGATAATGCAGACTTAAATATGACGTGGATTTTACAATTTTAACTATGGCCTTCTTCCCCAAAGTTTCAGTAAACCTCCAAATCTCTAAACCTCTTGTAGACATCACCACACACACACACACACACACACACACACACACACACACACACACACACACACACACACACACACACACACACACACACACACACACACACACACACACACATCCACAGATGAAGAGCAAGATGTGTATGCAACAAAACTTATTGGAGGAGCCTTTCGAGCACCAAGGTTGGTCTCATGAAATATTCTAAGTATACTTTCCTTGGTATTTCAATTGATTGTTGAAAATTTTTATTGGGTTTCTTTTATGAAGGTTTTGTGTTTTGTTCATGTTTGCTATTGGTTGAAGCTTCTATCAACATAGGAAACATGATATTTAGCATTGTGTTAAACACCATACTACAGGGAAATGTATCTGAAGATCCTTCAATCCAAATTCTTGAATAAGGCAACCCAAAAGTGATTATGCAAGCAATGGCCACAATCATAGAAGAATCTGGGAAAAACCATGGTGAGGAAAGGTAGTGACGATAAAAGGCTTGGTGACTTGGGGAGCAGTTTTACGTAGGATAAAATAGTAGTATTTTCTAAATCTAAAAACAATGGTCCAAATCATATCATTATGGGCTGAAGTAGTAGGTAAATTAGTGATGAATGAAAATTTTCTCCCATGGACTAGTAGGGACATGTAAAGGCACAAGTAAACCAAATATTTTGCCATGCGCCTTGTTTAAACCTTTGACAAATCCGACATTCAAACACAAATTGAGCTAGATCATGTTTTATATTTAGGCTAATAAAAATATTATTTGCAAGCAACTAAAGCAAATCAAATACCTTCATGGCCCAGCGTGGCACATGCATTTTGTGCATAGCCATGACTCTAAATGGCACACATATATACAACTTCTTATGGACATATAAAAATCCGCTGCGAAAAGTAAAATCCTTGGAAAAAATAACCTTCTTGGAGTCATGCATATAATGTCATATATCACAAAAATCATGGTTAGAGACAGAAGTAGAGACTATGGAATCAAAAGATTGAATTACTATTGAAGAAACATGATTTAAATAAAGAAATTTTTAATTTAATCTAAACCAAGGGGATGATGTGATGAAACATGATTTACATCAAAAGATGTTATTTTGTCAAAAACAAGGGAATGATGAGAAGAAACATGATCATAGGGATGGCAACTAAGGGCATTAGTTACAACATTAGCATACTAGAGTTGATATTGAATCATAGTATGAAAGTTTTGGATAGATAAAGCACACTTAATGCACCTATCAAAAATTAAAGAGTGGAAAAAAAGATGTTTGATGGCTTCTTGATTGATTTTAATTAAGACTTTTGAATCCATGAGTTAATGCTTCCAAACATATAAGGGATGGACAACAACTATAAACTCTTTATCATACGTGCCATAATTCTACTCTAAAGGTTCCATCTTGAGGCTCTTGTAGGCAACAGGGTGGTCATTTTGCATGAGAACAATACATATTCTTGATCCACTAGCATCAATGACAACCAAAAAGAAAGGGTGGTTAAAATCAAGCAACTGGAAGATAGCAACATGAGTCAAGGGATATTTTAAAGAATTGAAATATTTTTTTTAACTATCCTCCTAAAACAGAAAACTACATTTTTATGCATGAAGTGTACTTGAAGATAGAGTAGTCACATAAAAATTGGACACAAAATTTCTATAGAAGTCCATCACTCCTAGAAAAGAAAGAATTTCATGTGCATTCCTAGAAACATGACATTCATTAATAATATACACTTTCTTTGGATTAATATAATTGGCTTATGTGGAAACGTTGTCGCCTAGATATTCAATTCGATCTTGAAAGAAAACACTTATAGTAGGGTTACCATAAAGGTGATTAGCTTTTAGCAAATCAAAATTTATTTTGTAGATGTTCGTTGTGTTTAGTATCCAGTTTACTAAAAACCAAAATATTATCGAAAAACACTATTTAAAAAATGTGAATAATTTTACAAAAAAAACCAATCTAGCAAAAGTTCAAGTGGTGTATTTGTTAGATCGAAAGGCATAAGAACAAATTCAAAGTGATCGAATTGTGTGCGAAAAGTTGCTTTAGAAATATCAACATTAATGTGTCCATCATAATTTGATGGTATCTTTAATATATCTAACAAATCATTGACATAAGGTATATGATACCAATTTCTGACACTGACTTTGTTTAGTGCGGCCCTATAGTCAATACATATGCAGTTTTCTTTAAATAAAAAATAAAAAATTACAAGAGGTACAAGTGATTCAAAGGGTGATAAGCTAGGATGAATGAGACCTTTATCTAAAAGTTTGGTGACAATATGTAGCTGAATGGACTTTCCTATAAGGTGCCTTATGTCCACGATGAAACTCCAAGAAGCACTTCAATAGTTCAATCACGAGTAGGAATATCAGGTACAACTAACAGATAGGAGGAGGATGTCATGCATGTGAAGCCGACTCACGAGATAATTTTGGTTGCAGTCTTGTCGGAGAAGAGGAGATGCAATGCCATGAGACCGAGAGGGTGTCCTTGAATACTATGATGCTAAAGCTGGTTTATAGTTCAATCATGAATGGGATATATCAAGTGCATCTGACAGACGAGAGGACGATGTCATGCACGTGAAGCCCAATCAAGAGATAGCATTGACGACAGTCGTGTGGGAGAGGAGGACTTGCATTGTCGCGAGACAGAGAGGGCGTGAGGATAAGAAGGAAGAACAAGTAGCAGCGCTCTAATTAAACGGGTCCTATTGCAACGCTGACATAACCACATACACTCTTAAGCATGGAAACGAGGCTAACAAGCATACACACATGCCATTCTCAGAAGAAGGAAAGGACCGAGATCAGCATTATTGCATTCTTCAACTTCATCATTACCAACTACAGGCAAAGGAGAAGAAGTCAAGAGGTATTGAGGTCGCATGGAGGCAACGTCCACATGTAAACAAAGCTTTAGTTCTGAAGAAGCCGCTATTAATTTGTGGAAGAGAAGTAGCTACCATATTCAATGCACAAATCTATAGGACGGCATGCACATGAATTCTTTACCATATGGTAATATAGAGTTTTCCATCCAAACAAAGTGACCATAATTTCTCTTCACAGTCGAGCTTTTCCATGCTTGTTTCTTCTTCTTTTGATGAGAAAGGATGTACTTAATCAATATGTGAACACCTAGCTTGTCATGTATTCCTTGATCTCAAAGCTTAAGTGATATCACTCAAGCCTTCATGCCAAGAAGATACCTCTTTATTGTAATTCTACTTCAAAGCATAATTTGGCTATTTCATGTTTCACTTGGAAAAGATTAATGAGAAGTTGTTTGTAAAGGATATGTGATCCTTAAGAGCCTCCTCAAGAAGTCTAATATTGGCTCATGTTTCTCAAAATATACAACTCTCTCCTCCTTTGTATGAAGGAATACTAATACACATTCAATGCGATTTTCTCTCTTGGAAGATTAAGGCACAACAATCAATACCTTTCGTCTTCCATCTTGCTTCTTTCCATGTCCCTTGCAGATTGTTGGCTTGACCTAAACGTCCTTCGACAGCATGTCCTTAGGAAGCAAAGTAAAACATATATGATTTCTGTCACAAAGGTTGACTCGGATCTTGAGTATACACTTCTCACACCATCACAAAAGCACTTCTAGTTACTTACAAGAGATGTTTTGCATATGATTATCTACCTTAGCTGCCATTGTCCTAAGGTAAGTTATACCTTGACCTGTTTTAGCATCATAGTATAATTCAAGGATGGCCTCTTCCTTTGTGAAATTTGGTAGTTGTAGATATGTAGGAGTAGATTTCCTCCTAATTCGCCTCTATGCTATCATAAGCTTTGCCTTCCTTCACACACCTTGTGCATGTGTTCATTCAAGCTTTCTCTTTCTTCTGTTAATCTCCACCTTGTCTTTTCCCTCTCTCAACATTCAAGTACTTCTCACATTTAATAAAAAAACTTGTGAAACATGTAGTCCTCTAGATGAACTATTGTATTTCTCCTCTTTTTCAATGACTAAGAATGCAAAATCCAGTGAAAAGAAACTGGTAAAACACATGAATGTGAGGTCGCCTTATTGCAACTATGAAACTTAGGTTTTTCGAGTATGAATGTGCAACATCACGATAATTCTTTGATTGTGTATATGAGATCAAAGGAAATAACTCTTCTTAATTACTATGCAAAGTAATATGCTCTCCCTGAAAATCAAGGGATATGAACAAGTGTCATAATCTATGTTAGGATTATACTAGTGACGAAAGGGTATACCTATCACGAGCATGCAATGATCGTGTACATATTAATTCTTGCTCATGCCATATGAATGCACACCCCATGCGAATGCACCCTCAATAGGAAATTCTCAAGCCAACCATGCAAATCCAACCTTCCCTGTCATCATAGAACCTTCTAGAAGATGTTTCATGTCATCTCCTACATCATCGATGATATCATCACGGAACATTCTAGAAGATATTTAGCTTCCCTCTAACACCTATAAAAGAAGGGGCTCACCATAGAGCTCCTCAGTCTTGCCAATGCCAGTCTTGGAAGCTCAAGGAGTCGAGACCTCCAAGTATGTAACTTTGACCTCTAGTTCTTGTTCTTGTCTAGTCATGGTATCTAGTATTCTCTTGTCTTTCATTATACTCCTTTTGTCTCGTCACCTTGTAATCTCATAGTATGAGATCTTGTCTAGTACTGTCTTGTATCTTGTTTATCCCCATCAAGGGAGATGTGGTAATTCGGATATATTGTATCCATACCTACGGTCTCGAGTTGTGGGATCCTTCATATCCTAATGAGTCCTGTTGTCTATACCTACAATCTTAGGTTGTGGGATTTTTCGTATCTTGTTAAGTTATCATCATACCTTGTGCCCCTATGTAGGATTATCTTCTAATGAGAACTCTTGTAACAAATATTGCAGTTAGTCTAGTCTCTCAAGCACAACCTAGTGCTCCCATAATGGTTTGACAAGACTATTATCTAGCCCTACTGAGCAGCATAGAGGTGACCCTTCAAAGAATCGTGGCATCCCTTTAAAACCTCCAACAACAAATTCAAGACTTGAATGAACGACAAGTAGAACTTCAAATAGAACAGCCTATGCATCTAGAACCTACACTTCAAGAGATGCAAGATCATATCTGAGACATGCAAAACAACAGAGGAAGTAGTCAGATGATTTCGTGTATTTATCAATCCCCAACAAGAGAACCCAAGATTAGCATGCCAGAGAAGCTCAATTATGACCGTTTGAAGTTTAGGGGATTCCTACAACAAATAAAGCTCTATATCTGCATACAACTAGATAGGTATCTAGACGATGCTTCCAAGGTGAGATTCATTGGGACTTAGCTTTGTAGTCAAGCTTTATCCTAGCTCACCCCAATCTTGGAAAAGAATATGCCAATACTTCATAATTATGAGGCATTTCTTTGCAATATCACTTTCACATTTGGAGATGCAGATACTAGTCAAGTAGTAATAGAAACAAAACTTCAAAAGCTATAACAAGGTAATCACCCTACCTCTGTTTATGCATCTGAATTTAAGCAATTAATTTGTGACCTCCCTTGGCATGAGGAGTATTTTATCATCCAATTTAGATGGGGTCTTTGAGATGAAATCAAGGACCTCATTCTCACTATGCTTGAGGCAAAAACACTCAACCATTATATCATACAAGCCATCTAGTGTGATAATGGATTGTTTGAGAGAGAGCAAGAAAAGCGAGAAAAATTAAGGCCTCACCAATGGAGCCTAGCCCTGATTAGAGACCCAGTCATAGAAGAATCCAAGCCCGAACCGATGCAAATAGATAATACCAAATTCCAGTCCCCCGGTCCCTCTTCATCCTACAAGAAAGGCAAAGATGAAGAGAGAATCATCTATGTCTATATTGTGGAAATCCTAGGCACATCACAAAAAATTTCCCAAATAAGAGGGCAAGAATCCCAAGAGTTGGTACAACCATCTTTGAGCAGGAAAACAAGGATGTCTGGTTGTAAATGAGACCATACAAGTGGACCTTGATATAAGAAAGAGTCACTTGATCCCAGCCACACCCGTGGAAACTTTCCTTCACAGTCTAGACAATCCTTCCATGAAAGACCCTTTTCCGCAAAGCCCTCGTTGACTCTATAGACTCCACATTGATGATGACTTTGTGAATAGATACCAAATTCTAGTACTCCAAAAGACCAATCCTGCAACAGCTAAGATCATGGATGGAAGACCTCTAGCATCTGGAAATATTACCAAGGAAACCCGACTACACATGGTAACTCTTGGCGATCACAAACCTCGTATATGCTCTAATATCAGATCCAGTCCCACAAATTCAATCATCCTTGGGATGCCTTGGCTAAAGAAATACAACTTAGAAATTGATTGGGTTAAGCAAAATATTACATGGCACAAAAATCAAGATAAGTCGGTATATCTAGGAGCCAAAGCCTTTATGCACACAGCAAGGCAGAAAGAACCAACCTACATGATATATCATATACCAGATCAAGAATCTAGTAAGGATGAGTCTACTAAGCTAGTATCAATAATTCCAAGATCTCTTTGAAATAAAGAATGCAAATCTCTTGCTTGAGCACAAACCATACGATTGTGCTATAGAACTCCATGAGAGGGCTCAACTACATTTCGGACCCATCTACAGGCTATCCCCTAATGAACTAGATGAACTACATAATAACATTAATTAGAACTTAGCCAAGAGGTTCATTAGGCACTAAAAGTCTCCTGTTGGAGTCCCAATTCTGTTCATGAAATAGAAAGAAGGGCTACTTAGAATCTGTGTGGACTATCGAGGACTCAACAAGATAATATTCAAGAATCGATACCCTTTGCCATTGATACCAAAGCTCTTGGAACACCTTGGAAAAGGAAATATCTTCACAAAGATTGATCTACGAGAGGCTTACAATCTTGTACAAATCAGAGAAGGAGATGAATGAAAGACAGCCTTTCACACAAGGTATGATCACTTTCAGTATGTTGTTATGCCATTTGGTCTCACCAATGCTCCTGGAGTGTTTCAACATATGATGAATGATATCTTATGAGACCATCTAGATTATTTTGTAATTATATACTTGGATGATATCTTCATATTCTCAAAAGATCCAAAGGAGCATGAGTACCATGTAAAATTTGATGCCATGAGGCATATTCCACGATGAATTCCATGAGGTTTTTGTGGTGGATTCCTTAAAACTAGAGGCATATTCCACGATGGATTTTGTGAGGTTTTATGGCGGATTCTATAAAACTATATGTATTTTCCGGGGCTCATAGATAAGGTGGATTCCTAGTGCGAGAAGTTGACGGGGATGCATGTCCTTTTCGGGTGTCATGTTAATTTAATGTACACATGGGTGATTCCATGGCGGGTGATTCTGCAAAATACATATTTAAATTAATGGACATTTATGAGTTTAGAGTGGACTCGTATTAAATTAAGGTTAGGACAGAGTTCCAGCCTATTTGATTATTTTGTAGCTGAAAACTGCTAGGTATTCACTTTTGTGGGTTTTATCTTATTATTTTCTAACAATTGTGAATGCTTCAATTGATGTGTAGAGCAGGCATCGATAGCATTGGGAAGTATCGAGTGATGGTGTATATTTAGATTACCTAGAAGAAATTATCATTTTTTATGAGTGCGTGTCTTATCACTTAAGGCGTAGCGTCAATATTTATTTAGGGGCTCTCGTGATGTTACGAGGACACAATGTGAAAAAGCATGGAATGCATCATCATCCGACTTCTTTATTGATCTAGAGAGTCAACGTGATCTGAGCCATTAGTACTAGTGTGAGTTGCATGGATTATCCGAAAATACTAGTTTTTTGGATCATTTTAGCATATTTTTTATATTATTTATTGTAAAAATCCAAAAAGTTAGAAAAAGCTTCTAGATTAGGATGGCATGGAAAAAGCTAGTTGCTTTTTCAGCCAATTATGGGATTTTCACGCGCGTCGCGATCACTGCGATCACAGATTGACAAAATCATGCGCGTCGCGATCGTTGTGAACAGGCTGAAAGCTGCAGATTGAACTGAAAGAAGAAGAAGGAGTGATCTGGGAGAGAAGGATCTGTAATTTTTATGCACATTTTGTTCTACGAAGAAGCTCCAGGAGATCTAATGCTTGGAGATTGCTTCTGAGTTGTGTGAAGATTCCACGTTCTTTCAATACATATTCATTCAATTCATTGTGCTTTGTCTTTGTAGTGTTTACCACTTGGGTATTCTCTATCTTCTCTTCCATCTCCTATCTCTACTTCCTTCTACTTCTGATCCCTGGTGGATTCGACCTTTCAACAAAAACCCCTTCGACATTGGTGAACCCGACGTGAAAGGTCATCAAAAGAAGGAAAGACAAGATGGGAGAATCTTTGAATACAATCTCTAGTGATGTTTTGCAACAGTTGGTGCACAATATGAATATGCTTATACAGGTACAACAACAACAACAGGTGATGCAAGCTTCAACTCAAATAGAAAGTGTTGTGATGAATGCTTTGCAAGCAGTTGAGCGTGAGGTGAAGTTATTCAATGGCAAGAATGTATCTGCATATGTACATACCTATGCTCAGAAGATGAAATTCTTTGGGGTGGCTCAATCTACATGGAGCCGGTATTTTGTATGTGTTATTGTTCATGAAGTGAAAGCACGGATTACTGAATTATACTTGTAGGATGCTGACTAGGTAGCCTTCAAGAAGACACTCAGGGAAGAATTTTACATTGAGGACACCAGTTTGATTACGTGCAAAACTTTTCAAGAGTGGATTTTACAACCCAATAAGGGTCTTGTGGCTACAAAATTGTTAAGAGAATGTGAAAGTCGATTTCAGCAGTTGGATCTTGCATAACACCAAGCTCTTGCAAGTTAGAAAATTGAATTGTTTCTACAGGCAGCTGATCCTAAGCTTCAAGAGAAGCTTGATGATTTGCTTGAGGATCAGACTACAAAAATAGGTTTGAAAACACAGTGAAGACATGTCAAGGAAGTTGTTACTGCACTGGTGAAGAAGCATAGAAGAAGAGATCTCCAAATTTTTATACTAAGCCAACAAGAACCTTTCTTGTGAGCATTTGCAAGTGTGAATCTTACCTTAGTAGAACAAAGTATGCAATGGGGATAGATAACTACATTGACAAATTACAAAGGGAGTTTTTATTCTCTTTTACATGGGTGTTATTCAAATATATGATTTTGCAACATTGAGAGAGATGATGATGTAATGAGAAAGACAAGGGAAACACAAACTAGATTGGATTGAAATGGACCGTTCAGCTCAAATTCGATTGGTTCTTGCCAAAAGGGTAAAGTGAAATCATTCATAATTACATACCTCAAGGTGCTCCTCCAAATCATTGCCATCAAGATCAGAATAGATGTGCATTATATGCCTCGTAAGACTAATAAATATGATTCAAAAATATTAAAAAGTAGAGCCCCATTCGGACTACATATATCTCACATACATTTCATTATAGAAATGAAGTTAGATGTGCTAGTAGGAAAGATGTGCCAAGAAGTTTTTCAAGAAAATGGGAGCTCGAAGCAGCTCATACATTGAGAATCACAAGTGCTATCTATGGTGAGCATTGGTAATTGAAAATTCCATGTTTAAGAAAATGATGACCACAAATCTAAGGCCACTTATTCCCATAATACTTATAGAGCCGTTGTTGTGAGAGAGTGTGTGTGTGAGTGTGTTAGAGTGCACTTCTGTCAAACAAAGATCTATTGCATTAAGAGAGAAAGAATATTAGAGAAGAGATTACCATGGGTGAAGTATAATAAACCGTAGTATCAATGTCTCAATGCAATGCTAATGTGAATAGTTGGAGCATGACTAAGAGCAGTGTCAATGATAGTGAATATCATGTCCACTGTTGCCCCTAGTCTTAGAATGCTTTGTCTACTTGCTATAGGTCTTTCCCCTATGTGGTACAATGAGTCAATCTTTCATGTGGTACACATGAGAGAGAGAGAGAGAGAGAGAGAGAGAGAGAGAGTGTGTGTGTGTGTGTGTGTGTATCCATAGAGTGATACATTGTCCACAGAGGTAGGAAGCGCTATATTTTGATGGAGCAGATGCATCATAATATGCAAGGTTCTATGCTACTAACTTGGAGCGGCAGTGTCATTGAACTAGGGTGACAATGCCACTTAGCACGAGGGCACTACCATTCATGATAGAAAAAGGGGAGCCTTGTCCCAAAATATTGGTCATTTTTTGCATGTCTATTTTCACACTTTTTAACTAAATTCGCCTCTAATTGACATGTACCAACACTAGGTTTTTTATGGGATACAAGGAAGGGTTGGCCTTGGTCCATGTGGTTAGATGGGTGGTTTAGCCTAAAAAATGTGAAAAATAGATGGGGCGCAATAGGTGTTAAGTCCCCTTACCCTAAAAGTGGCATGCATGAATCCTTACATAGTCCATCTCTAAAAATATTCACTTGAGTAACAACTAGCGTATCTAGTCTCAATCATGGAACCTAATTCACTTGAGTAACAACTAGCGTATCTAGTCTCAATCATGATGCTTCTTATCATTGACTTCCATGCTCCATAGCTACACCTTGCTCAAGGATTCATGCTTCTCAATATGTATTAGGAGCTAGGTTTTGCACTAAGCTAGTTTTGGACACTGCCAATAATCATGTTGCATCATTGTGATTATAAGTGGAAGTGTCTCTCACCTATGGATGTCATATGATGATGATGATAGGTGTGGTAGTAGTAGGAATGGTGATGAGGCTGATTGATGTCGATGGGGGACAATGGTAATGGGAATGATATAGTTTTCAAAAGGGGCGATGGCCTTGCCGATGGATGCAAAGGGAAATTCCTTTCTTTTTTTGGGGTTTTTTTACTCCAAATTTTAAGGGGATCCAACATGGTTCTTCGATATAGAGTGCATAGACAATATGTAGCACTTGTGACCAAGTCATTGCACTTGTTTCTCTCATTAAAGATGGAATGATAGAGAGAAATCTAAGGTATATGTTTTAGTTTTATGGAGAGGTAGAGCAAATCTTGTAGATCATGGAGGTGCATGGCAACATCTACTAGATAATCTTTGTTGAGATATTTACAATCACACCTATTGTAGCCTCTTTGTATGAGGTAGTTCTAGGCTTAGGACATGTAGGCAGACTGAATCCCATATGCACAGAGAGGAAAATTGTAGCCATCCATCAACTATAAAGCATTTTACTTGACTACCACTTTTCATATAGAATGATTACAATGTCAGGATGCTTTGTACTTTTAGTTAAGTGTCTTGTCTTTGTCAATCCACTACACAAGATTGTGTTTATGAGTCCAAGCTTCTATATTAGAACCTAATTAAATTGTGTATTTTAACATGGTATCAGAGCTCTTTCACTAGCGGTGGTGGGCAGACGTCTATTGCTCCCACTCCTTCAAGCACCCCACCGATCACTCCCAGAGCCGACAAGAAGTACACGAAACCCACTCCTTTAGGTATGTATTTTTGCATCCTTTTTCGCAGTAGCACTTATCAATTCAAGTTGTGTTTGACACATTTGTATTAATGTCATGAAAGTACTCGTTTGCAAAATCTTGCAGGTTACTCGTATCTCATAGATAAGGCCTCTGGCCATTTATACATGAATGATGATGGAAAAGCTGTCATCTCTAGGATGCATGAGTTGTGCCAACAAGTATTTCGGCAAAACATTATAGACAAGTGGAAGGAGATCCCAAATGCCAGCAAGGTGTACATAATCGATACATTGTATCGAGAGTTCCCTTAGCCCTCTAGCAATGATAGATTTTCCAAAGGGTGGATGATGACGCGTATTCGTGACTATCAGTCGCATAGGCAGTCTGATGCACGCGAAGCAGTCAAGCAGGGCAAATCGAAGCCGGAGTGGCTGGATACAGAGGATTGGAGTAATCTCCAGGATGAGGCGACATCCACTCCAGACAAGTGGAAGCAGTAGAAGGATGCAGCAAAGGCGCGCTTGGATGCAGGATCGGTGCATCACCTTGGTAGCGGCGGCCACGCAACATTCCTGGCAGATTTCGTAAGTATTAATAGGGTAGAGTACTCTAATTTAATGACATCCATCTTGATGTATGTATTTCGAACATGAATCTCAAGTACGTTGTTTTTCAATGTTTGTGTGCCACAGCAAGGTTTTATGAATCGCGACCTGACTGCACTAGAGGTAACATACGGGGAGAAGCATGGCTTGAGTGCCCTGATCGAGAAGCTCTATGCTCACGGAGGACCAGTAAGTAGTAATATATATCATTTCTAATTTGAGAAATCTGTCATTATATGTCAGTTTGTATTTGGTACTCACAAGTATATATGTATTTGATGTTGCAGACTCCCTTCGATATGCCACTACAGCGAGAGGAGTTTTCTGATGCGGATGAGTCATTGAGAGCCAATTAGGCTACATAGGATTACTCCCCATCTTGTATTATGTAAGGCCTTATGGCCTCTATCTTCCATATGTAATAGCAAAGTGTATATGATTCGGACTTCTATGTTGTAGCATGACTCCATATTTGCTTTGTCGCAGTAGCACTTCTCAATTTAAGTTCTGTTATTTTCTTTATCAATGCAGTGCACATTTGTGTTAATTAATGTCATGAAAGTACTTGTTTGCAAAGTCTTGTCATTATTTGGGATCGATTGTCTAACTTCTTTGTCTCTTAGCCCTGTGTGGCTCGAACTGTGGCAGGGCTGCATCTGCAGCGCTGCCACAAAAAATTTTTATTCTCTCCAACCGTCGGTATCAGCGTCAAAAAATAATTCTGCAATCGTCGGTATTAGCGTCGGAAATTCCTCTATAACCGTCGTTATTTTCGTCACTAATTTCGTCGGTATTAGTGTCGCTAAAATAGTGACACTAATATCGACGAAGGGGATATTTTTTATATATAAAGAAAACGTTGTTATAGCATATATATGTTGTAGTGTTAGAAGCAATCTCCAGGCATTAGATCTCCTAGAGCTTCTTTGTAGAACAAAATGTGCATAAAAATTACAGCTTCTTCTCTCCCGAATCACTCCTTCTTCTTTCAGTTTAATCTGCAGTTTTCAGCCTGTTTGCACAGTGATCGCGACGTGCGTGATTTTATCAATCTGTCCCTTTTGTGATAAATCCCATAATTGGCTGAAAAAGCAACTAGTTTTTTGCATGCCATCCTAATCTAGAAGCTTTTTCTAACTTTTTGGATTTTTACAATAAATAATATAAAAAATAGGCTTAAATTATCCAAAAATCTAGTATTTTTGGATAATCCATGCAACTCACACTAGTACTAATGGCTCAGATCACATTGACTCTCTAGATCAATAAAGAAGTCGGATGATGATGCATTCCATGCTTTTTCACATTGTGTCCTCGTAACATCACGACAGCCCCTAAATAAATATTGACGCCACACCTTAAGTGATAAGACATGCGCTCATAAAAAATGATAATTTCTTCTAGGTAATCTAAATATACACCATCACTCGGTACTTCCAAATGCTATCGATGCCTGCTCTACACATCAATTGAAGCATTCACAATTGTTAGAAAATAATAAGATAAAACCCACAAGAGTGAATACCTAGTAGTCTTCAGCTACAAAATAATCAAATAGGTTGGAACTCTGTCCTAACCTTAATTTAATACGAGGCCTCATAAATGTCCATTAATTTAAATATGTATTTTGCGAAATCACCCACCATGGAATCACCCATGTGTACATTAAATTAACATGACGCCCGAAAAAGACATGCATCCCTGTCGCAGCAGGAATCCACCTTATCTATGAGCCCCAGAAAATACATATAGTTTAATAGAATCCACCATAAAACCTCACAAAATCCATCGTGGAATATGCCTCTAGTTTGAAGGAATCCACCACAAAAACCTTACGGAATTCATCGTGGAATATGCCTCATGGCATCAAATTTTACATGGTACTCATGCTCCTTTGGATCTTTTGAGAATATCAAGATATCATCCAAGTATATAATTACAAAATCATCTAGATGGTCTCGCAAGATATCATTCATCATATGTTGAAACACTCCAGGAGCATTGGTGAGACGAAATGGCATAACAACATACTGAAAGTGATCATACCTTCTGTAAAAGGCTGTCTTTCATTCATCTCCTTCTCTGATTTGTACAAGATTTTAAGCCCCTCATAGATCAATCTTTGTGAAGATATTTCCTTTTCCGAGGTGTTCCAAAAGCTTTGGTATCAATGGCAAAGGGTATCGATTCTTGAATATTATCTTGTTGAGTCCTCGATAGTCCACACACATTCTAAGTAGCCCTTTTTTCTTCTTCATGAACAGAATTGGGATTCCAACAAGAGACTTTTAGTGCCTAATGAACCTCTTGGTTAACTTCTAATCAATGTTATTGTGGAGTTCATCTAGTTCATTAGGGGATAGCCTGTAGATGGGTCCGAAATGTATTTGAGCCCTCTAATGGAGTTGTATAGCACAATCGTATGGTTTGTGCTCTGTTTCACAGGCGATGCTAGTGTACCAACTATTTAAACACTGGGGATTCATCCACTAACCTTTAACAAAGGTAAGTTAGATGGTATAAACTATACTTTGTGAAAGTTGAGGTCCATGTGACCAGATGGCCAAAAGGTGATCAGTGTGAGTGTAGTCTTTTGGGTTACACAAAGTAGTTAAAGCTAATAACAACACAAGGCACACCGCAGCTAGTTATGAGGCAAGGGACTATTTGGGCCCAAGGGTCATGGAAGTAGCGCTTGATTAGGGGTAGGGAATACATCTTGGTTACACATGGAAGGTGAACACACATGCGTACATAGAAGGTAATAGATAGAAGTGCATATGGAAGGTCATAAATTAAAGTGCTCCTAGTACTTTAAGAAGACTAGAGGTTGTGAGCCTAGAGCACCACCTTCTAGACCATGGGCTAATCAAAGTAAATAATACGTACAAAATAAGGAGATTGCTAGACCAAAGAAACAACCAGGCTATAAACTTGCTTCAAATATTGAGTCTACAACAAATATCTAAAAAGTGTTGGAAGAGAGGATTTTGAATAACAAGGTTGAGTTTCCTCACAAGGAAATTATAGATATAATTAACAGAAATGAATATATGATTCAGACTATAGAGGAATATCATATAGGGAATGAGGAGTGAGAAGCTAGCTAATGAGAGTGATGATGATGTTCTTGTTGAGGATGCTACAATATGTGTGAAAACACCATATTAGAGAATTTGGGAATCTCCCATGTCCCACTTTCAAATAAGGGGTAAAGATTTGGCCGTATGGTTAATTCTTAACCGAAGCTTCAAATTGGGACTTGAAAAGACAACCTATATAGTAATCATGGTACACTCCACTTTCAAGTAAGGGGACAAGATTTGATCATGTGGCGAAATATTAACTATATTGGGAATTCCCAAACTATATGAGAACTCACAAATTCCCTAATATAGTGTTTGAAAAATATTTAACCAATGCACTATGCAAAGGATAATGCACATGTGATGATTCCATGTATCCATTTCTCTAGAAGTCATTGGGGCATGAGAAACCACTTAGAGAGTGGTTAAGATTGGAGAAATGGAAAAACCATATGTTCCCTTGCTAGTCATGGATTAGAGATAAATGTCACAGTTCACGGTTTGTACGAGAGTGGGAAGTAGCCTATAGATGTTGTGCAAGGATGGCAAATGATAGCCACCAATAACACTACAAAAGAGCTTTACATGGCATGTCCTAGTATGAGGGTGACTATAGGAGATATTCAAGACGATTACCTTTTTTGTACAAGACTCATACTCTTATGATGTTATTTTGGGTCATCCTTTATCATGAGGCATGGATGGAAAAAAAGGACATAGAGATGATGGTTCTACTTATGCATTGGCTCAAAGATAAGTTGAAAAAGGATTTGTGCAATTTATGATAGTCCGTGTGGATCACCCAAGAAATAGAGATACATTGGGGGATTCCCCTCTCCCTAGAAGAGAGCTAGATTTTCACTAGGTTGTTACGTAGGATGATGGAGGTACAGGGAGGCAAAACCTCTTGCCTCTTGGTAATGATACTTATTCTTTGGGTTTTATTAGTCTTACAGCTAAGATATGTGTTTATTTTCATAAGGTTGCAAAGGAACCTTGAGCTACCAAGCAGTATGTATATAGAAAAGAGATGAAGTTTAGAAAACCAAGTTTACTATTAGATGATGAGTGGATTGATGGGTTTTACCATGGGGTATCTTGTGCATATACTATTATAAATATTGAAGACATGCTCAAATTTGAGGTGAAAAGCAGTTTGTGTTTTGTGCAAGTTCATTTCCTAGATTTTAGCAAACAGAAAAGAGGACTAATTTATTTCACCCAACATGATTCCATGGGAGTAAGTTATTTAAACCAAAGGATTTTGATGCTAGTTCATTTTAGCATACGAATTTTGGGGCTATTTGTATGCACTCTAAAGAGAAGAGGGCTGATTTATTTTAGCCAACAGAGTAGGGTCCTATTCACTTGCAACAAAAGTTGGCTTTACTAGGGGAAAAGAATGAAGCCGAGGTTCACACCCAAAACAAAATTGTTAATAAAAAGGTAAATTTGGTTGCATGGTCATTGCCCCTTGATATTGATGAGTAGATAAATATCACTACAAAGAAGCCAGTTTTAGGAAATCCTATAAATTTTGGTCATTAGTTTTTAGCAAATACATTAAGAGAGTTGAAGATTGGGAAAACTTCCTACTGAAAGAAAGATAGTGCTTTATGAAGATGCTAGAATGACATGGCAGAGCATTTGAATTCTATCCACATGAGATTGGGTGCATGGATCCAAAGTTTGTTTGATGATGGTGATATTCACTATTTTTCATATACATTGGGATCTTTTTCCTATTCTAATGTCTAGAGCTCATCTATCAAAATTAATTGACTTGAAAATGAAAGGAACAAGATGATGATACTCGAGCCATCTTCTACACCTTAATCAAATCAATGGTTTCTAGTGCTTAACAAAAATGGGTCTCTTGAGTTTATTCAATATTTGAAATCAGTCGAGCAAAGTGACTATCAATAATGTAGGTGCAAGGCTAGTTTTGGATGAGTTTTTTGAGATATTTGTAGGGTGAGCTATTTATTCTCTTGGTGATCTTTATTCAAGCTATGATTAGTTTTAGCTTGCCTTGGAGAGTAGACATTTGACTGCTGTGAGAACTCCATTGGGCCTTGTCAAGATGTGCACTTTACCATAGAGAGGTACGAAATTTGTAGATCTGATGATAAATGCCATGATTAAGTTCCTACATGATTATATCCCTTAGCTTACAATTCCATTCCTAGATGATGTGCCTATTAAGGGTTGCACAAAAGAGGCAAGGATGCTTTTTATGTCATGTGCCTTTCAATGATTTGGATTCTGCAATTTTCTCATATTGCAGGAGATGAGTTGCATAAGCTGCTTCAAAAGGGGCATAAGCTCTTTTGGGAGGATGATAAGCATACTAGAGCTATGGGAAAGTGAAAGAGGTTATTGTAATTTTATTTAACCCTCAAGAAGGTAGAATATGCATGTTCTAAGCCTATTTTTATTATTGTGGATACTAATCCTGTTAGGATCTTGAGATTAGGATTCGATGAGCCATTGGATAGGATGGTGAGGAGGGGCACATATATGCTATGAGATTTGGAGTAAAATTCTTAAATGGATAGCAAAAAGGGTATCGATAGATGAAAAGATAACTCTGGGGAGTCATGACTACTCTTAAGTGTAACAAAGAATATTTTATTGGTGCTTTTCTTATGGTTGTGATTGATCATTTCCTTTATTGGGGATGATCACTAGTTTCTCCACACTTGACATTGCTAAGCTTTGATGGATAGCATATAAAAAGTTCATGAATCCAAAATTTAGGCATATTATCATGTGGGGAAAAATGTGATTCCCAATATGCTATCTAGGGCTAGATTTGAAGATGAGGATATACTTATTGTAGATGATAGAGAGATTGAGATTTCACCCATTGTTGATCCCATATGCCATGTTTCATGAGTTCAAGTTTTTTGGTGGATCTTTAAATAGGTGAACAACTGTAGATAAGTTAGGAATTGAGTATACTAATTGAGAAAACTAAATGATCAAATATTGAGTTCAAAAGGATAAGACGAAAGGCATATGGATATTTCTTCAAAGATGGGATCCTTTGGAAGCATCCTAATAAGAGAGGTGGGGTATCGTTGAGAATAGTCTATGATAGGACTACATAGTTGCAGGTTATAAAATAGCTTCTCAATTAGCCGCCACTCAGGTACAAGAGAAGTTGAACGAGTCCAAGCTTGAAGCCAAACAACCTCCCCCATTGGAGCATGTATATGGCCCACAAGGCATCATTGGGGCTAGGGCTATCCCAGCCCTTGCATATAAATAAAGAGCCTATTTTGAGCTCTCTTATTGTAAATGTAGCTAGTCCCCCTAGTGAGACAGTGGTCCATTAGCATGAGCCCACCTACTTATACTAGGAGCCCTTCTAATAATGGTGGTCTGAATGGCAATTATTTGCCTCAAAAAAATCATGGCCATCATGGCATACATGGATATCATGGCATTAATGGGAAACATGGATAACATGGCTTTAATGGATAGCATGACATGTATGGGGTGAAAGGATTTAAAGGATAGCATGGTCCAAATGAGCTTTGTGATAAGATCATTCTCACCAAGTGAGATGGGTAGTCACCATCCCCATTTGACTTGGAAGATTCAACTTTTAAGCTAGAGTTTTTAATATTTTTCTATGCCCTAATAGTCGAAAGATTCTTTTTTCTTCTCTTCATATAGAGGGACATTCCCATACATGGTTGCATTACATAAGGTGGGAAAAACACAATTCATTGATTGGGGGGATTTTAAAACTCATATGGTGCAAGTATTTGTGTCTCAAGTGGAAAAAGAGTGGTAGACAAGGGAGTGATCTCAACTTGACCAATGGAACCACACCATGAGAGATTACACAAATTAGTTTATGAATTTGACAATATATGTTGAAAGTATCAATGATGATGCCAAACCACACAACTATATCTATGGGGTGGATGAAGACTTCATTGATGCAATGGCTAAAGAACCAACCACTTTGTTTAATGCAGTACAAATGGCTAGAAGGTATTCATGAAAGTACCATAAGAATGATAGTTTATAGCAAGGTTTTGGAAAGAAAAGAAATCCCATAAGACAAGGCCAATATGGAGGCATTTATATAGGAAGTAACATGCCCAATACTAGAGATTAGAAATCAATAAATCATCATTACAACCCTCCGTAGACCTCCACCATCATTTGGATGTACATCTTATGTAGTTTTTTCACCATAGTACATTGTCTCAATACCAAGGAAGCAACATAGTATGGAAGATACGTAGAGGCCAAATCCATCATCTAAGTTTTGGATTCATTCTCATCTCCCTCAAGATTTTCTAGTGTAACGTGTCCACCTGTTATCTTCACGACACGTCTTAGCAGTCCATCGGAAAGGATGTCTAGAAAGCTCCGCCCGGCACTCCCATGGAATGTTACGGGGTTTGCGATCTAGGACTTTCCACGTCTGCCACGTAGCGGAAGTATTCCGGTTGTTCTCACTTAAGACCAACCTGAATTAGGGTTTTCTCTATTGGTCATTTCCTAATGGAAACTAGCGTTGAACCCGAGCGAACTACTTTACGCAGAAGCGCCAATTGCGAAGCAGATTCACGCTGCACTTGGTTCAAGGAGAATGGAAAACGAGAGGGATGCGAAGCTCAACCTCTTTGCCATAAAGCATAGTCCCATTCCGTTCCCCTAAGACAACGTAAATCGGGATCCTTTATAACTTAGATTCTAGGTCAGCATCCTTTTTCTGTTCGTATCCTTTGAAACGATCTTCTCGCTGTCCATCATGATTGAGAAAAGTTCCCGGCTAACCGGGACCACCTATCCATAGGACAAACCTATGGCCACATCCTCCGCACTTTCCTCAGGTTGTTTTAGTTATTTAATTACCTAACACATTTAGTTGGACATATAGGTGTGAATCAGCTTCCTTAATTAACCTGCTAGGCATTGGTTCCTTCACGTAATCATAGCACTTGACATAGAAAAACAATGTCAAACAAGTTCATTTTTCAACAGCTTATCATATATATCTTTGGAATACATAAAGTCCAGCCTATAGGCTTATCCATAATCTGCCCAAACGCTATCTAGCAATCCACAGGGATCACTAATCCAAGATTCCACTCGTAGACTAGTATGTGGGCCTCGAGATCCAATCCCGAGTCACGTTGGACTCTTGTGCAGGGCCCGAAAGGTGAGGGATTTACGGCCAGAGCCCCCTCTCGCACCCAACCGTCCTCCTGCTCTCCAAGTAGCACTCAACGGAGAGACCTCTCACGGCAAGTTCGATCCACCTTTTCCCGGTGGGGTTAATAACCCCCTTGGTTAGGGTTAGGCAGGCAGTCGGGGGTAACTGAAGCTGCCTCTCCCTTCAGGCCTTCAACCTCAAGCATTAGATATCTATTTATCCTTTAACTCTTTGAGAAAATAAAGCAAAACAATGCTCTTAAAACTGTTACAAGTACAAACAATTCCATTGGTCGTTATTTTTGGCCAACTACTACGGAGTGAATCCTTCTTTCCGAATGCATCCAGCACTCGATCCGAGATCAATTGCGACTTGGCAAGATCCCCAAGGGTTTATTTGTTAACCCTATATCCTGGGTTAGGGCCGTACCCTATTAACCCGACTTAGTCAATACCTTAAGTTCATTTATTATTCCAATTTATTGATTGGTCCTTTGCTTCCAAGTAAATATCTAATCCGCGTATCTTGGTCATGTTACCCAAGAAAGGTACTATATCAGGAAAAATTTTCATCCTCTTGCAAGATAAACTTGCGTAAGAATTTGCCAATCTCATTTCAAGGAATTGGCCATTCCCTTGTGATCAAATCACAAGATCATGCGACTCTACAACTTGTTGCATAAGTGTCGCATCAACTATGGGACTATTTACCCATCGAATGGAGTCACGAAACAATCTGTTCCTGATTGCATTAGGCCAACATTGTCAGTCCTAGGGTTTCGAGTTTCATCTTCTTAGTGAGAGATTCTTAGGAAAACCCTAGATCACTTCTCGCAAGTATGTTCCAATGTCCCTACATTACGTGAATGTGGGCAAGTCTTTAGGGTATCAGAGTTTCAGCTTTGGTAAAATGAGTGAATAGGTAATGTCCTCAACGTGTTAAATCCTAGTTAGCTCTTTGTGATACGTTCCATTGAATTAACTCTTTCTAAACGAGTCCCTTCGCGGTTTTTAGGTGTTTAGGTTTAAACCAACTTGTCTATTCTTGAAGATAATTATGCCATATGATTCATTGCCTACGTATAAGTTGAATTACAACCCTAACTTTTCGAATTAAAATCAAAGCATATGATAAGTTATAGCATAATTCCATTTGATCTCTTTATAACATGCATTCATGCTTCTAAACTTTAGGGTTTTTTTGTTTGAACCATGCCTAATCAAAGTGCACTATCATAATTCCGTTTTGTAAAGATGGCCATTAAATTAATCTAATTAATGCATAAAACCCACTTGCTAGCCATGCATAGAAATCTTATGCTTGCTTTCTTTTATTCGTTTTATTGAAAAATACTACTGACCGAATTCTTCCATCGTGATTCTCTTTCCTTTAAATTAGTCAAAGTATTTAAATCGAAAGATGCATCCTATATCCAAAAATAATCCACGCACGATTGAATTATAATGACGTAAATCAAAATTAGGAAAAAACCTAGACTTGTGGTGAAATGTCCACTTGGATGTTAGGAGACGATCCTCCTGCGGTTGCGCCTTGTGCCTTCTTAGGAGCCATCACGAATGCGGCCTTTCCATCTTGGATGCGGCTTTGCGAAACTCCCTTTGTAATTCCACCATCCTTTATGAATTTTTTTCCTTCCTTTCGTAGAAGCTCCAGTGCAAATTGTATACACGGAAAGGGGTTTAGCACTCGGGCTAATTGGGAGATTAAATGAAATCCAAGGGAAAAAGCTTAATGAGATTTTTTTTAAAAGGCCTCGGATAGGACCCACGGGAAAGGGGGTACTAACTGGACTTTAACGGATTGAAAAAAAACCAAAGGATATAAAAGTCCTTAAAAAGGGATATCTCCGTGGAGGGGGGAAAGAAACCCACGGGAAAAGGTTTAAGTCCCGGGAGGGGGTAGGAAAACCTTTTGAGAGTAAGGCTTATTAAAGCCACATGAATGGGACTTTTATTTGATCTCAAGGGGGGGGTAGTTTTAGG
Organism: Lygodium microphyllum; assembly: GCF_053477565.2. NCBI lineage: Eukaryota > Viridiplantae > Streptophyta > Polypodiopsida > Schizaeales > Lygodiaceae > Lygodium > Lygodium microphyllum. Next base: position 40,705,479 of record NC_141154.1, on the reverse strand, counting down.
ATGCCCTAGGTGTCCAAAGGGGGGAAAAAGGGTATAAAAGACCCTTATGAGGGAATTTTGTGTTGTGGGAAAAAAAATAAAGGGAGTATGAGGACCCCAATAGGCTTTTGGATTCCGGGGGGGGGGGGGGGGGGTTTACAAAGCCCACATGGACAAGGGCTAGGAGAAAGCCTACAAAGGAAATTAGTGGGGGGGGGGGTGTGATATTAAAGGGGCTTAAATAGGCCACATGAAGGGGGGGCTTCTTAGGAGGTTTTTAGAAGCTTCCTAAGAAGCTTTTGAAGCTTCTGGTGGAAGCCCCACGTGGCGAATAAGGCGGCAGGTGGCAAATGGTGGCAGATGGCGGCGACCTGCGGCAGATGGCGGCGACCTCCTCCCCTTAAACTGGTGACGTACAACATGACAGCTCCTCCTCTATCTCTTGACAGCAGCTCAGTGTTTCCACTCCTCTCTCCCTTTTTACGGCAGTCTGAAGACAACATCAATATCTCCCCTATGGCTCCACGGCAGCGACCACCCCCCTGGCTATGTCCCCTACCTACTTATATAGGTGAGGGGAGGGGGATCCTCCCTTCCCCATGTGGCGTCTTGCATGCTTTCTTCCTTTAGCAAGCTCCAGCGAGGAGCTTGCTCAACCCTTGCTATTCCCTTCTCCTCCAGCACGACAATCGGCTGGAGGAGAGAGGGATAATTTAATTTAAAAAAATTTGCCCTTGTTTCCCCCATGAAGAATGCATGTCTTCTTTGCTGTTGTGGTCAGATTGGTCATCTATGAGTAAATTATTGGGTTAAATTTCCAAACAATAGTAGGAATCCCGAAAAACAACAATAGTACCAATAGTAATATCATTGCTCAATTGCATAATATAGAAGAAGTGACAGATTATGCTCATGACTAGACCACCGAGACTCTATAGCAAGAGATGATAGCAGAGCTGAATGTAAGCATGGTATGCATGTCTTTCTTCATGCACTATTGCGGATGCAACGGCTTGTGTATAATTTCGATGTAATTATTTCTCATGATGATGGTAGCTTACATGATTTCGTTTTTGAGAAACTAACTAGAACATTATAGTTGAAAACCACTCTATCATTGTATAAGCTAAAATTTTCTTTCCAAAGAATAAGATATAATAGAACTTGTTGAAGTTAAAGGATTAGAAATAAACATAGGCTTCTATAAGGAAAAACCTAATTTTCTTATAGCCTCTTTATAGTCTTCTGATAGTATCCTAAGTTTTGTTGTGGGAGCATTAGACTGTGCTCAAAAGACTAGACTAGATGCAATATTTGCTATAAGAATTTTGATTATAAGATAATCCCACATAGAGACACAAGGTACAATGATAACTTAAAAAGATATAAGAAATCCCACAACACAAGATTGTAGGTATGGACAACATGGCTCGATAGGATATGAAGGATCCCACAACCCAGGACTCTAGGTATGGATATAAGATATCTGAATTACAAGATCTCCCTCGATGGGGATGAACAAGATACAAGATAGTACTATACAAGATCTCATATGATGAAATTACAAGGTGACAAGACAAAAGGAGTATAATGAAAGACAAGAGAAGACTAGATACCATGACTAGACAAGAACTAGAAGTGGAACTTGAAGTTACTTACGTGGAGGCCTCGACTCCTTGAGCTCCCAAGACTAGCATCGGCAAGATTGAGAAGCTCTATGGTGAGCCCCTCCTTTTAAAGGTGTTTGAGATGGCTAAAGATCTTCAAGAATGTTCCAAATTCATGAGATCATCGATTATGCAAGCAATGGCATGGCATATCTTCTAGAAGGTTCTATGATGTATGATTGGGATCGAGCATGTCCAGTTAAGGGTGTGTTCTCATGGGGTGTGGATTCATATGGCATGAGCAAGAATTAATTTGTACACTTGATCATGGCATGTCCTTGATATCACCCCCTTCTCTAGTGATGAGTTCCACAAGGAGCACATCGGTGGTTTGGTCCAAGCTTCATTGGATCCATTTTATAAAATTCTTTAACTTTCAGAGGTGCTTTCTTCGGAGATATTCTACAAATTCCCAAGTGCGATCATTGATATCATATTCTTTCTAGTGAACAAAGTATTCCAATCGACCTCAAGGGATCCTTGAGTCGACGTCAAACTCTTCATGATGTTTAATCTACACAGTTGATGGGGAATTAGATCTCTCCCCCCTCAGTGGTGAGCTATGATATGGCTTGAGCAAGGAAACATGGAAGACTGGGTGGATGTTCATGGTGTTGGGGAGTTATAGTCAGTAAGAAATTGGATTGATCGAGGCTATGATAGTCAAGGGCCCAAATCTCTAGTGATTTAGCTTAGTGGACAGCATTGTTGTTTGGAGGTTATGCTGCAGTAACCCTACTTTATCACCAATTTTGTATACTCAATGTTGAAGATGGGGCTGATCCGCATAGTGCTTGTAATAATTCTAAGCCTTTTGGATTTGTTTCTTGAGTTCTTGGTGTATATTTGGTAGGTGTTGAGCTTTATCTTGGGCAGTAGGATTCTTTACTTGATTGTTGTAGAGATGTACATCCATCCTTGTATGTTGGCCATAGTTTGCAAAGACGTGACTTTTCTTTGTAGTTGCAAGGATACTATTATTATAAGCAAACTCTGAAAAGGACAATAGCTCAAACCAATCATTCTAATGGTAGTTGATGGTGCAATACATATATTATTCTAAGACTTGATTTACCCATTTTTCTTGACCATCAGTCTGTGGATGGTGATTGAATGTGGATAACTTAACTTGGACTCCAAGGAGGTTGCAAAGGCTCTTCTGAAAACTAGATATGAAGTGGGAACTCAGGTCACTGATGATGTCATATGGGAGTCCTTGTAATCTGAAAATGTATATGAGGAAGAGTCTAACAGTAGTTGCCCCTGTGATGGTCTTGGTGATAAGGATAAAATGTGACATTTAGTGAATCTATCTATCATAACAATAATAGAGTCATATATGTCTAATTTGAGAAGACCTGTTATGAGATCCATGGACACAGAAGACCATGGTCGCAATGGAATGGGAAAGGATTGTAGGAGGCCATGTGATTTGTGACGAGATACCTTGGCCTTGTTGCAAGTATCACATGATTTTATATATTCCTTAACTTCTTTTCACATATGGGGCCACCAAAAGTCTCTTGAAATAAGCTCTAAGGTCTTATAAACTCTAAGTTATCCTACTGTTGGGGTATCATGGCATTGTTGGAGTACTTGGAGTCTCAGCTTTCCTAGAGGGATGTAAAGTAGATCCTTATAGTATAACAACTCATTAGTTTCTTGAAACTCACAAACTTCGTTTCCTTTTCCCTCTTGATTTTTTCTCTTGATATTGTTGCCCAAATCATCATGTGAGACGGCTTCATGGATTAGCTAGATCAAGGTAGGGTCGACTTGGTGACAATTGGAGATGGTTTCTAACTGGAGGTGCTCTAGCTTGAGTAGTATTGCTCCTTGTTGATCAAAATCTTCTTCTCCCTTCTTAGGTGCCAAGTAGGATCTTCTTGATAAAGCATCTTATTGGCATTGTTGGCATCTTGGGCGATAGGTAATGAGACAAAGTCAAACCTAGATATGAAGTTACTCTAGTGGGATTGTCTTCGATTGAGGATGTGGGTTATCATAAATTATTCTAGATTTTTTTGATCTATATAGACGATAACTTTATGGGCTGCACCCTCTAGATGATGATGCCAAGTATCAAATGTAGCTACAATGGCAAGGAGTTCTTTGTCATGGATCTCATAGTTCATTTCTAGAGGGAAGAACTTCCTTGAGGGAAATACCACTAGATGAATATGGCCATCATCTCCATGCTAGGATAAGATGGCTCCTAAGGCATAGCGTGATACATCGGTCTCGAAGAAAAATGGCTTGGTAGGGTCTGGGTGGACTAGGATTGGGACAATGAATGAAAGTGGTCTTCAAGGTCTAGAAGGCCTTCTCGACTTCTTGAGTCCATGAAAGCTTTGAGTTTCTTGTAAGTTTGGTGAGTGGTGTGACTATCTTTGAGTAATACTTGATAAATATCTTGTAGAAGTTGGCAAAGCCAAGGAACATATGTGGGTGCCTATCAGTCAAGAATAGTCTCGATCTTCTTAGGGTCCACGAAGATTCCTCTCTAGGAGACACTATACCCAGAGAATTCCACTTATGTCTGATGGAAAAAATACTTCTCAAGTTTTACATCATATAGTCACTTTTCTCTAAGCTTTTCCAAAACTAATTTTGGTACTTAAATCAGATGTTGTATGCGCACATAGTGAATAGTGGAAGGTCCCCAAGAACGAAGAACTCTATAAAAGCCCATAAAGCAAGAAGAGTGGTTTATACGACATGAGACAAAAAGACAAATCGGGTACAATCTCCCCCCATGCCTTGTGTGAGTGCTTCACAAGTCATGTATTTATAAATTTATCAATCTCCAAGCTTAAAAATAGCCCAATTTACAATTCGTATGCTTTTAGCTTTTGTGTTTGCTTTTGCGGAAATAAAAAGTAAAGTGTTTGGGCGTCCCAAAAATCCGACTATGCCCAAATACAATGTCTAATAATGAAATATTTAAAACTGAACCTACACATATACAAAATAATAAATGTTTGTCAAGTGTTTTAACAAATAAGCGCGTTGTCGGAGGGGTTTTTGTCGAAAGGTCGAATCCATCGAGGATCAGAAGTAGAAGGAAGTAGAGATAGGAGATGGAAGAGAAGATAGAGAACACCCAAGTGGTAAACACTACAAAGACAAAGCACAATGAATTGAATCAATATGTTTTGAAAGAACCTAGAATCTTCACACTACTCAAAAGTAATCTCCAGGCATTAGATCTCCTGGAGCTTCTTCGTAGAACAAAACATGCATAAAAATTACAGCTCCTTCTCTGTTGCTGGGAACCCAGATCTGATGGTTTCGTTGGCTCTGAAAGGGGGGTAAAACTTTAGGACACCTGATAACGGATCTCCCAGATCACTCCTTCTTCTTCTTTCAGTTCAACGTAGCGACGTGCACAATTTCATCAAACTGTCCCTCTTGTGAAAATCCCATAATTGGCTGAAAAAGCAACTAGCTTTTTGCATGCCATCCTAATCTAGAAGCTTTTTCTAAATTTTTTGGATTTTTTCAATAAATAAAATAAAAAATAAGCTAAATTTATCCAAAAATCTAGTATTTTCAGATAATCCATGCAACTCACACTAGTACTAATGGCTCAGATCACATTGACTCTCTAGATCAATAAAGAAGTCGAATGATGATGCATTCCATGCTTTTTCACACTGGGTCCTCGTAACATCACGACATTCACCCCCTTTGAACCTGCACATCCTCCGATATGTGCCAAAATCCTAGTTGTCACTAGATTTTGAGTCCTCCTCATGCTCTACAACCATATCCTTTGCTTCTTCATCTTCCATATCTTCATGGCTATCCCTTGTATCATGGCCACCACTTTCTTCCAATTCTGGCAACTCATAGGTAGTAGATTCCCGTCTCTTGAATAATTTGATTATTTTCCCTGCTACTAGATGTTCTATGGCTATTCCATCCAGCTCATTTAATGCATAAGTAGTGTTATCAAATACCTGTCTTACCACATAGGGTCCAAACCATCTTTTGAAAACTTTACGCATGGCACTATGCTGGTTGTCTAAACTGCTATCATAAACCAATACCCAATTCCCTTCTTGTATGGTTCTTGGTCTTAGTCTATGTCTTTTGTCAAACCATTTCTTGTTCTGTATCCTTGCTACCCTTAACTTTGCAATTGTTGTCTCTATGTCTTCTGACTTTCTTTTCAACTATCTAATGTGTGAGGCCAACAACTCCTCTCGATTCAACTCCTCCTCCCAAGGTAACACACTCCATGTGACTGCCATCTCTTCTATCAGCATGATAGGTTTTTTACCATACATCAATTTTGCGGGCATATATATTGTAACAGCACTATGAGTTGTTATGTCGGCCCACAAAGCATAAGGGAGCAATTGTGGCCACTCTTTTACCTTCTCTCCACATGCTTTTGCCAATGCCTTCACAATAGGTGGATGACCTCTTTCACTTTTTCCATTTCCTTCAGGGTTATAGGCTGAAGTTAAAGCAAGCTTTATCCCTAACCGTGCAAAGAAATCATGAGCTTCATCTGCATCCAGCTCACCCCTATCTGTTGTAATTTTTCCCATATAGCCATACCGACAAAAGATCTCTTCTAAGAGAAAAGTACACACAGCATTTGTTGTCTTAGTACGTAAAGCTTTCCCTTCCACTTGATCAGTAAAGTCTTCACGAGCAAGCACAAGATACCTCATTTGCCAAAGAACTGTAGGCATTGTGACCAAATCCACCACCCACTTAAAATGAAGAGACAATGGATATGTGGGTTGCAATCCATCTCGATGTCTCACAAATGAATACATTTGACAAGTCATACATGTTTCCACAAAGTGAGTAACATCCTTATACATACCCTACCACCAATATCTTTCTTTGATCTTTGTAAAAGTACCCCAAACACCTCTATCACCAGCCCACAAGCTTTCATGAAATTCTTGCATTACTTTTACTTGTGAAGCTTTGTCACCCAAAACTTGCAATGGCATACCTTATTTCTTTTTGGCATGTTTCCATAAGTATCCATCCTTTAAAAAAAACCCATACACTTTCCTCTTGATTTTCTTAAACTCCTCATCTGACCATTCATCTCTCTTTGTTAATGTACCGAGGTATTGACTAATTCTCAGCCACTCTCCTACATATTAGTCTTCCAGAAACACTTCTACATAAGATACAAAACATCTAAAGTGTCTCCTCTTTGTTGTCCAACCTTTTGTTAATGTTATAGCAACACCTTGCATTGCTTAATTCACTCTTGAAACATCCTTTTTAGCCTTAAGAAAGTCATCTTCTTCCTCCTCATCCATCATCCCATCTTCATTCTCATAACGTGCTCGAGATAACATGTCTGCCATTGGGTTATCTCTTCCTGCAATATGCTGAAATTCAGGGTTCAAAGATTTGATGTATGTAATCCAACAGAGCATAGCAATGTCTGGAGTAGCACAACTCGTAATCATACCCAATACTACCAAGCAATCAATCTCAATGACTACATGAGCACGCATCAAATACTTCTTATCACATTTAAGGGCTGTCATAATTCCCCATAATTAATTTTTAACCTATGGATATCTTCTCTGTCGTTCAATCAATACTTTAGCACCAAAGCGAATTGCATAACTTTGCCCTTTGTGACATTCCCGATTTGTAAGCACGCGTTCCTTACATGAATCTCCTCTTAATAGGAGGTCATGAGAATAATAGTTTGAAAATAAAGGAATTTTTTTTTTCTTTTTCCCCCCAGCGACTGTCGTGCTGGAGGGAAGGGGAATAGCAAGGATGACTGAGCATCCTTGCTGGATGCCTGAGGAGGGGGTATGGCCATGCAGGATGCCGCGTGGGGGGGAGGGAGGATCCCCTCCCCTCACCTATATAACCAGGGGGGAGTCGTGGACAAGGGGGGAAAAAAAAAGCTGTGTGGGAGTAGAGGGGCCATGAGGCTGCTGTGCCGAGGTCGTGCTGGAGAAGCCGCCACGCTGAAAGCAAGAGCTGCTGGTGCCGTGCGAGCAATCCCGCCTTCAGACACCAATGCCGGGGTTCTGCCGTCGATGCCACAGGCTGATGTTGGGCCCACATGCTGCCATCAAGCCTTTTCGAATCGTCGTCATCCATTCCACGTCACTATTATCTCCCCCCTTTTCACATGGCTGCTGCATTGACTAGAAGCTTACTAGAAGCTTCGTTTTAGAAGATTCTAAGGGCCTTTGCTAAACCCCCTTCCCACCAATCACTCACAAACCCATCCCTACGCTCGGTTCTTTAAGGGAAGAAGAGGGGCTTCCTTAAACCCTGTTCTCACTTGATCCCCCAATAAGCCCATCCCTAGCCGACATTTTTAAGAGAAGGAGAGGAAGCTTATAAAACCCAATCCCACCAATCATCCCTAGCCAAGAATTTAGGAAGAAGAAGTTCATAGGCATCCGTTTCCGCAAGGCCTTCACAAGATCCCTTCACAAAATCTCTCTTTTTTCCGAAAGAAAGAAGGCCCAAGCTCCGAATCCTAAGGCCTTCCATAAGCTCCAAATCCCATATACCCAAATCGCATAGGCCCAAGTCTCACAGGCCCAGCCTTTTAAAGATCCAAAGTTCCATGAAGGTATCTCCTACGTACGAGGGAGAAGGGCAAGATCTTGAGGCTGCATACCAAGGCGAGTAAATTTATAGACCGCGAAGGCAAACCGGAAGCCAAAATCATGCCTACAATGGCCCCTAAAAAGTCACAAGACGTGCCTGCGGAAGGATCTTCCCCTAGTATTTACGTGGATATTTCACGGAGTCCACAAGTCCAGGTTTTATCTATTTGGATTCCACATAAAAGTATTGAATTAGTCACAATAACTTCATGGATTAGGAAGCACTCATGCATGTTCAAATGCAACTAATCAAGTTAAATGCAATTGGAAAATGAATTGGCTATTTGAACATTTACTAGAATTAGCTCAAGATATGAAAATTGATCATTGGTACGTTCAATGGAATGAATGAAAAGAACATAAGGTGTCTATGCATTTTTAGGACCTTACCAGTAAGTTTCCTTTTGTGCATTCAAAAGTGACAAGCCTAGGACAACTGTTGTCTCATTACAAGGTTGAAATTATTGAGGTACACCTTTTACTAGGCATGGAAAGATTAATGGCATGTCACATTTTTAGATAAATCTTCTTGGTAATGATTCATTAAGGAATTCATTATCACCCGTAGGAAATAGCAAAGCATGGAAATAATTCTAAGGGCTGCATTAAATAGGCTAACTTTAGTTTCAATTGCCATGAATCTCATTTAACTACGTGTAGTTAGGAAAGGATTGCATGTTGCACATTCATCGTACGTAAGAATTTCATTCATCAAGAGATGTAGTTAGGGAAAGGTTGCATGGTTCATTAAGCATGAAATCTTAAAAATCTTAGAAAAAGAATTGTGAGCATGATTCGTGAATGCAAGTCCTAGTAGGATCAATGAAAGTTATGCCGAAATTTAAGATGCCTTTGGGCCTTAACAAGAAAAGTTAGGGATTGTGAATCTAGTCGTACGTAGAAGCAATGAATCCCGTGCTTACATGAATGGTGACAAAATGCAACTAGTTTTTTTTTTTTAGATCAAGTAAACATCTCTAGGAATGGTTCATCCTTATCATAAGACAAGTAAACTCGAATACCTAAATCACTTAAACCGCAAAGTATTCACATAGGATGGTTCAATCGATACAATAAATACTCCAAGTGCTAACTAGGGTTTAGCACGTTAAGGCCTTGACCTAGTTTCACACTTTTTGCCAAGTCGAAACCTTCATACCCAAAGGTCCTACCCACATTCACAGAATGTAGGGACAATTGGACAGGCTTGCAAGAAACGATCTAAGGTTTCTACCCTAAGGGTCACTCGTTCAAAGGATGAAACTCGAATTGAGTTGGAATTCCTAGGACCGTGGTCGGCCTAGTGTAATTAGGAATGGGTTGGGTAAGAAGACACCCTAAACCCTGCTTCTCGTCTGGAGATAATTCCGTGACCAAAAAAACGCCGTTCAATGGGTGAAATGATCCCATGGAATAGATGCGACACTTGTGCAATAAGCTGCAACGTCGCATAGACTTGTGGTTTGTTCACAAGAGAGTTTTGCCATTTCTTGAAATGAGGTTGGCAAGTTCTTGCGCAAGTTTAACTTGCAAGAGGATGAGTAATCATCCTGTTACATCACCTTTCTTGGGGAATAATTGCCAAGTAAAGGGAAGTTAGGTATTTGCTTGGAAGCAAATGATCAATCAATAAATTGGAGCAACATGGTCGCCAGGATTTACTGTTAATAAAACCTAAGGTATTGGTTAAGTTGGGTAAACAGGGTATGGCCCTAGCCCAAGGACAATAGGGTGAACAAACAAACCCTTGGGGATCATGCCAAGTCGCAATTGATCCCGGATCGAATGCTGGATGCATTCGGAGAGAAGGATTCACTCCTTAGAAATTGGCCAAATAAATGACCACTGGAATTGATTGTGCTTGTAATAGTTTAGAAATCACTGTTTGCATTGTTTGCTCAAGGAACTAAAGGATGAAAAGATATCTAAAGCTTCAGGTTGAAGGCCTGAAGGGAGAGGCAGCTTCAGTTACCCCCGACTGCCTGCCTGACCCTAACCAAGGGGGTTGTTGATCGCGCCGGGAACGTAGACCGAACCCGCTGCGAGAGATCTCTCCGTTGAGCTCTACTTGGAGCAGGAGGACGCTTGGGTGCCAGGGGGGGCTCTGGCCGTAAATCCCTCGCCTTCCGGGTCCTGCACAAGAGGCTAACGTGACTCGCGATTGGATCTCGAGGCCCGCATACTAGTCTAGGGGCGGAAGCTTGGAATAGTGATCCCTGGCGGATTACTGGATAGCCTTCGGGCAGATTATGGACAAGCTTACGGGCGGAACTCCTTGTATTTCAAAGATAAAATGATGAAATGATAATAAAGAACTTGTTTGACATTGTTTTTCTATGTCACGTGATAAGATTACGTGAAGGAACCAGTGCTTAACAGGAGTAATTAAAGAAGCTGATTGTTTTATGTCAAATTAATATGTTAGATAATTACATAACTAAAACAAACTGAGTAAAGTGCGGAGGATGGGCCATGGGTCCGTCCTACGGTTGGGTGGTCCCGGTTAGCTGGGAACTTTTCTCAAAAATCTCGAAGAACAGCGGGATGATCATCATTATCAAAACGAATAATGAGAGCGATGACCTAGAGTTACGTCTTACCCGATTTACGCTGTTTTAGGGGAACGGAATGGGACTATGCCTTATGGCAGAGAGGTTGAGCCTTGCATCCCTCTCGTTTCCCATTCTCCTTGAACCAAGTGCAGCGTGAATCCGCTTCGGACCTGGCGTTTCTGCGTAAAGTAGTTCGCTCGGGTCTGACGCTAGTTGCCGTTAGCTAATGACCAAACAGGAAAACCCTAATTCCGGTCGATCCTAAGTGGGAAACGGCCAGGATACTTCCGCTACGTGGCAGACGCGGGAAGACCTAGATTTCAAAACCCGTAACATTCCATGGGAGTGCCGGGCGGAGTTTTCTAGACATCCTTTCCGATGGACTGCTAAGACGTGTCCTGGATGATTCTAGTGGACACGTTACACCCTTCCTCATCATCTTGCCCAATTGCCCATCCAATCCCTATTGGGCTTGTATCAATAGTAATAATGATAGGCTTTCCATGTGAATAGTTAGCTTTTCTCAATGTAGGAGCAGATTTTAAGAGTTGCTTCAATTTCTTCATTGCTTTCTGATGCTTCCTTTCCCAATGAAATTTCTTACCTTTCCTTAGAAGCTGATAAAGAGCATTGGCTACATGTGCAAAGTGAGGAATCGATATCAAATAGAACACACATGCACCCAAGAATCTATGCACCTCTCATACATTCGTGCATACATCTTGCATTCTATCAATCCTATCTATTTTTGCTGGTGATGGCCTTTGCCCTTAAGGCCCACACATATGCTCAACAATCAAAACCTCTTCAACTCCAAAGAGAGACTTTTGTCCAAAAAGAGTTAAATGCACCTCTTCTAAACATGTCAAAATCCTCTTACAATCTACAATATGGTCTGCAACAAACTGTCTCCATCCATGTGTATCCATCTCTTCATTCTTTTCATCCAATGCACACCCTTTGATTGGAACATCATCCAAGAAGGGCATAGTCAATTGTGGTATAAAATCCCTGAGTACCCTATTCATAGAATTTTTCATGTCTCCCACACTGAGTTTGTTGCTCCCTGTGGGAGAGTACGCATCCGTACTAACCCCAAGGGAGTCTTCATGGTTGTGATATCCCTGCTTTCAATTGCAAAGCTGAAATTGATCATAACCCAAGTAAAGATCACGCAAAGAATAGATCGCTCTGCTTGCAAAAGCCTCTACAAACTCATCAACCATAGGACGTGCACCCACATTTCTTATGGTTACTTTATTGATCGGTTGCATGTCTTGAATAAATCTCAAAGCCCCATTCTTTTTGGGCACAGTAAACCAATGTTTTTGAGTATGGGGCTAAAGAAGGCTCCAAGATCTTCATGCGAATCTTTTCATTTAGCAAATCCATCAGCTTTGGCAAGTAAGCTTTAGGTACTAGAATAGGCCTCAAGCTCCATGGTACATGTGGCATCGTAAATATGACCATAGGAGAGACAAAATTTGGATACACACAACCTATTTCACTTAGCTGAAATGCAAATGCCTTTCCATGTCTAGCCAACATCTGCATAAAACAGTCTCTCTCAGCAAGCAAAAGAAACCCTTCTACACCAACTTTCAATTCCTGTAATGTTTCATATGTAAACTGAAGACCTATATCTTTAGGATCCCGTAAGCTTGGCTTCCTTGACACTTTTGCATACAAACCCTCACTCATTGGTGGAAGTGGCAAAGCAATTGGTTTTACCTTTTTGTCAATTGTCTTATACTTTGTCTCCACAAGTGCTTCAGTCCATTGTAATCCTTCCTGCTAAGCAAACAATGCAATAACATCATACATATCCACAGAACATACTGACAACACTCTGTTTTCAGCCTCATTTTTTGCATGTATAGATGCCTGAAATGCCATCATTTTCAGCTAACAACCCCCAATGCTCTCAGTTCCTTAGTAGCCCGTTTCATAGATATGCGTTCAACCCTGCACATACCTTCCATATGCTTAAACCAACATGAACTGTTTGCTGTAAACTAAGAATTACCAATAGTAAATACATGCTTCATTTCATCAAGAGGCGAGTACACCCTTTGAATAGCACTACTGTATCCCCGCATTACAGTAGTGCTTAATGAAAATCCAAGTCTTTGAATTCCCTTGCATTTGGAGCCAAAGGAAACTCTTGAAGCGTATCTGGATTTCTAGGATGATTAACACAAATAGTAAGAAATTGGACTACTTTCCTTTCATCCTTGCTTCTAACTCTTGCATAAGTAGAACCATCATCAAGCACCTTTGTTTCCATATGCACTTCTATAATATAGGGCTGTCCCAAAAACACTACATATGAGGAATTATCTTCCACAAAGAAGTGTTTCTCTTCATGTACATCACGAGTCGTCACTTTTACATTAGGACATGGAGCATAGAGCTCCCCTGAAGAATTATTTCTAGCCCTCATTCACCAACCATAACCAGGGTCTATAGGCCATGCACCATTTTCATACAATCCACGCTCAATGACATATATCTTAGACCCATGGTCAAGTAAAGAAACACAAGGAGTTTCACATTCCCCTATTTTCACTACCGTTGTCAAGTGTTTTTTTTGAAACTGAAAACCCCTAGTCAAATTGTAGTTAGGTTTGATTTTTGCTAGCTTAGTTGTTTGCGTGACTATTTGTTTTGTTGTTTCGTATTTGGATTTTTTGTGTTTGTCTAGCTTAGGATTTGTTTCTGTCATTTTGTTTGATTTGTTGAGTATGAAACTTGATAGCCTTGGTCGAGCTTGGTATTTTTTTGAACATGATGAAGCTTGTATTTGTCAATAGCTACAGAACATTGAAGAGCTAGGTATGTTTTCTTGTCGAGACTTTTGCACATCACAGGGATAATGGATTCACGAGCACTTCACGTTGCACTTGTTGATGCACTACACTCGGGGGTCATCTCCTGTTCTTATCAAATACTTCCATGCCATGGATTGGGATTATGCACGTTTTGCACCATCATTGAGCACTAACACGGCATGAGGTCCGCTGCAACTATATGCAGTAAATCTTAGATGCACGCACACAAGAGAGAGCACCTGTCATTGAGCACACACATTTCTTACATGCACGATATTTGGGATGCTCATCACAAAGTTAGGAACCTCTGGTTGAGTGTGTAAGGAGGTTGGTGAGTTAGAGAGTCGTGAAGGACGCCATCAATTGTGAGATGGGTTGTTCTTATCTGGTCAACATCTTGAGGACCATTATTTTCTAGAGTGATTGTGAGATTTTTGGATGGGTGGAGCGGAGTATATCATATCTTTTTTATGAGAGTTGAGAGGTGGGGATAAGGAATTTTAAATTAATCAAGAAATTTTGTTTGCATTTTGCATGACACACAATCACATGTAGATAGATTAGGCACAATTTCTTCAATGCATGCATTATTTTTGTGTGTAGCATCGATTGATTGGTTGCATATCATGGATCCAACATTGCATATTTTTCCAAATCATGAATGATTGGGCACGAAGTTCATTTTAAAAACCATATTCCTGCTAGGGCACACTGCATAAAAAACAAGTTCATATACAGAGAATGTTTATTTTGAAGACTCAAGGATCAAAGGAAAATATTGTACGTTTTACATCGTCAGCGAGTATTTCTTGAAGTAAAAGAGGATATGTGTGCTGAAAGTGTGTGCAATTACAAGAACAATAGGCCAAGGAAGGGAATAAGTCATCCAAGATAAAAGATGGAGAAAAATGATGGGACTAACGAAAAATCAGTATTTTTGCACATTTTTTATAGATTTTTGTAATTCTACCCAAGAGAGGTTGTCGACCAGATGCGTTCCGATCATTTTGAGTACCCAAACAACTATATTCGGAGTTCAAATGGCGAAGTTATTATCCAAACAAATTGCAAACAGGCATAGAGCAGAAAAAACGAATATAGTGAAAAGCAGTAGAAAAACAAAAGCCAAGAACTGAAAGCAAAAAGCCTAATGTGTGTGAGTGTGGATAGAAAACTATATAAGGAGATGAGAATGGAGAATTGATTACAATTGTATTTTGTGAGACAGGAGAGTGGAGGGTCGCATGCTAGAGTGAGCTCTTGTCATGCCAATTCAAAAGTTGGAGCTTTTGGGTTTCAAAGCGCCAAGCATCGGCTCAAGGTTATTAAGGTACGAAAATATATCCCACTTGGTTTGTTTTCGAATTTTTGGTATTTTCATTGTGTTGTGGTTGTGTGATGCTCTACCCACATTCGGGTTTTTACTTGTTTTGAGCTTCAAGAGGCATTGTGTTTTGTCTTGTTTTTATATGTGGCTTGTGGTGTATTATCGAATATTTGAATTTTTCAAGTTATGTTGTGCATTCGATAAATTCAATTACCCCAACCAACACTCAACGTCTCATTATCAGGTTGTGAGTGAGGCTTGCTCACAATCACCGCTCGTGTAACATCATTTCAGTGGTAGCTCTAGCCCAATATTTTCTTGTGTAGTGACTTTGAGGAATAAAACCTAGAGTCTCTTCTCCATATTGTTGCAGTTTCCTTACTCCACCATGCATATTGCTACAAGACAATGCATTTTTAGCCACTTTCTTCTCTTTTCCACATGCTGTCCACTGATTAGTAGCATCCTGCATAGACAATCTTGTACTTACTTCTTGCTCATATTCAGCCCGAATACCCAACAAACCAGTTTTCTCTTCAAATTGCAGCAACGCACTAGTGGTATCACCAAGAAACTGACGCTTCCTTTTAATTATGTTAATGATCTCATCATAAAATTATCGCTTGGTAATACCAAGCACCTCTCCCAAGGTGAATTCCACCCCACTATTTAAGATCCATTCTTCAAGAACCTTCTTAAGATCTGCGGTTATCTCAATGTCAGATTGCAACTTATATCTTGGCTGCTTGCCCTTCTTTTTGCCCTCTTGTTTGTTATCCTATTTTTGCTCCTAACTGACCTCTTCCATATAACATGCTCGGGAGGTGGCTGATTTGTAGCTTTAGGCTGATCCACACTTCTTCTTGTCATTCTTTTAAATGTCCTTGCAATATCTTCATCTCTTTTTCGTTTTTCTTCATCAAGATTCTCTTGAAGCTCAGGATCGGCTGTCTGTAGAAACAAATCAATTTTCTAACTTGCAAGAGCTTGCTGTTCTGCAAGATTGAACTGCTCAAATCGACTTTCAAATTCTCCTAACAATTCTGTAGCCACAAGACCCTTATTGGGTTGTAAAACCCACTCTTGAAAAGTCTTTCATGTAATCAAACTGGTGTCCTCAATGTAAAATTCTTCCCTGAGTGTCTTCTTGAAGGCTACCCAATCAGCATCCTACAAGTATATTATCCGTGCTTTCACTTCATGAACAATAACACATACAAAATACCGGCTCCATGCAGATTGATCCACCCCAAAGAATTTCATCTTCTAGGCATAGGTATGTACATATGCAGATACATTCCTACCATTGAATAACTTCACCTCACGCTCAATTGCTTGCAAAGTATTCATCACAACACTTTCTATTTGAGTTGAAGCTTGCATCACCTATTGTTGTTGTTGTACCTGCATAATCATGTTCATATTTTGCACCAACTGTTGCAAAACATCACTAGAGATTGTATTCGAAGATTCTCCCATCTTGTCTTTCCTTCTTCTAACGACCTTTCACGTCGGGTTCACCAATGTCGGAGGGGTTTTTGTCGAAAATCCACCGGGGATCAGAAGTAGAAGGAAGTAGAGATAGGAGATGGAAGAGAAGATAGAGAATACCCAAGTGGTAAACACTACAAAGACAAAGCACAATGAATTGAATCGATATGTATTGAAAGAGCGTGGAATCTTCGCACAACTTACACTACAAGGGTACACACATATAGCGATGCTAAGTAGTGACGTTTTTTTTCGGCGTCAGTATTAGCATCGCTATCTGCGTCACTAAAAACGTCACTATTAGCGTCGTTATTTAGCGATGCAAATAGCGACGACTTACTACAGTAACATTTCATGGAAACATGAACGTTTCCTTCAAATGAGCGCGTGAAGGAGGAGAGAAAGAGAAAGGGAGGTGAGCAAGAGAGGGAGGTGAGCAAGGAAGCAAGCCGCAAGTCACATGCGAGGAGACGAGTATCGCCTGCACGAAGAGGTCGTGGAAAAAGAAGAGAGCACGACGGTATGCCCTGTTTTGGTTTCTTTACAATCTTTGTTTTGCTTTGCAATGTAGGTTAGAAAGTGTTGGTTTCTCTTCGATCTTTGTGTTGCTTTGTGTTGCTTTGCAATGTAGGTTAGGAAGTGTTGAAAGAGAGAGAAATGGAAGCGAGTGTTTTCAAATTTTTTATTGTGTTGGTTTTTATTCTTTGCAATGTAGGTACAAAAATGTATGTATGTGAGCATAGTTTAGAGCCGACCTCAAAGATAGATAAGTTTAGAGCCTGTTGGGGTAAAGGCGCCTCCACCGTGCCGCCCCGTGTATTACTACACTGACAGTACCCGCCACTGCACACTACAGGTGGCGGGCGCCCGTCACGTCACTTTATTCGTTACATTCATTTTTTAGTGACTAGTAAATAAAGGAAGGCCCGGTCACACATTGTGACTGTTGGAGTTCCCATTTCTTGTCTCTCTCTTTCTTGCTCTTGCTCTCCCGCCATAGCTCGTGTGCAAGCTTCGATCCTTCTCACCTTTCAACTAGTATCAGAGCTTGGCTTCCTCTTGCTCGAGCTCGACTCGGTGCTTTTCTACCTTCGCATCGACTCCCTTCACGCATTGGATCTCCATCCCCGCAGCCATATCCGATCTCCCGGAGCTCCCGTCACTCCTCGGCTTCCCGAGCACCTTCCCGGCCTATTGAGGCACCTTCAAGGCATTGATACTGAGGTATTTGATCATTCTTTCAGGGTTTTATTTCAGTCTACAGGTTGCAAACAACAAGGGCAGCCATGGCTTCAAACCCTTGAAGCTTATTCTCCTCATATTGTGCCTTATATCTATCAAGGCTCAAAGAGGCTTGTCGTAGGCCTTTGATAGGCCCTTCTTGAGCCCCCCATTACCCCCTTTTTAGCCCATGTGGAGCAGCAGCAAGTTCAGCACCAACAGGGCAGATTGCATCATTTTTTTCCAGGCTATTAGCACTCGTCTACTTCAGCTCCACACTTGGCCATTGCTTCTTGCTCTCTACCTTGATCAAGAGGGCTATAGCCTTCATGTTTGATGTCATTCAAGCTTTGGGCATTGGTCTTGATCATTCGGGGCTGATTTCTTCAGATTTGGGACTATCATAAACTGTCATAACAGGCTGAAATCAGGGCAGCATAATTGGCATTAGCATTTATTGCTTATACTCCATTCCGATTGTGCTATTTGATGCCCGTATGCGGTCTACATGATGCCTAGTGCCTTGGGAATGTATGCACATGATTATGCCATGATTTTGGCCTGAAATATTGGCTGATTTGGGACTGTTATTTACTGTTATACAGTGCTAGAAACAGGGCAGCCACACTTGGCATTGGCATTTGATGCTTATACTCTACTCCGGTTACCTTGTTTGATGCCCGTATGCGGTCTACATGATGCCTAATGTCTTGGGAATGTATGCATTCGATTTGCCCATGATTTGGCATTGTTTTTGGGCTGGAAATTGACAGTTTTGGACTGTTTAGAGTTGCTGTACATGAGCGGGCTGAAGCTCATTTGTCACATGTATTGCTTCTCTATCGATACCGGATGTATGCTATGGGTTATGTCATGATGTATTACACTTTGGGGATCGACTTCGAACTCATGATCGTGATTCCGGAATGCTTTTGAGCATCGCATTTTCTCCATTGTTCTTGACTGGCATTTGTCATTGGAAGTTTGGTCGACTTGACTGGCATTTGGGCCGCTTATGCCTATTGTCTGTACTTGACGGATAAGCTCTATGCATTACATGCTTTGGTCCGTGGTTGATGTCTCTTAGTTCGTCCATGCTTGACAGATATTTTGGAGCTCCGATTTGGATGTTTTGAGCACTTCCGACTCACTGGGATATTGACTTTGGCTTGCTACTGGATGTATTGACTTGACAGAGATCTTGCCATTGGGATTATGTCTTGCTTAGTGGTTGCTACATCAGTTGCTTCATGTATGTCATGCTCTTGGGAAGCGTATGACGCATTGACTTGGTCACTTGTCACTGGTACTTTGTCTTGGGTTGCTTGAGCCCTTAACTCGATTGTACACCTTTTGTGCCAGTGGGAGCATCTTGCATGCTTACTTGACCTTGAGCAGGGATTACATGCTATTGGAGCAGTCTATGTCATTGAGCAGTTATGGATGTATTGAGACTTTGGGATTATACTCCGACAATTGGATGTTGCATTGAGTATATGTCTTGGTTCACAGGATGCTTATGAGCTGAGTCTCAATTTTGGATCCGCTTTCTTTTGAGCAGACACCTATTTGTGTCAGGTTTTGGCAGTTGGTTCTATATTTTGCCTGGATTGTCTGGGGTGTGCCTCTTACTGGCAGATGCTATTTGACATCTCTCGGTGTTATGCTCATGTATTTTCACTGTCATTTGGCTTTTCTTTGTCCTCTTTATGCCGGCTTTGGACCTAGCATTGTTTAGTTGACATTAGATCCAGTTTTGGGACAGTTTGCTCTCATTATTGCAATTCTGAAATTTATTATAGCAAGCATTTATTGGTGGACTGAGCAGTATTTTTTATGCTGAAATATCCTGATTTGGTGTACCGCACCTAGTACTAAGTGGGCAGCATCTTTTGGCACACTTTTCTTACCATTTGGAGCTCATTTCAGTGGATTTTGGGCATTTTCTGCAGTAAAACAGCCAGCAGTTTTACATTGTCTGTGCATTTCCAGCCTACATTATGGCATCCTCTTCGACTAATAATGCCATATTTAACATCACAAAGTTGGATGGTACCAACTACTCTTATTGGAAGAGTCAAATTTGGCAGGTCTTGGTGCAGAAATCTCAGATTAAGCCACTTCGGTTGAGTGGGGAGCAGCCTGAAACTATGGATAATGACGACTGGCTTGAACTTGATGAGTTATGTAAGTCCACGATTGTATTGTCTCTCACTGAGCAGGTACATTATAATGTATTTGAGGAAGCACAGAGTGCATGGGATCTATGGAATAAGATTAAGAATCTTTATGATAAGAAAAGTCCGGCGAGTCAGATGTACTGGTTGAAGCAGCTTATGGATCTGCGCATGAAGGATAATGCGACTATGTCTGCTCACTGGAGCCAGTTCCATGCTATACTGAAGAACCTCACTTCGCAGGATATCACCTTTGGAGAGGAAGTAACTCCTCTTTTCTTGCTTGGGACTCTGAATGAGTCATGGGATATATTCCGCACTGCCCTATGTGCCTCTAGTGCTACTTTGAAACTGAATGATGTTGAGAGTGCTCTTCTGTAGGAAGAGGTTAATCGCAAAAACTTGGATGCCTCTCGTGTTTCACATTCTTTGACAGTTAGAGGCAAGAATGACAGAAATGATCGTGGTAATAACCGTGGCCATGACTCGCAGAAGGGTCGGTCTAAATCTCGTGGAAAGTCGCGTAATAAGTCGTGTGGGCGCAACACTAATGTCACTTGTCATCATTGTGGGAAAAAGGGCCATATCAGACCACAATGTCATGAGTTGCGCAATGAGAAGCGCAAGGATAAGGGCAAAGAGAAAGTGCAGGAGAAGTCCTCTGATCGCAGCATAGTACCTGCGAAGTCCAGCGTCAAGATTGAAGAAATTAATATCATGCAGACCGAGGATTCCGATGGTAGTGATGAGTTCATACTTGCAGGTAGTTCTTCTGATGCTTCACACTTGACTGAGACACCTAGTATGTATGCACAGTGCTGCTTATTGGATTCAGGTGCGTCCTTCCATGTGACGCCTTGCCGTGAGTGGTTTCACTCTTACCGTACTGTATCTGGATCAGTCAGACTTGGAGATGACAGGTCTCTTGATATTGTGGGCTGTGGAGATATTCATTTGCAGTTTTCCACTGGCAGTTCCTTTTTGCTTAGGGATGTACGTAATGTACCTGCGCTTACATGCAGTCTTATCTCTGCAGGACAGTTGGATGATGCAGGGTTTCATGTCTATTTTGGGGATTCTGCCTGGAAGATTACCAAAGGCAGACTTGTGCTTGCTAGAGGCACCAAGGCTGGCAGCCTCTATCCTCTTGTTGTATCTGGGTCTTCTGTAGACCATGTTTTGGCAGTGGACTCTATCCCACATGTATCACTTTGGCATGCCCATTTGGGGCATATGTCTTTGAAGGGAATGAAAATGTTATCTAGTTTGCAGTATCTTCTGCCTTTGGACTATGCACGTTTTGACTCGTGTGATCATTGTCTTTATGGTAAGCAGAATAGATCTACGCATAAGAAATCGGGTAGGCCATGCATGAGTGAGCCCTTGGCTTTGGTGCATTCAGATGTTTGTGGTCCCATGCTGTGTATGTCTATGGGGTGGCGCGAAGTACTTTGTTACCTTCATTGATGATTTTTCTAAGAAAGTGTGGGCTTATCCCATAAAGCAAAAGTCCGATGTCTTGGCAGTCTTTCAGCATTGGCTTGCTCTTGTTGAGAACCAGACTGGGTATAGGCTAAAATGCCTTAGGACTGACAATGGGGGAGAATATGTCTCACGTGCTTTTGAGCAATTTTGTGATGACAGGGGTATTAAGCATCAGTTGACCGCCCCTTACACCCCCGCCCAGAATGGTTTGACTGAGCGCATGAACAAGACTATTCAGGAGCGTGTCCGCTCTATGCTTAGCCATGCAGGCCTACCATAGAGCTTTTGGGCTGAGGCAGTTAGTACGGCAGTGCATGTCATAAACCGATCGCCTTCTAGTGGATTGGATTTCCAGGTTGTAGAGAAAGTTTGGGCTGGTAAGCCACCCTCTTATGTGCATCTCCGTGTCTTTGGATGTGAGGCATTCTGCCATGTGCCCAAGGACAAGAGGAGTAAGTTGGATCCAAAGAGCATTAAATGCATCTTTCTTGGTTATCGTGATTCAGGAGAGATGGGCTATCACCTATGGGATCCGCAGGCGCGGAAAATAGTACGCAGCCATGATGTAGTCTTCCATGAAGACAAGATGCACAGGCAGCCTGAGAAAGTGGTTGAGATCCGCAGAGTGATCTTTCAGGAGGATACTAGAGCTCCTGCACAGCCAGTTGGACAGCCTACAGCTGCAGCAGATGCTCATGGTCAGGGTGTTGGACAGGCAGCTGGGAAGGCAGCAGAGCCTGCAGTGAGACGGTCTGCTAGAGACAGACGTCCACCTGATAGATTTCAGCCCTCTATGCATTATATTTTGGTTACAGATGCAGGAGAGCCTTTCACTTATGATGAGGCTATGCGCAAGGGTGACAGTCACTCCTGGGAGAGGGCTATGCAGTCTGAGATCGACTCCTTGCATAAGAATGAGACTTGGGATTTGGTTGCCTTGCCTAAGGGCAAGAAGGCTTTGTCATGCAAGTGGGTGTACAAGCTGAAAAGTACCCCTGGACACCCCAAGACGGCATACAAGGCTAGATTGGTAGCAAAGGGTTTTAAGCAGGAGCATGGTGTAGACTTTGATGAGGTCTTTTCTCCTGTGGTTAAGATGACCACCTTGCGCTTGGTCTTGGCTTTGGTTGCTCAGCTTGACTTAGATCTATATCAGATGGATGTCAAGACGGCTTTCTTACATGGGGACTTGCATGATGAGATCTATATGGAGCAGCCTAAGGGCTTTGCAGAACCTGGGAGGGAGCACCTAGTATGCAAGTTGAAGAAAAGTCTTTATGGCTTGAAGCAGGCACCTAGGGAATGGTATCATAAGTTTGATGCCTTTATGCAATCACAGGGCTACAAGAGGAGTGCTATGGATCCGTGTCTTTACACGAAGAAAGCCCGTGATGGTTCATTGCTTATTTTGGTACTCTAGGTGGATGATATGCTGATAGTAGCAGGGAAAGCTCATGATGAGCTAGATGCTCTTAAATCTCAGCTGAAGAAGAGCTTTGAGATGAAGGATTTGGGACAGGCCTCTCACATACTTGGTATGCGCATTAGACGCGACAGGCATCAGAAACTCCTCTACTTGTCACAGAGGGAGTATATTCATAAAGTCCTTAAGCGTTTCCGCATGCAGGAGGTAGAGCCTATTGGCTGTCCATTGCCTTCTTATGTGAAGGTATCACAGGCCGATTGTCCGCAGACAGATGAGCAGAGGGCCGAGATGGCCCATATCCCTTATGCTTCAGTCGTGGGCAGTTTGATGTATGCCATGATAGCCACTCGTCCAGATATTGCCTTTGCAGTTGGTGTTGTAGCACGCTATATGGCTACACCTAGTAGGAAACATTGGGATGCCGTGAAGGGTATCATGAGGTACCTGAAGGGCACAACACATATGTGTATTTGCTATTGCAGCGAGGATACAGGGGTCGTGGGGTACACTAACTCCGATTATGCAGGACATGCAGATAGTAGGAAGTCCACTTCTGGCTATGTATTCACCTATGCTGGAGGTGAAGTCTCTTGGATGTCCAGGGTTCAGAAGTGTACGGCTTTGTCTACCACTAAAGCCGAGTATGTTGCAGCCACTAGGCTTGCAAGGAGGCCATATGGCTAGGCCGTCTAGTTGCTGACCTTGGGATTGATGCTATACCTACACTGCATTCGGATTCTATGAGTGCCATTCAGTTGGCTAAGAATCCGGTCTTCCATGCGAAGACAAAACACATTGAGGTGAGGTATCACTTCATACGTGGTGTCGTGGAGGACAAGTCCGTTGACCTTGTCAAGATCTCCACTGACGAGAATCCTGCAGATCTGCTCACAAAAAGCCTCACTACTGAGCGCTTTGCCTTCCTCAGGAGATTGATGGGCGTTGGATGAGATGTTGCCTTTCCTCATCCCTTGTACCTATGTACAGTTGTACTGTCTTTTTTCTTTTCTTTCTCTCTCACTGGGGTAGATTCGCCTTTAAGTGGGAGGTTGTTGGGGTAAAGGCGCCTCCGCCGTGCCACCCCGTGTATTACTACACTGACAGTACCCGCCACTACACACTACAGGTGGCGGGCGCCCGTCACGTCACTTTATTCTTTACATTCATTTTTTAGTGACTAGTAAATAAAGGAAGGCCCAGTCACACATTGTGACTGTTGGAGTTCCCATTTCTTGTCTCTCTCTTTCTTGCTCTTGCTCTCCCGCCATAGCTCGTGTGCAAGCTTCGATCCTTCCCACCTTTTAGAGCCGAACTCAAAGAGATAGGTACGAAAATTTAAAAAAAAAGACGTGAAATATATATAGTAGAGTGGTCCCAATATACAATATAAAATCGTTATTAAATTATCATTCCATTACATCACAGTCAAGATGTCTAGCACTCACGACCAGCATGGTGGTGATCGTGAGGCTTGGCTCAATCAACATGTCCCCTGTCCATGCACGCAATGCAAATTGGCCATTCGTCGGAAACGTCGTTTGTCCATAGAGCATGTGCAACGCTATGGAGAGTTTCGAGTTGAGATAATCGACCAAGCAGTCTTGAATTACGAGATTGCGGTAAGTTCTCTCTCATTATGTACTATATGACATGTAATTGATTTAAGTATAACAGTATGGGGTTATCTTAGAAGTTAGCTCCTTAACGTCCTTTACAGGGTCACGGCCATATCGATACATTGTAGTCCACAGATCTCTTGCATCCAGTAAGACGAGTTCGTCCGTGCTCTATAAAATGCCGTCCGAGATTACTAACTGTCTCATAGAAGGTGATAACTCTCAACCCCCTTCTATGGGTGAGAATGCTGGAGACATGGACGATCCTCCTGCTTTTTTGGAGCCCGAGTTAGAGGACATGATCGAATCATTGCTTCTGACGGACTCAGAATCCGAAGATCCTTTAATTGCGGAGGCTGCCATTCCATTGTATGATGGGAGTCGGGTATCCCGTTTGAAGACACTTCTTGCATTGTTGAGCATACAAACAAAGTATGGATGGAGCGATGCGAGTGTGATAGAGCTATTTCGGTATATTATGATGTGTATGATTCTTTATTGAAAGCCATTAAAATGTGCTATGTAGTACTCTAATAACGTGCTTCATTGCAATTTGTAGAACGTTGAGATCTTACATTTTGCCTACCCAAAACACGATGCCTGATTCTCGTGATGATGCAAGATAAGTGCTACGAAAGCTAGGCATGGATTATAATTGCATTCATGCTTGCCCGAATGATTGTGTTCTCTTCCGGGGAGAGTTTGAATTGTTGGCCACATGTCCCAAGTGTGGTGCGGACAGGTATCGAAATGACTTGCAAGGACAGATTGTTCCGCAGAAGGTTTTGAGGCACTTTCCGCTGATACCCCGTGTTCGTCACATTTTTCGGACCAAGAGTTTTGCAAATTTGACTACATGGCATGCGGAAATTCGATCCACTGATGGTGTACATCGTACACCAGCTAACTCAGAAGCATGGCATCACATTGACGAGACTTTCCCTGACTTTGCAAAGGAGGCGAGGAATCTACGATTCGGTCTTGCCATGGATGGGGTAAATCCTTTTGGTTTACGTTCCACCTCCTATAGTGTATGGCCCGTGGTCCTCGCCATGGCTTTCCACCAAGAAAGGGAATCTTTTGCTCAACTTGCTTGTGCCTGGACGATACAAAGTCAAGAATATGGATGTCTACCTCTCTCCACTGATTGATGAGCTAAAGGAGTTGTGGGAGGGAATTGTAGTGGAGGACATGAGCAAACATATTGGTAGGCGATCCGCATCTATAAGGGCAATTCTGATGTGGACCATGCAATTCTGTGTGTTCTGCAGGGCTAGTCACCTCAGGTTACCATGCATGTCCTCTGTGTGGACCAAGGTTGGATTCTCGTATGTCAAAATCTATGAAGAAGATGGTATTTGAGGGACATTGGGCTTTTTTGCTAGAGGGTCATGTCATGAGAGAAGGATTTCTTGGTCGCCCTCCTGCGAGAATGAACGCACTGAGCTGGTTTGATCGCAGGATGGTGGACCAAGACTCGCTTCCGAGTGGAATGCGATGCTTCTCAATTTTCTACGAGCTGACTTATTGGGAAAAACTGAAAATTAACCACCTTTTAGATCCCATGCACATTTTTAAGAATGTGGGTAGCTTGCTATGGGACCACCTCACTAGGCAGTGAGACACACTAGGAGCGAGGATGGATTTGAAAGCAGTGGGAAAGATGGAACCATATTGGCTTGTAAGTGGCATCGACAGTCGAGTGCAATTGCAACACGCTCCTTGGGTTTTGTCTGGCAATGAAGTGCGACGAGTAAAGGAAAACATCAAGTCCTTTCGCACACCGAGTGGCCTAATGCATTCTCTCAAGTTAGCATTCACAAAGGATGACCAACTGACAGGACTCAAATCCGATGATTGGCATAAGATGTGTCAGGTATGTACGGTATGAGGCTGCGTATGGCATGATTCTACATATTAGATTTCAGAATCTTCGTTTGTTTATACACAATATTAATTACATGGTTTTCACAGTTCGTATTGCTGATCGCAATCGCGGGGTCTCTGACATCGGAGGTACGGACAGCCATTTACAAATTGTCCGAGTTGGTTCGGTTTTTCTCCCAAAAAGAGATTCACACATCATCGATTGAATCCGTGAAATGCATGGCAGTAGAGACTGCTTGTCTTTTGGAGAAGTATCTTCCCACTAGCATGCTCACGATACAAACCCATCTTCTAGTGCATATTGTAGATGAATTGCAGATTGCAGGTCCAGTCCATAGTCGATGGATGTTTTTCCTTGAACGGTTCATGAAGACCTTAAAGGGATTTGTGCGACAACGGGCTCGTCCTGAGGGTAGCATGGTTGAAGGTTGGTTAGTGTCGGAGGCCTTGGTGTACATTTCTGAGTGGTTGTCCACTGTGGATTGGGACAAAGGCTTGATATGGTCACTTAAGGAGGATGATCATCTGAATGGAGATGTCCTAGTGGGAAACGGAATAGAGAAGAAGATGGACGCATCCATGGAGTCCAAGGTGAACCAATTTCATATGCTGCATAGCGCTACAATGGAGAAGTGGCTGCAACGGTATGAGGATGCTCGAGCTGAGCGAGAGTCTGCAAGATCTGACTTTCGACGAAGTACGCGGCAACGGCCCATTCAATATCCCAAGGTCTTAGAGGAGATGCCTCTAATCATGTCCACTAGATGGCTACATGAGGCCCTAACGAAAGCATCTCAAGATGGAGAAACAGTTACTGAAGAAGAGTGGGACTTCTCACGTGGATGCAATCCCAAGGTATGGAGGCAATCCCAAGGTATGCAATCCCAAGAAATTACAATCTATACTGCAAATCACAACTAATATACTTGTTCTTCTCCCAGTATAAGGTCCATAGGTGCAGCATAGTCACGTGGATGACATTTCAGAGTAGAGCACATCGACAAGTTATGCTCGACAATGGACTGTGGAGTGATGGCAATGTTTGAGCAGGAAAGCCGACGACGTGCCACAGATCCAAACCGTGTAGTTGTAGAGATGGAGTATTTCGGATGTTTACAGAGTATCCTTGCAGTGGACTATTGAAGTGGACCGATTTCGGATGTTTGCAGTGGACTCAACGAAGAAGTGGACCGATTTGAGTGATACATTTGTTTTGCCAAATCACTGTGAGCAGGTAAGAGTCCCTAATACTTGACGCGCTTTAGCAATCTCAAACTGGACTTTTATACTAATCGTAATATGGATCAGGTCCTCTTTTTCCCTAATCCGCAATAACCTCAATGGTGGTATGTCATTCCCATGACATCTAGGAGTATCCCCGTGTTTGCCAGAACCCCCATACCGATCCTAGAAGAGACACCTTTAATAGCGGCAATGACAAAATGAATACAAGAAACTAGGATGAACCGCCTCGAGGACCAAGACATCTCACCTATGGAGATAGAGGAGATAAAGAATGGGTTTTTTGAAAATGAAGCAGAGTCCTGATTTTGTGGAGAATTTTGTATAGATCTCCCGGTGTATATTGCACTATGTCAAGATGAGATTGTGGAACCCTAAACAAAAGTGACTCGATCAAAACGTTCCTCCCACTACAGCAATGCCACTTTTTGCAAATCGGTTAGGACAGTTTGTATGTTTTTGGAGTATGTTTTTTTTTTATTATTTTAAAATGAAGTCTTGCAAATTAAGTCTTAGTTTTATTATGTCTTGCAATTCATTATCTAATTGACTTATTTTTCATTGTATGTGCAGGTTTAGGATTTGGGCACGGACGGCAAGATGAGTCGGGATTTTACAGATGATGACATTGAGCGATGCTAGCGCGTTTCTCACCAGAGTAGCTAGCACGGATCAGAGATAGAGCCGATGCACAGCTTTCCCGTTCCACCTCAGCATGATCGGCAAACTCTAGTCGGGTCCGATGCTTTGGTCTCCAGTAGACGCAGTCGCAGGTCTCACTTTGCTTCAAAGTTACGTAGTCGAGGAGGAGGTAGCTCCTGTTGTGGGGATACAGATGCAGTCTCTCCCACTCACACTGCCACCAGGGAGAACATACCTATGGAGCAATGAGATGTGAGATCGAAAAATCCCTCTTCTCCATTCTCCTCTCCTCTTTTGCTATAATTGGTAGTAGCGAGCAACAATACAGACTTCTCATTACTCTTCCCTAACCTTCAATGATTATTTTCTTGCCCAAAAACTCAAAAAGAAAGTCCTCTATGTAAAGATTAAGCCTTGTGTTAAGAAAAAAACAAAATCTAGAGAGAGATATAGAGCAATTCAATCCCTTGCTTGTCGAAGCTCACTTCTTCAAACCCACAAGCAAGCCCCTTAGATCCCA